>NC_084718.1:18942745-19255364 GCF_033807575.1 Cydia pomonella | reverse complement strand
TGGCATGTTTTAATAAATTATTAAAAATAATAACCTTAATAACAGAGCAGGTAGCTGGCGTGCTGGGAGCGTATGATCCGAAAACGGTTTGTTTGTGCTACTTGTGACTTATCTTATCTTAATCCTTTGTTATCTGTTGAGGTTTAAGGTCAGGACAGGTTCACTTCGGTAGGTATTCGGACAAGTTCGGACATGTAATTAATTAATGAAAGTAATAATAATTAAGAATGCCTAACCAAAACTTGGTTTGTTTGTGCGTTTTTATGTCAAGAAATGGATTTGATGTTGGCAATAAACATTGAAAAAATAAAACAACCGTTTTTTAGAGTCAAATTTATCCTTAAAAATAACAAATTGTAATCTTAATAATAACATTAATAACAGATACTTACTTAAATTTATCTTACTACTTTTATGCTTTTAGTGTTGCTTTCAACAGGAACATAATTTAAGCAATTACAAGTACGAAATTAACCATAAAATAAATAATAATAACTAAATAAAATTTACAAATCTTGTTCGAACTGCTTGCCCTGGTTGCGAATACAAGCATAAAGCCTTTTGCGAACTTCAGTGACTGTTACTCGCCTCGACATGTTTTGTCTCATGGTTTCGGCAGCCTCTACAATTTTTTCTCTCAAATGTTCTACATTTCGTATTGGTCTGTCGTACACTAATGCCTTCATGTGACCCCAAATGTGAAAGTCACATGGAGTCAAATCTGGACTCCGAGCTGGCCAAGGGATCGGGCCGCCTCGCCCAATCCATTTCTCTGGATAGTTAACGTCTAACCACTGTCGCACACCCCGGTAGTAGTGAGCTGGGCAGTCATCGTGTTGGTAGATCATGGCCATCCTCGTTCCAAGCGGCACATCCTCCAGCAGTATGGGTAATTCTTCCTTTAAAAAATGTTCGTAGGCGATGCTGGTTAAGCGTGCCGGCAGAAAGAATGGCCCGATCAACATGTGCACAATGCACATCCACACATTTAAAGAAAATCTCTGTTGGTGAGCTCCTTCCTTCGATTTTCTTGGGTTTTCACCTTTAGGGGCCTAAAAATGTAGGTTGTGGTAGTTTGTGATACCATCGCGGTCGAAGTTGGATTCGTCTGTCCACAGGATATTCTTCAGGTACTCCGGATCGTCAATGTCAGTATTAAGTAAAAATCTGCAGAAATCTATCCTCCTAGCAGGATCTCCCTCCTGGATGGCGTGTACCGGAGTGTAATGGTACGGATACAGCCGTGCTGAGTGCAGCGTGAACCAAACCCTCCACTGTGACATACCAAGCTGGTTAGCCACAACTCTGGTTGATGTAGTGCCGTCGGCCTGGAACAACTCCAGTATTTGTTCCTCTTCAACAGGATTATGAACTGGAGGTCTTCCAGCATCAGCTTGTCGTCGTTGAACTGATCCCGTTTCTCGAATACGTCGATAAGTCGTACCAAACACACCGACGTCAGGTAAACGGCGATTTGGAAATCGTCGTTGATATTCTCTCCGTGCTGCAGCAGCGTCACCGTCAGCAAATCCGTAACAATACAGGATATCTGCGTATTCTTCAAATTGGTAAGCCGCCATTTGATAAAGAAACAAACAAAAGGTCCGAATTGGAAGGATAGTTGAAAGTTACTGACAGATTACTAAATGGATACTGATAATGAAGCCTCGGTTAATCGCGAACACTTCCGAATACTTTCCTTTATTATTATTACTTTCATTTATTAATTGCATCATAACATACGAACAATCCTGACCTTGAAACTCATAACATACGAACAATCCTGACCGATTTCGGGTCATACGCTCCCAGCACGCCAGCTACCTGCTCTGTTATTAAGGATATTATTTTTAATAATTTATTAAAACATGCCAACATTTTTACCTTTTCAGAAAGCTTATGAGTTACGAAATTCATTTTTGTAATTTTTACGTGAACTGTCATAAACATTTTTTTGAGGAATCGTCCTTGATGTGAAAAGAACCATTAAAAAATCTTAAACTTTTAATTTCTAATCTTTTATTTTTCAAGACTGACTTAATTTTTAGTCAGTTTTTTTAATTCAAAGTATTGCTGTGTTCACTGGCTACAAGATAAATAAAAAGTAATCATCCTAACGCATGTACTTTTTTTTTAATTGGCATTTTTAGGTCGCAAGGTGGCGTTTTTCCGGAAAAAACTTAAAACTCGTATAACTCGAAAACCATTAATTTTGGACCCCTAGTTGATAGGGCCAAAAACATTGTAAATGAGCTCTAGAATAACCCCTTTCAAGGAATAGGTCGATTTACCAGTCGCCCTGTATAAAATTGCATGTTATGTTAAGAAAAATAAAAATCTATTCCAAAGCTTAAATAGTGTATGTCAACAAGAGAAGATTAGCAATACCATCTCATTTAAAAAGGCATTATAATATATAATCGGCATTTTTTTAATATGTCGTTGTTCACCACATTGCCCTTTTTGGTTACGTAATAGTTACGTAACACAGTAGTTTTATATTTACCTGTGGAACCCTAATCTTATAAAATGTGCGTAAATACGAAGATAACTATCTTTATTCAGACAGATTCAGACAAATGTAGGTACCTAAATTAATCAGTCGCACGCAGGAGAAGCTTTAAACAAAATATTATTAAATAATTCGTTTTAGGGTGATTTTGAAGTCAACATAGTGAAACGTCAGTGTTGTGATAAAACATATACAATTTATTTACAATAACAATATACATAATGGATATATACATAGGTATTACTAGCTTAAAATCTAAAATAGGCCCTTGAGATGAGGGTCGTAGCAAGGATGCTGGCGGCATTCCTTAGTTGTATCGCAATGCTGATACGTTGTGCGAGGAAGCCGTCAGCTCTTCGGTCACCAATTAGCCTCCGCTTGGGCTTAAAGATGTACGAGCTACACGGCCGTAGTCAAAGTCAGCACTATGACGGCACCAGTGATCAGAAACCGGTATTTTTTGTATGGGAACGAAAACGGTATTTTTTCGTTCTTTGTTAATTACTTCATTTCTAATTAGGCAATCTAATAATACGAAGTCGTTATCTGAAAACACAACTGAGTCCTACATTTAGAGTATAAAATAAACCGAAATATATGGTTATTTCGATGTTTTTGCAAAAAAACCGGTTCCGATCCCTGGGCGGCACAACAGAAGTTAAAAATTCAACCCGACAACTAAATATTTTCATATAAAACTAACTTCCTAAAAGAATATTCGAATGAATAAGATTTAAAATTTGTTTAAAAATATAGCTTAAGTCATCCGGGTCAAATGTATCGTACTTACTGCTGTGGCGCAGCGACCCGGAGTGGATCTTGGCCTCCGACACCAGAGACCGCCATGCTTCTCTGTCCAAAACCATTTCCGTCCAGTCGACGGCGCCGAGTTCGCTATACAAAAAAAAATGTATAGCATTAGATATTAAATATTCATCTGTACCAAAATATATAGATAATAAATATTAAATGGAGTCTGACAGCTACTAAATTACATCGAATTCATCTAAGTAGGTGTAATTTAGTAGCTGTATGGCTCCATTGGGCCATACGATACGACACAAACATACATAAATAGGTAACTAAAATCATAGCCCTTAATGTAACCGGCATAAAAGTACTGAACTTCAGATAAATACAAAATTAAATATATAAAAAATGGGTCACTCACGTATTTTAAGTAGAAAAAATTTCGACATGTTTCACTACATCATGGTCTTCGCCAGTCCGTCACGACGACACTCCTCGGTATGGGGTGAAATATGTCGAACGTTATTCAATTTTTTTCGATTTAAAATACGTGAGTGACCCGTTTTTAATATATTTAATATGTGTGTCTTCTGCGCCAGTCCATCACAACGACACTTCTCAGTACGGAGTGAAACATGTCGAGTGTTTTTCGACTTAGTCGTAAAATACGTGAGTGACCCGTTTTAAATATATTTAATATGTCTGTATCTCACGGAAGTTTTGTTGGTAAAAACAAAATTGAGTGAATTTTTACATCTGTAATATCGATTGGAATGCCTAGCTACATTACTAGGTTAGTATTAGCTTGTCGGGTTAATTAGGTGCATTTCATAGCAACATTCTTGGACACTAATAATACTACGGACGTAGTTTTGATAATAAACAACTGCGATTCCACCATCCACTAATTTCCTAGTACATACCTACTTACGCACGACACACAAAAATGTACAGTCCTCCAATATGCCGTCAGTCATATTGATCGAGACGAGAGGTCATTGGAGTGAATTGTTGGAAGACAAAAATAAAATATTCAGGCATGCGTGGTTAAATCTTGTAGAGCTTATTCCGATCGGATCAAAAAAAGAGACGGAATAACTTTTCATATGTAAGTTAATAAATGATCACGTTATCGTACGTAAAATCATGATATTTCATTGTTTATAAATGCAAAATAGAAGAGTGACCAGTAAGTTCAATAGGGTAATTTCCCGAAAATGAGGGTAACTGATGCCACAACGGTTGCGTGTTCCAAATCTCTAAAATTTACATTTAAAAGTATATCTTTTACCATCTTAATTTTGTTAAGCTGTTTCAGAATGGTAGATACTTTTGAAACCTTGTTTGATCCGCTACTTTTGATGCTGACTGTACATGCCGACTTAATGAGCGAAAAAATACTAATAAGTAGATTTGCTACGACTATTATCAACGACAACATCAGTCACACTTTTTTTTATACTACGTGGGTGGCAAACAAGCATACGGCCCGCCTGATGGTAAGCAGTCTCCGTAGCCTATGTACGCCTGCAACTCCAGAGGAGTTACATGCGCGTTGCCGACCCTAAAACTGCGCCCACATAATATCATTTTTTTCTAAACTGAATAGTTTGCGCGAGAGACACTTCCAAAGTGGTAAAATGTGTGCCCCCCCCCCCCCCGTAACTTCTAAAATAACAGAATGATAAAACTAAAAAAAATATATGATATACATTACTATGCAAACTTCCACCGAAAATTGGTTTGAACAAGATCTAGCAAGTAGTTTTTGTTTAATACTTCATAAATGGTACGGAACCCTTCATGGGCGAGTCCGACTCGCACTTGGCCGCTTTTTTCGTTTCGTTACTGATCACTGGATTTCTAGAAACGTCAAAAAAAATGATCAAATAAATAAATAAATACGTCAAATAAGTAACAACGTGCTAAAGTCCCGTTTAGCTAAAATAATAGAATATAATAGAATAATTTTTATTCGTAAACACAAAACAAGACACATTATATTACACAATATAACAAAAACAAAGAAAGTATAAAGTGCCACGAAATGGCCTCATCTCAGCATGTTGCTGGTGGCTTCCAGCGCTGATCTTCCGATGAGACCATCAAGTGAGAAAAATCACCAAAGGAACAGACAAGAAGGAAAACGACATAAAATAATATAGAGTGAACAAATTGAAAAATAGATAAAAGATGACAACTAAATTAAGTAAAGATTATATATTATAATGAATAAATTATATTATAATGTACGAACAACATGAAAGTTTCAGTCACAAATAAAACAATATAACTCTTACCATCGCTTAGTTAGCTCAGTCAAATTCGGAGCTGCTTTATTATTTCTTTATTTAATATTTATTATAGATAGATAGATAGATTTATTTATTTCATAATACAGATTACATCATAAATTGCAGGCATGTGAATCTACAAGAATTCATATTATGATCGTCAAAATAGATATACAAAAACATAATCAATAAAATATCAATTCATAAATTAAATCATTACAGGATACTAGGATTTTAAAATATTGTCAAGATAGTATCTCCTGTAGAGGATCGTCAAAATCTATAGATCGTTCATAAATTCATTAACAGAATACAACTGTCTATCCAACAAAAAATCTCTCAATCGGCGTTTGAATGTCTGATCACACAGTTCACTTCTTATATCGGCTGAAACTGCTGAAAGTCGTTTATAATATGTAGGTCCTATCACACGAGGATTTTTTTGAGCTAAGGCCATACGGCGGGGAACAGTTCTCAGCCGTCCCGTCAAACGGACATTTATACCCTCAACATGAACGCGTTTGAAATCTGATATATTATTTCTAACGAACATAATGATTTCAACAATATACAAGGCAAAGTGCGTCATTACGATGTTCTACAAACAGATCCCTACAGGAGTGTCTAGCATTCACTCCGGCCAAGATACGTAGTGCGCGTTTTTGAATAACTAAAACTCGTCTTGCATCTGTCGTGTTTCCCCATATTATCGTCCCGTAAGATATTAATGAGTGGAAATGCGCATAGTACACAGAAGACTCTTAATACAGTCGATATGATTATCCCAATATATAAACTCAATGATAATACCAAGGTAAATGTAAACGGATCTTTTATTATTGCAAAACTTTACTCATGAGATACAGCTCAATTTCATTTTCAAATCTGTTACTTCGTTAATCTTTTAATTTAGTCGTTAAAAATAAAATTCAAGTAGGTAAATTATATTTATAAAGTAGAAGATGATCTGTGCTAGAGATTCCAAACGGTTTAACTACTTTAACCTTATATTAATATTTCTGTAACTTTAACCAACGCTTGCTAAGAAAATAATACTGCTGTATTTTATAAAATTATGAAGTATGAAGTACTTACGCTGTAGGGGTACCTACTGCCCAAGAGAGGCAGCGTCTCCACCCACAATCCTGGAACCATCAAAGTCCGAGGCCCCTTCGGGCGCCTTCAAGCACTACGCCAGCGGGATTCCAATATTGTTTTGGTAGTCAAGCTCCACCACCGAGTCGGCGGGAGCATCTATGACTCCACCAGCAACAAGACCCACCAGGGCGAACGCAACAAGGAGCTTCATATTGAGGCCAGAACTCGAATATACACAATCATCTGTTACAAATCCTTTTATACAATTTAAATAAAAGATTCTGATGTCAGTTGAGTAATTGATTTTCTTCTTATCTAGGTTTTTTTCTAATTAATTACTGATATGTTTTCAAATCAGACCGCTACTTTCATCTGTAATTGTTAACATTTTAAGTCAAAAGAGACTTGCGCAATTTATTAATGAATTTGCGCTGGTTGCGATAACGTCGTAATTTCCGTGGCTAAAAATATTGATAATAAGATTAGGAAATCTTGGGAAATACCAAGTGACACACTGAAGCAGTGTAATGGCCGCATTACGGCATTTCTGTATCGTTTTTTCATTCAAATTATGCCTCGAAATTAAACTTTCGTGAGAAATATACCAAAATATTGACATCAGATGCCACGGTTACACTCACTTGAATTCTTCGTCGCTATTGGCTACATGTTTCGAACCCACCGGGGTTTTTTCTTTAGGCTTGAGTGCAGTGCACTGAGTTCAGGCAGCGCGAGCACTCAAACCTGAAGAAGGACCCCCGATGGGTTCGAAACATGTAGCCAATAGCGGCGAAAAATTCAAGTGTAACCGTGGTATCTAAATATTACAAATTTTCCTTATTACATAGTCTTTTCACAATAACTAACATTTATCTAATTGACTTAAGATGGAGGTAGTTCGCAGGTAGATCTAATACAAAACTGTGTTCACGTATTTCCTGTAGACATACCCAAAAGTTAAGGGCTATTAAGGTTAATTTTCTTATTTAACCCTTATCCACATGAAAAGGTACTCTTTTTATTTGGATAAGTATCATAAAATCATTACTTAATACTTACATACCCAAATGCTGTTAACTATTGTCCACAGGACAGAAAACTTGTATGTTCTTCAGATCTGTACAGTTTTCTGAAAATTAACCTTTAAAGCCCAAACTTTTGGGTATGTCTACAAGAAACACACACACACACACACACACACACACACAGTGAACACAGAATTGTTTTTGACCCAGGTGTTTAAAACCTTAAATATGAATTTGCTTTTTTTTAAGAAAAATGGCTCCCATTAAAACAGAATCAGAATCAGTTCATATGTACAATAGGGAAATTTAAAACATAACAACAACAACATCATAATTTTATCATTTAATTAAGCGACTTTGTAAATGCCATACGAATAAATAAATAAATAAAATTTAAGTATATATATATAGGGCACGGCAGTAACACCGGACATGTCGGTATTATTAAGAAATTCACTATGCAACGATGTCAGCGAGATGCAGGAAGAGGCGCGTGCGGCGGTTCCAAGCTGTGATATTTCACTGTCGGCTATGCAGGCGCGCTCTGAGTTAGAAGTGCCCGAACCGGTTTTGACTAGGACGACGGAGGCAAGTGACATTGGTATTAATAAACAATCCTGCAATATTCTAAACTCGACACAAAAATCAATGGCGGATGTCGTTCGTGCAGAGGGAGCTTGGAAAGATGCGCCGAAAGATGAGAAATTTATTAAGGAAATGAGATATAGGTTAAGAAATCGTTTTATAGCTGAGAGAGGTACAAATAAGGTACCGTTTGGGACTTTTAAAGCCGCGGATGTACGTATTCCGTTCTATATTACGGAGGTCGATGAAAATGTATGTGAGTCTGATATTGTAAAGTGTGTATTTAGCAAAACAAAGGTGAATATTGTGCCTCGTAAAATTAATATGCAACAACAAAAAGGCTATGTAGCGTATAAGTTTTTTATCCCTAAACACAAGTTGTCTGTGTTTATGGATGGAAATCTGTGGCCTGAGGGTGTGGGTTTTAGGCCATTTGTTGATGTTAATGATAAGGAAAACAGTAACAGTAATAGGAAACAGCTTGGTGTTGCGATAAGCCGAGAGTAGGTACTTATAGGTATTTATTAAATATTTACAGCAGGTGGTGTCTGTTAAAAACTGTTTCGTAAACAAAACAACTTATAATGGCTGTTAATTATACCTGTATGTTAACATTCAATTGCAAAAATATAAAGAGATCCCAGGAGTGTGTAACATCACTATGTGAACGGGCCGATATTGTATGTTTGCAAGAATTGTGGCTTACGAGTGAGGAGCTTCCTATCTTGGGAGAAATACACTCTGATTTCAATTATACCGGTAAATCAGCTATGGACACCTCGGCGGGCCTTTTGCGGGGTAGACCGTATGGGGGGGTGGCTATACTTTGGCGTAAGAGTGTATTTCGCTCAGTAGCAATAGTTAAATGTAACAGTAACCGCATTGTGGCAATTAGGATTGTTATCTCGAATAGACCTATTTTAATCTTTTGCATATATATGCCTACTGACTCGCCCGACAATCTTATAGAATTTAGTGATTGCCTAAGTGAAATTGCGGCCGTAGTAGAACAGTATGACGCTGAATCTATTTTTGTATTAGGTGATCTGAACGCGCACCCAGGGCAACCATTTGGAAGGGAGATGAATCATTTCTGTGTTGATCAAAAATGGTCTTGTATTGACATGGATGTGCTTGGTGATAACTCCAACACATACACATACATAAGCGAGGCGCACGGGTGTAGGAGGTGGCTGGACCACTGTCTAGTTAGTGAGTCAGCTGGTCGCTCTGTGCAAGGTGTCAAGGTCCACTTAGGTACATTTTGGTCTGATCACTTTCCACTTGAAATTAAATGTAACTTTAATTTAATTAGACCCAAGACTAAGCCTGCGGTTAAATGTGGAAATAATGTTGTATGGGGATATAGAGACGTTACTCAGATAAGTAGGTATAGGGACCTGTGTCATAATTACCTATCACTTATAGAGTTTCCTGACGACCTCAGTACATGTTGTGACGGCATGTGTAGTATTTGGGAGCATAGAAAAATAATTGATTTCCTATATAAGGATATTGTTTCGTCGCTGTCAAGAGCTGCTGCTGGGTGTAGGGATACAGCTAAAGCTTGGAAAGGTAAACCTAGAATAGGGTGGAACAAGCATGTCCGAGAGGCTCACAGGAAGGCTCGCCTTAGTTTCCTAAATTGGAATAGGGCCGGTAAACCAAATTATGGGTACTTATTTGACAATATGGTGGCATCCAAAAAGATATTTAAGGGAAAATTAAAATTCTGTCAGAAAAATAAAGAGCAAACAAAAATGGATAACCTTGCCATGTTGTACGAAGAAAAGAATTTTAAGAAATTTTGGAGTGAAACGAATAAATTAAATCCTAGGGCTAGTCTTCCAGTGTCAGTGGGAGGTTTAGATGACCCAAGGCAAATAGCCAACCTGTTTATGGGCCATTTTCAGGTTAAAGCCAGACCAGTGGGGATCGAGGCGGGGCTGGATGCTGAGCACAGTGATCCTCGGGAACCTACTCTTATAACAGCTCAAGAAGTCGCATCAGTAATTAAACGCATGACGAGAGGTAGGTCTCCCGGGCATGACGGGCTCAGCGTCGAGCACCTGCAAAATGCTGGACCACATATTTATAGACTCCTGGCCATGTTATTCACCTTTAGCTTAAGACATTCGTATCTTCCAGTGGACCTTATGAAAACAGTTATAGTTCCCATTATTAAAAATAAGACTGGAGATGTTGGGGAGGTGAGTAACTATAGGCCAATATCGCTGGCTACTATCGTAGCAAAAGTGTTGGACGGTGTGCTTGAACGCCGCCTTAGTGGATACGCCAGGTTACATGACGGTCAGTTCGGTTTTCGGCCTGGGTTATCTACTGAAAGTGCAATTCTAGTTCTTAAGCATACCGTCCGATACTACACCGATAGAAGCACACCCGTGTATGCTGCTTTTCTTGACCTGTCCAAGGCTTTTGACATGGTGTCGTACGAAAAGCTCTGGACCAAGCTGAAAGCAGCCGGAGTACCTCCAGAAATCATTGGGTTATTTAGCTTTTGGTACGACAACCAACTCAACTATGTAAGATGGGCAGACACATACTCGGATGGCTATAAGGCCGAATGTGGAGTAAGGCAGGGTGGATTAACGTCACCGTTGCTATTCAATATTTATGTGAACCAGCTGATCGTTGAGCTCAGTGGCACCAGGGTCGGATGTTCTATAGGTGGTAAAATGGTAAACAACATCAGTTACGCTGATGACATGGTGCTACTGGGCCCAACGGTCGGGGCTATTAATAAACTGCTCAGTGTATGTGAGGCGTATGCAAATTCCCATGGGCTCTGCTATAACGCCAAAAAGAGTGAGCTACTTATATTCCGGGCGAGCCGTAGGAGTCCATCGGAGGTGCCACCAGTGACTCTTTGTGGAACCGTTTTGAGTAGGGTTACTCAATTTAAGTATCTCGGCCATATTGTAACAGAAGACCTCACAGATGATGATGATATTGAGCGGGAGCGTAGGGCGCTGGCAGTAAGGACGAATATGTTGATCCGCAGGTTTGCGCGTAGTAACGCTCAGGTGAAGCGAACGCTATTTAAGTCATACTGCCAAACGTTCTACGCGTGCAGCCTGTGGATCAAATACACGAAGCGGACTTACGGCGCCCTACGTGTCCAATTCAATAATGGGTACAGAATGCTGTTGGGGCTGCCTCGGTTTTGCAGTGCTTCTGGGATGTTTGCGGAGGCACGAATGGATGATTTCTACGCCATTATGAGAAAACGCACAGCATCTCAGATGCACCGATTGAGGAACAGCTCCAACAGTTTTCTAACCGAAATTGGCGAGAGGCTTGATAATCCCTTTTGTAAGTGTTGGGCCTCAATGCATGTCCCAATCTACCGGATGGATAAATGAGGTATAATATTTTTATGAATTAATTTAATCTAATTGTAAATAATGTATGTACTTAATAATAAATTGTTTTGTCAATACTAACATAGTGATAAGTAATAGTGTACCTAACATATGGATCTTTGATGTCCGAAATAAAGTCTTAATAATAATAATAATATATTATGTATATCGTTGTCTGAGCACCCATAACAGAAGCTTTCTCGAGCTTACTGAGGGGCTTAGTCAATTTGTATAAATGTCTTGGAATGTTTATTTAATATATTATTTTAATGACCAAAAGATTCTGCCCTTTTCAGACAGTTGATTTCTCACTTTAATTAAACAAAATTTAGTGCGAGCCGCAATATGGCTTCAAGAAAAGCAGGTCCACTACGAATGCTTCATAAAATTCATTTAGGTAGCAGGCTTTGGAGGAGTCCTATGATGCCATTGAAGTATTCTGTGACCTTTCTAAAGCTTTTGATTGTGTGGAGCACATCAGTTTTATAAACAAACTTAACTTTAAGGTATGCAATTATATTTGGCAGCGAGAAATTAAAAGATAAATGGAGTCATTTTGCCAGAGATAGCAATGGAGATAGGGGTACCTCAAGGGTCTATTTTAGACCCATTTAAATTCCTAAGCCAGCTATCAATTTAAAACATAAATTATGCGTATACCTTTTCTATTAGATTTTATACAAGCATTTGAAAAAACAAGCCCTTGCCCAAAAGTTGACCGCCGTTCATCTATTGGCTTAAGCAATCAATATTGGAACCATAACTTGAACTGCAAATATTTTAATAAAATAAGATAAAATATGCAATACTTGGTAACGAGAACGTTAGAGAAATTAGTCTAGAATCTTTTCTGTGTAAAAACATGTAAGTAAATGCATAATTCAATTTTATACGCAATTATAAGCTTATACTTTGAAGCGCTCTTGTTAAGATCTCCATACAAATGGCGATTTTGGTGTGGACCGAGCATTTGAGGACCGCTTTCAGCCACACGAACAGCACAATTATCTGGGAGTTTAAATGTCAGCCTCGGCAAAGTATTGCCGCGTTAGGAAAAAATACCCTCAGGTGTGTAAAATAATTCACTATTTTATTATATCGATTTTAAGGCCAAATGTTCATCTTTTGGTGCCACTACCCTATTTAGCTGTTTCCTATTTATCACGGATTATATTCTAAAGTCCTTTGGGCGAAAGCCTAACAAAATTGCAGAAATGACTAAGATAGATAACGTACGTACGTAGCAGATAAACAAAAATACATTATTATCAACGGATTATGACGCTAATAATATTAGGAAAAACCAGTGAGTATTATCGAAATGCGATCAGAATGGGATTAAGCATGTATGTAGGTACCTATTTTGGCTTATGGATAAGTAAATAAACCTCTACACATTGACATATATCTGAGGACGGGCCTTACGGGCACTAAGAATGGCGCTAGTTCAGAGGTGTCACTCACGGATTCGAGCCAATCGTGCAGTCTAACGCAACTAGTTGCGACCAATCGCGCGAGTGATGCGAACTCGTCATCGCGTTGTGGCGTTAGACTGCACGATTGGCTCGAATTTTCAGCTACCCACACCGTCCCCAAAACGACGGCCACAAGACCACCCCACCAGTCGGTGGGGAAGCGACCCGCGACAGCCGCCGCAGCCATGGAGCGGTAGCGGCCCCTCATACCCCCCTGACGGGGGGTATCGACAGATCACTCAAGTCAAGTTGGCTCGAATTTGTGTACTGGCCCCATTCTTATTGCCCGTAAGGCCCGTCCTTAGATATATGTCAAATTGTCAATGCCTCTACTATTTAGGTATTAGCTCTAATACCAATGTCAATGTCATTAAATGAAGAGGGGTGTTATAATGTTTGACGCTTGATTGTCTGTCTGTCTGTCAAAATTCTTTTTTGACGTGATAACGTCTTATAAATTGATGAACACCGGTAGCAAGCACGAAAAAGTGTCACGTTGTGGACAGATCTCCATGGTAACGTTACGGCCACGTTGTGAACAGATCTCCGCGGTAACTTCTTTGTATTTTTTTTTATACTACGTCGGTGGCAAACAAGCATACGGCCCGCTTGATGGTAAGTAGCCTCCGTAGCCTATGTACGCCTGCAACTTTTTACGTACGTAACAGAGGAGTTACATGCGCGTTGCCGACCCTAAACCCGCCCCCCCTCATTGAGCTCTGGCAACCTTACCCACCGGCAGGAACACAACACTATGAGTAGGGTCTAGTGTTATTTGGCTGCTGTTTTCTGTATGGTGGAGGTACTTCTCCAGTTGGGCTCTGCTCTAGATCTGGAATGACATCCACTGGTTTTTTTATTTATTTTTTATTATACTACGTCGGTGGCAAACAAGCATACGGCCCGCCTGATGGTAAGCAGTCTCCGTAGCCTATGTACGCCTGCAACTCCAGAGGAGTTACATGCGCGTTGCCGACCCTAAACCCGCCCCCCCCCCCCCCTCGTTGAGCTCTGGCAACCTTACTCACCGGCAGGAACACAACACTATGAGTAGGGTCTAGTGTTATTTGGCTGCGGTTTTCTGTAAGGTGGAGGTACTTCCCCAGTTGGGCTCTGCTCTAGATCTGGAATGACATCCACTGGCTGTGCCCTACCACACAAAGCGAGATGAAATTCACAATGCCCATACCTCTCTTTTGGACGTAGTTTAAGGACGTACCCGGGTCCAAACCATGGCTGTGCCCTACCACACAAAGCGAGATGACATTCACAATGCCCATACCTCTCTTTTGGACGTAGTTTAAGGACGTACCCGGGTACAAAATAATGATAATTCATTGATAATAATTCAATTCAATTCATAAATAAACGTACTTATGCAATTTTTCATCAATGTTTTCTTAAGACGTTATCACGTAAAATTATCTTCCGTAAACCGACTTTACAGAAAACCTTTTTTTTCTGCAATTAGGCCTCAAGGGCTCTTTTACATGTGACATTTACAGTAATATGTAATATCATATAGTGACATGAAACCTACATAGCAACATTAACAAATACCACAGCCAATACCTGAATAATAAACATTAAATTGTAATAATCTTAAAAATAAACAACTACTACAATATAACAGAGATGTATATCCCTATAAATAATACATTTATACCCGGGTATGTCCATTTTGGACCCTGGTGTATCGTTAAACTACGTCCAAAAGAGAGGTATGGGCATTGTCAATGTTATCTCGCTTTGTGTGGTAGGGCACAGCACAGTGGATGTCATTCCAGATCTAGAGCGGAGCCCAACTGGGGAAGTACCTCCACCTTACAGAAAACCGCAGCCAAATAACACTAGACCCTACTCATAGTGTTGTGTTCCTGTCGGTGAGTAAGATTGCCAGAGCTCAACGAGGGTGCGGAGTGTTAGGGTCGGCAACGCGCATGTAACTCCTCTGGAGTTGCAGGCGTCCATAGGCTACGGAGACTGATGCTTAGCATCAGGCGGGCCGTATGCTTGTTTTCCACCGACGTAGTATTAAAAAAATACATTCTTGTCTGTCTGTGGTATCGTAGTTTTTCAACGGATGGGCCGATTTGTCCAAAATGGATTTTGTTGGCATGTAAATATAGCATAAGAGGAATTTAAACTTGTTATCGAAACCGGTTTAAAATGCGAAAACAATGCAGAAATGCTGTATGGCATCCGCTACCTAACGCGGGTGCACAGAGCGGGCGCACCCACGGGGCCCACGCTGGTGCCATTGAAGGTAAAATCCATCGCACGCGTCCGCGACAGCGTTGCTCATACTTACTATTTTTTGTCAACCTGCACTCCCGCTCAGTGCAACCGCACTAGCTAGCGGATGCCCTAATTCGTCCATAATACTGCTTCAGTTAATTCAGTCATAAGATTAGGATTTCCCAACTAACACATTATTTGGGAAATCCTAATCCTATTATCAATATTTTTAGCCGCAGCAAATACGACGTTATCGCAACCGGCGCTCGTTTACACATGTTCATTAATAAAATGCGCATAAAGTCCCTTTTGACTTAAATATTAACAATTAAAGATACACTTTAGGTGATGACACTAGCCGTCCGATTTAAAAACATATCAGTAATTAATTACCAATAATCCTAGATAAGAAGAAAATGAATTACTCAGTTGACAACCAAATCTTTTCGTTAAATTGTATAAAAGGATTTGTAACAGATGATTATGCATATTCGAGTTCTAGCCTCAATATGAAGCTCCTTGTTGCGTTCGCCCTTGTGGGTCTTGTTGCTGGTGGAGTCATAGATGCTCCCGCCGACTCGGTAGTGGAGATTGACTACCACAACAAGATTGGAATCCCGCTGGCGCAGCGCTTGAAGGCGGCCGAAGAGGCCTTGGACTTCGATGGCTCCAGGATTGTGGGTGGAGGCGCTGCCTCTCTCGGACAGTACCCCTACATCGTAAGTACCCCACACTTCAAACTTTTATCAAATGCAAGTGCTCTTTTCTTAGCGAGTGCTGGTTGAAGTAGTTAAACCGTTTGGAAGTGCTCTTACTTCCTACTTTCAAAATAGAAATTTTCTACCTACTTGAATTTTACTTTGATGACAATGTGAAGTAATTTAAGAGATTAACTCCAACTCCAACGAAGTAACAGAACCTTAAATTAATTGGAGATTTACATGAGATACAATGAGTCATAAGTAAACTTTTTAAGGTCCGACCGAGATCTCGGTCTCGGTCTCGGTCTCGGCATTCTCGGCCAAAAATCGAGCCGAGATCTCGGTCTCGGTTCTCGGCCAAAATGGGCCGAGATTCTTGCCGAGACCGAGACTAGGCAATGAGTTATCATGGGTGAATTTGAATTTTCCGCGCACGAGTGCCGGGGTCTAAGTCACCCGTTGGTTGCATCGCCCGGTTGGTGTGACGTTTTTAGTGATTTTGATTGGTTTTTAAGCCCCACATTTTAAGCCAATTACTTATCAAATACTATGTGTTGGGATCGGATAGGCGCGGTTGCAAGTAATGACTTGTTCATTTGGGTCTTTTCATTTTGTGGTTGTTGTTATTGATTAATAAATGAGTGTATATTGTTATCGGGATGTAACTTAGATTAACTTGCTGAGAGTAAAGATGACACTGGATATTTTGATACTAAATATATTTGTGTTAACGGGAAAAAGCAAAGCAAGTAAGTACAAAACGACACCTGTGGCGGATTTTTTGGGTTAAAATATAGAACTCTTTATTTTGATTATTGTTATTGTACCTCTTTTTGTACACATCCGTACTGTATAACTCTTAAATGGCTTAGTTTGAATATGGTAGGTACCATATTCAAATTAATTTTCCTGAAAACTTATTTCCTTATTACGCTTTATTATTATATGATATTTTTAAATGGTTTTGCTCTCACGGTTCAAAAGTTAGAGGGGATCACACTATTTTTTTTTTTTTGGAGCGATCGTTTTCAAAAGTATTTACTTAATAAAAAAACCTTTTTAGCAACCTTTCTGTAGTTTTAAAGTCCTATCGAATGATGAGCCACATAATTTTTTTTTTAACTTTTTAGTTACATTTATATGGAGTAGGTATATATATTTGAAAATATATTTTACGTTTTTTTTTCTAAACTAAAAAGCGACTTACATAATACATCCACACCTACGTTCCAAATTTGGTTATAAAATATAACGTATAGTTTATGAGTAAAATATTGGTGACAAACGCACCGACAAACATAAGGACCTTTTTAGGGTTCCGTAGCCAAATGGCAAAAAACGGAACCCTTATAGATTCGTCATGTCCGTCTGTCTGTCCGATTATTTGTTATAAATCGTCGAATTTCGATTATAAAAAAAATTTTTAGTGCAAAATTCGTCTTTTTTTCTATTTTATAAATTCTCGGTCTCGGTCTCGGTCTCGGCCGAGAATCCCATTGAATCTCGGTCTCGGTCTCGGTCTCGGCCGAGACAAAAAAAGCGTTCTCGGTCGGACCTTAAAACTTTTACATACTTAGATCCAAGTTTCTTTTAAGGCTTTTTTTAAGTATGAGTATCAGGATTAGCAATATGTCAAAGAAAATTTTAGAAAATTGCACAGTTCCCGTGAAAAGTTCTGGGTATTTCTTTCTGTAATATTGCCAAGCCTTTTACAGTTAGATTCGATTTCTATGACACTTGGAATAGACGCCAATGAATGACGTGTAGTAGCAGCAGCAGTCGCTAACAGTTTAAAAATTTAGTAATAATCCCTAATCTGAACGGGGACTTTCTAAGTAGAAACTTCTTAAACTGAGAATTTCTTATGAAAGTTTTCAAATTCAAAATCAGCATCAATTCACCTCCTTTTGAACCTACTACAACGGTACAAATGAGTACATATCTCCTTTTAAATCACTTGAAAACTGTTTCCAGGGTGGCCTAGTCATCACCATGACCACCGGCGGCACCTCGGTCTGCGGCTCGTCTCTCCTCTCCAACACCCGCGGAGTCACCGCCGCCCACTGCTGGCGCACACTCTTCTCGCAGGCCAGTGCCTTCACCGTCGTCTACGGCTCCACCCTGCTCTTCTCCGGCGGCACCAGGGTCACCACCACCGATGTTGAGCTGCACGCTAGCTATAACATGATCACGCTTGTTAATGACATCGCTATTATCAGGCTTCCTTGGGTCACCTTTACCAGTATGTATAATCTTGTAAAGGGTCTAGCAGGCTAAGCGAACAAGAAGTGCCCCCAACGATGGATTTTGTCGATATTTCTGGTAGTGTACTGTTAGGTCCTACGGACCCTCCATGCTTGACATCAGACCTCGATTCTCTTTTGTTTGCGAGTTATTCAGGATAACGTAAAATAATTAGGGTATCATTGAAAGTGTCATATTTTATAAACGATTCAAGTTACGTGAACCAAACAGAATTATATTTAATAACAATAAAAAAAACTACAAAATGCATATTTTTTACCGGCATCCTGTCCTTAAACTTCATTGCAAAAAATAAAAATATTTTTTTCCTTCCAATTTTTTTTTACTTTTCGCGGAGGTACACCTCCAAAAAAAATATGCATGAGTAGCCACTAATTCCCACTACATGCACATATAAAAATATTTGCACAAATGTTCGTGCTTCATGCCAAAAATAAAACGATTCTCCAATAAGTAGTCACTGGCATTATATGTACAGATAGAAATACATCAACGATGACGTGTCAGCTTTGATAACATCTAACACATAATATTATCTGCATTTGTTTTTTGCATTTTGTAGTGGAAAATGGAAAACATTAAATGCAAGTCTTGTAAAAAAACATTAAAAAATATCCGTGGGAAACAAAAATGCATAGAAACAGAGCAAGAGGCTGATTTATATAGCAAATGCACTAATATGTTAATTTGCATAAATGATTTATTGTGTGGTAAGTGTCGGCTTTTAGTGTATAAACATAAAACAGTAGCATCAACTTCTGCGAGTACATGCACAACAATTGGCGATGCTGGCTCTTCGTCTGCAACCTACTGCTTTATGTTTATACACTAAAAGTCGACACTTACCACACAATAAATCATTTATGCAAATTAACATATTAGTGCATTTGCTATATAAATCAGCCTCTTGCTCTGTTTCTATGCATTTTTGTTTCCCACGGATATTTTTTAATGTTTTTTTACAAGACTTGCATTTAATGTTTTCCATTTTCCACTACAAAATGCAAAAAACAAATGCAGATAATATTATGTGTCAGATGTTATCAAAGCTGACACGTCATCGTTGATGTACTTCTATCTATACATATAATGCCAGTGACTACTTATTGGAAAATCGTTTTTTTTTTTACATGAAGCACGAACATTTGTGCAAATATTTTTATATGTGTATGTAGTGGGAATTAGTGGCTACTCATGCATATTTTTTTTGGAGGTGTACCTCCGCGAAAAGTTAAAAAAAAATTGGAAGGAAAAAAATATTTTTATTTTTTGCAATGAAGTTTAAGGATAGGATGCTGGTAAAAAATATGCATTTTGTAGTTTTTTTTATTGTTATCAAATATAATTTTGTTTGGTTCACGTAACTTGAATCGTTTATAAAATATGACACTTTCAATGATACCCTAATTATTTTACGTTATCCTGAATAACTCGCAAACAAAAGAGAATCGAGGTCTGATGTTAAGCATGGAGGGTCCTTAGGACCTAACAGTACACTACCAGAAATATCGACAAAATCCGTCGTTGGGGGCACTTCTTGTTCGCTTAGCCTGCTAGACCCTTTTACATTAATTAAAAATATCAGGAGAGTGTAACAAATCTCGTAATTAGAATTCAGTGAGAGGGAGCCAGTGCACGCAAGTCTGCACTTTATGGCGATAGATGAATTGACATTTGACACCAACGATCTTCAAGCTGCGAGACTATGGGTTCTTGGCATGCTGGTCTGTAATGTAGCTCCAATTGCTCCCGTATATATCTTGACAGTTCTGAAAGGCCTGAAAATATGCGATACGCCTGTTAATGTTGACTAGGCTCCAGGCGACCGGCGTCCTACAGTACATAGGCCTCAATTAAGTTTTGACTCTTTGCCAATTTGACAGAGTTAAATTGAAGTATACTGGCAAATATTGATTCCCGGTCACAAAATATTCTACTCCTCTCCTTATGTATATCTTATTTACGTTCCATTGGATTTAGAGCAAGTTTAGAGGGGTAAAGATGAGCGGATGCGTCTGTACTACTACTACTATTCCATAATATATCCTGCACAACGGATTGACATCCATCATCCTTTTACCGATGTTATTACCTTGATGTGTGATTTGATATTGCGTTACAGACACCATCCAGCCCATCGCTCTTGCCACCGGCACCTCCGACTTCGCCGGCACCACGGCCTGGGCTTCCGGCTGGGGTTTGACTAGAGATGGTAAGATTTATATTGTTTTATTCATTATTTATTTGTGATTCAAACTTTCACGATGTTCGCACATTATTTTAGCTAAATGGGTCTTTATGGCGGTCTTTTTTTTGACGTTTCATGTTTGCAATTAGTCAATGTGAATATTACCTATCATTTATTTCGTATCACAAATAACCAACAGATAAGGATAGATAATCCTTATAACGTATCTTAGAACATATTTTCCCGTTTAAAAGGTTACCTGACTGCATTTGATATAAAATCTGATTAAAAGACAAAGTTCTTAGGTATAGTCACGGTCATATGGTCATATAACTTTTTGTTTTTGCTTTGAAATATTTTTAGCTTTTGAGTACATTTTTAACCCTTTCACCACCAAAGACCATTCCGACAAGGATTTATTACGACACGCCGCACACGCTAGGCGTGGCGTTCGAAGGGTGGTTTTTTTTAATTTTTAACTATTTTTTCGTTTCCAGGTGGCTCCATCACCACCAGCCAGTTCCTGTCGCACGTGAGCGTGACGGTCATCACCAACGCCGTGTGCGCGGCCACGTACGGTACCACCACCGTGCAGTCCACCACCATCTGCATCGCTACCACCGGCGGCCGCGGCACCTGCAGCGGGGACTCCGGCGGTCCTCTGGCCAATGCCGCCAACAACCAGCTGGTCAGTATCCTTACTATTTCCATGTCCAACCAGTGCGACCGTCATAGTCTCAACTCTCTGCATCGCTACCACCGGCGGCCGCGGCACATGCAGCGGAGACTGTGGCGGCCCTCTGGCTTACGCCGATAACAACCGTCTGGGGCCCATTTCTCGAACGTCGAGTCCAATATTATTAGTGTGTTGCCATGGTAACTCCTCTGGAGTTGCAAGCATACATAGGCTACGGAGACTGCTTACCATCAGGCGGGCCATATGCTTGTTTGTCACCGACGTAGTACAAAAAAATACGAATTGACAGTTCGTGGACTAATAATATTAGTCTAATACTAACGAACGAGTCTAATATTATTGGTGTTTCCTTGGTAACCCATACGAATTGACAGTTCGTGCACTAATAATATTAGTCTAATACCGTTCGAGACATGAGCCCCTATTCTTGGACTAATAATATTAGTCTAATACCGTTCGAGTAAAGGGCCCCTGGTTAGTATTGTTATCGTATAAATACGGACGGTTCAACGACAAACTACTGGTTTTTGGATGTACACAATAGCGCTCCAGGAAAATCTGGGGGTTTGCTAATAAACACCATTTACGTATATTAAATAAAGTTTCGTTTGGCGTTTTCTATAAACGATTGTCACTTGGCTGGAATGACGAAAAAAATATTAAAAGTGTTTGTTGATATTAGGAAATCAAATTAAATATTTAAGTAGCAAATTTAGAACTAATCTTATATTTTAAGATTCTGTGGACTAAGGCCGGTTGTAGATGTCCGGTGTTTTCGCCGGAAACCGGACCGTGTTACGCGACTACGTCCGGTTTTGTACATGGCTACCGACAGCTACACCCAAGAAAACCAGACATCGTCGTCTAACCCGGACAATTGTCCGGCGAAAACACCGGACATCTACAACCGGCCTTAGGCAGGAATCTGGGGATGCATCCCCTGTTTAAATTATTGATACTAAGAGTATAGAGTCTTATTACATTTATATCTATTAGTACTTTTTAACAATAGCTTTAATATTACTAGGTTTATAAATTAAATAATCACGTGACCTTTCGTTCGTAATTTAAATTATCTCTTTTTGTTTTCGGTATTAGGTTTCTATTAAATAATAATAATTGTATATCTGACATTGGTCATTGGGCTGTTTTGTAATACTTGGTAATACTTGCCGCCCTAAAAACTAAAATCGGGGATATGTAATTAATTTTGATTTGAATTGACGTTATGATAAAATTTGGTAGATTACATTTAAATAATATAGGATTAACTTCAATCAGTCAACGTACTGTTATTTATCAAAATAAGATTTACAGTACATATGGGGCTACTTTATAGCACTAGTGCGAGAAGTAGCATATTATGTTACTGTGTCGAACATTTAAAGGGCCATATGTACTGTAAAACGTTGTACGATACATGTGCGAATAGGTAATTCGCAACTCGTGTCGATTTAAAACACTCCCTTCGGTCGTGTTTTAATTTATCGCCACTCGTTTCGAATTTCCTATTTTTCGCACTTGTATCGTAATGTACTATTTTGTTATTATCATAGATTATTGTAAAACAGATAGTAAAACGACGTGTAGGTACGCATTACGTGGGCGATGATATATATAGATATATCTCATGGTCATTAAAAAAGCGGCCAAGTGCGAGTCGGACTACCATATATGACGTATTAAAAAAAAACTACTTACTAGATTTCGTTCAAACCAATTTTCGGTGGAAGTTTGCATGGTAATGTACATCATATATTTTTTTTAGGTTTATCATTCTCTTATTTTAGAAGTTACAGGGGAGAGGGACACACATTTTACCACTTTGGAAGTGTCTCTCCCGCAAACTATTCAGTTTAGAAAAAAAATATATTAGAAACTTCAATATCATTTTTGAAGACCTATCCCCCACACGTATGGGTTTAATGAAAAAAGTTTTTTTGAGTTTCAGTACTAAGTATGGGGAACCCCCAAAATTTATTGTTTTTTTTTTTTCTATTTTTGTGTGAAAATCTTAATGCGGTTCCTAGAATACATCTACTTACCAAGTTTAAACAGTATAGCTCTTATAGTTTCGGAAAAAAGTGGCTGTGACATAAACGGACAGACAGACGGACATGACGAATCTATAAGGGTTCCGTTTTTTGCCATTTGGCTACGGAACCCTAAAAACGGATCATATAGATATGTACTTAATTTCTTTATTATCAGTCACATTAAATGAAGGTTAATTATAGTACTAATAAACGAAAACCAATCCAATACTATGTGTGTAGGGTTTGCACGACGGATCTGAAATATACGGGAACATCCGTGGATCCAGATCTAGATCCGGATAATTTAATACATTTCTGATCCGGATTGCAAACCCTATATGTGTGCTCCGCGGAGAAATCAACGATTTTGTATTTTTCTTAGCCGTGCTAAACTAATTGAGCGTCGAACTTTTAGGTACCAAATTTAGCGAATAGCGATTTTGACATTTACGTATTTTGAAACTTGTTGGATCTTCAGACATTTATTTTTTTTAATTTTTGATGACCGGTTTGGCCTAGTGGATAGTGACCCTGCCTACGAAGCTGATGGTCCCGGGTTCAAATCTTGGTAAGGGCATTTATTCGTGTGATGAGCATGGATATTTGTTCCTGAGTCATGTTTGTGTTTTCTATGTATTTAAGTATTTATAAATATGTATATATTATATATATATCGTTGTCTAAGTACCCTAAACACAAGCCTTATTGAGCTTACTGTGGGACTTAGTCAATTTGTGTAATAACGTCTTATAACAAAATAAAAAAATATTTTTTTTTATATCACGATCCGAATAAAGATGCAAAAGCTTAAGACGGCGTCTGATTTAACGAGTTCGACCACGGATCAAAACTATAATAAGTCTCCATATACTCGGATATGTTTCATAAGTGTTTTTTTCTACTCGTAGACTGTAATGGTTGAATTAAGATTTCGTATACCAAACTATAATTGCGTACTTTTCTTGTATGGGCTCCCAACTGAACTATAAGATTCGTTTCGATACGCTCTAGTCAACTATAAAATAAAATTGCAAATCACGTGCCGCCAAGCTCTCATAGAAAATACTAAACAGGCCCGGAGCACGGGGCAGGAGTCACGTGTTTATATCTTACCAATTTTTTTTATAAATAAATAATATAAATATGACGGCCGGTCTGGCCTAGTGGGTAGTGACCCTGCCTATGAAGCCGATGGTCCCGGGTTCAAATCCTGGTAAGGGAATTTATTCGTGTGATGAGCATGGGTGTTTTCTATGTATTGAAGTATTTATAAATACGTATATATTATATATATCGTTGTCTAAGTACTCTCAACACAAGCCTTATTGAGCTTACTGTAGAACTTAGTCAATTTGTGTAATAATGTCCTATAATATTTAATTTTAATTAATTATTTAGGTTAGGTAGTCACAAAAGTGTTATTTTAGATGACTCGTAGAAAAAGTATTGTATACAATAGTGATATAATCAAGCTTTTCAATCTCGTACCCTACTTAGGCAACTCAGCAAGCTTCGTACTTACTTGACTAAAAAGCTCTCTATTATAACACGATTGTATAAAATACTATTTTTGTCTATCCTAGCATTCCTGACTTTTTAGTTAGATCATATATTTAAGTTACATTAGATTTTCTGAATTTACCCATTATTTATTCATCTTCTAGATCGGTGTGACTTCCTTCGGCCATCGCGACGGATGCCAGGTCGGCCACCCCGCCGGTTTCGCCCGCGTTACCGCCTTCGCCTCCTGGATCCAGGCTCGTCTCTAAACTGTCCATGAGCTACGATACCGCTTAACACCAGGCGCCGTACATCCACCAGTGATATTAAAAGTTCATGTCAACTGTAATTGCGGGTGGATTTGCGAATATATTTTTTCTCAATATAGGTATATACATGTTTTCTTGTTACCTGTTGCAATTATTTATCTATCTTGAAACAAAACAAGTAACTATATTAACCACTGCTACTAGCAAACTCCGGTAGGGTAGTGGCACCAAAAGATGACCGGCCCCCAAAAGATGTACATTTGGCCTTAAAACCGATATAATTAAATCGTGAATGATTTTGCGCACCTGAGGGTATTTTTTCCTAACGCGGCTAAAATTTAAACTCCCAGACAATTGTGTTGTGCGTGTGGCTGAGAGCGGTCGTCAAATGCGCGGTCCACACCAAACTCGCCATTTGTATGGAGATCTTAATAAGATTAGCGCTTCAAACTATAAGCCATTGCTTATAGAATTGAATTATGCATTTACTTACATGATTTTACACAGAAAAGATTCTAGACTAATTCATCTAACGTTTACGTTATCAAGTATTGCATATTTTATCTTATTTTATAAAAATATTTGCAGTTCAAATTATGGTTAAATATTGTATGCTTAAGTCAATAGATGACCGGCGGTCAAATTTTGGGCAAGGGCTTGTTTTTTCAAATGCTTGTATAAAATCTAATAGAAAAGTTAGACGCATAATTTATATTTTAAATTGATAGCTGGCTAGTCCTTGATTTTTTGACCGCAAGATGAACAAAGCATTCTTTCTCGTCATAATTTCATGGAAATATGACGTTTAAAATAACACTTGCACGTCTGTGCTATAAAATTCGCTGCATGGTTATCTTGGTCTGACTGTAACCACGTAAAGTTTGAATGCAGCTGCGTATATCTGTGCGCATCTCATCTGCATCGGCCTCGTTAATGCCATTGTGCGCCTGCGCCGTTTCTCAAAATGGCCGCTTTTACTTCCCGCCATCTTGCCACGGAGTAGGGTTGAGGGTGGAGAAGAGACATTTTTGCATGTTTTGTGAGATTTTATAATGACACATTTTGGTAGTACTTTTTTATCGAATTATCACTTCGTTGTAAAGTTACTTCCCGCTATTTTGCCACGGAGTAGGTAGGGTGGAGAATAAATAAACATTCTAGCCTCCTATAGCTATAGAAATTGAAACTTACAAGGTAGAAAATCTTAAAATTGAACAAAACAAAACAAATGAAACTCTGTTCCAAGTGAACAGGATTAAAATTTTAAAGGTATACTAAAATTAATAAGGTATAATATCTATAGGCTAGAGTAGGACCAAGCTAATGGCACAAATTTTGTAATGACCATGTAGTATCAGCATAAACGTCTTTTTTTTTTTCAAAAATGTATGGTACATTTTAAACTTATATTAGGTTCGCCAAACTTAAAATTAAAAAAAGTCAGGGTTTATGTTCAA
Source organism: Cydia pomonella (assembly GCF_033807575.1). Taxonomy (NCBI): domain Eukaryota; kingdom Metazoa; phylum Arthropoda; class Insecta; order Lepidoptera; family Tortricidae; genus Cydia; species Cydia pomonella. The sequence goes on along the minus strand of NC_084718.1, from coordinate 19,228,891 downwards.
ATACTGAGTTAATAAGAGCTAGAAAATTACAGAAGTTATTATGATTCGATTAAATACTTCAGTTATTTAGTTATACGTAAAAAACATTAACGTAACGTAACGTAAAAAACGTAAAATCATTTGCTGACAATATCGAAACATTTCAAAAAATTTGAAAAAGTTTTAATTGTGGTCCACTAAGCCACCTTTATGAGGTACCTACCGCTACCTCCTTCTTAGAAATCAAGCAGTACAGTCAAAGATTTAAATTGTGACCCATTTCGTACCTTGGCACAGTGACAAACAACATGAAAGTCGGTAGATACCTCATACTATTGTCACTATGGCAAGGTACGAAGTGGGTCACAAATTAAATCTTTTGACTGTACATCTCTTGTAAAAGTGTCGGAAAATATATGTTAATTTAATTTTCTCCACCACGCCTGTGCTCCTTGGCACTGCCACGTTAACGTCGTCGCTCGCGCACTATCGTGTACATCTCGGATTTGCAAAAAAAAAAAAACAGGTCCTTTGCTTTGGCGGTATGCAGCAACATCGAATTGGATTGTTTCATTTCTGAAGTCTTAAAACAAGTTGTACAGCATAAGTTACGACTCAGGTAATTAAACTTTACTTTTAATGAAGATACCTATAATATAATGAAAGATACCCATTGTTAGCTATTGCATTCACTACAATACTTGTTTAGGACAACCAAAAACGTAAAATACCAGTACGAATTGCAGAGAAAAGGAAGTGGAAAATCGCATGAATTTACTGCTATTCCATATTGATCGCTCTTGCAATAATTTCTACGCCTCCTTTAGAAGTGAGTCATGCCACGCCAAATTTAAAATCATATCAGCAGGCAACATTAATACCAGATTAATGACGATCAATTAGCTTAGCTTGTCAATTGCATCGAAGATATAAAAGGATTTAATAAATAGAAGTTAATTTACAACTAAAACAAATAAATCGAACTTATGCTAACACAAAACAACTTAAAACTAAAAACTAAATATAAAAGATCTCCCCCAAATCACTTCCTTCCGGCATGGTCGCAAGAACGCTGGCGGCGTTACCCCTCTGCACCGCCAGGCTTAGCCTCTGGGCAAAGAAAGCGCCAGCCCTATGATCGCCCGAGATGCCTATCAGCCGAACTGACACTTCACTGACAAAATTTTTGGTGTCGGACGACCACGGGCCTAACGTTTCCATTGCAAGCGCCGCAAACTCATACTCATTCGACAAAAACGCGTATTTGCGGCGCTTGGCGGTCTGGGCCTGGTCCACAGCAGTCCCAGGCTTCCGAGCCGACCCTTCCACGTAAGATGGAGCCAGCGTGTCAACGCAGGTGGCGTCCCACGCCAAAGGGCGACCTAAGCTCCAGGGCACGAGAGTGCAGCCATCAGGTCTCTTGCCGTCAGCTGCACAGAGACATGACGGCTCTAACGTCGCGGGAAGAGAGGCAGTGCTGAGGGCGCGGCGGATCAAATCGTTAAGGGTAGCATGCCTGTAAAGCCGACCAGCGCTCATTTTGCAATGCAGGCCATGCCGCCCCAGAGTGTCAACTGGCTGTACGCAACGGCTGCAAGTGTGCGGCTCGCAAATTCGTAGACCCAGGCGAAGGCAAACCGCGATCCTCAAAGTTGAGGGTTCCAGAGCGGAGCCCAGGTTTCGTGATGGAAGCGCATGCAACCAATAACCTGACTCCTTTTCAGACACCGCCATGAGCCTAGCTCGTTCATGATGGTTCGGGGAATTATGCAAGAGAAGTTGTAGGTTTCTTTTAACATTAAAAACGTCCCACGCCGCTTGACTCATTTTTTCTCCCAGTACCTGCTCGACTGAATGTCAAAATGTCAATTCCATGAATTCATTTACTTTTAATAAATATACACATAACAAAATACATCGAGGAAATTCAAGCCCAAGTTTAAATAGTTCCGGTCTGGCCTGTGGGTAGTAACCCTGCCTAGGAAGCCGATGGTCCCGGGTTCGAATTCCGGTAAGTAGTAGGGATGTGTGCGTTCTGGCTCAGCTTTGGTGGGTCAAACAGTCCTGGTTTTGGTTGATGACCTTTTTTTTAGCAGCCACACTGAGAACCTCAGGTGTTACTTGGTGTCAACAAGTGGGCGGGGTGTTGGTTCAAGATGTCGCTCTCCTATTGGTCGTTGCGGTCATTAGTGGTTCTAATTAGCTAATGACATTCCATTAATTAGGCCACACCTCCTAGTTGAAGTTATCAAGTGGGCGGGGTCTTGGTTCTGGATGGCGCTCTCCTATTGGTCGTTGCTGTCATTTATGATGCTCATTCCTTATTACATCGTAATTACATAATTCTCGATGCTATTCTGCTATTGGGTAGGTAATTAATGATTCCCTAACTGCATCCATTAATTAGGCGACATTGCTCATTTACGAGTAAACTGTTATGAGTCTTTCATATATTCTTAGACCAACCAACAGACGTTTCTCAGGGGTCACGGTTCTAACCTAACCTAACCTATCAACAGCGCATCACGGTTTAAACCTAACCTAACCTACCAACAGACGTTTCTGTCTGCTCAGGGGTCACGGTTCTAACCTAACCTAACCTATCAACAGCGGGTCACGGTTTAAACCTAACCAACCTGTCTCTAATGCCATCGAAGTTCAAATCAGACCTAACCTAATTTTATTATTTTTAGAATACTTCAAATATCTAGTTTTATAAATATTCTCGTTCATTACAAAGTTGAATGTTGAAATCTCTATTTCACACAATGGAATTTTAATGTGACTTTAATGTATGTATAATCTACTTAGTAATTGAGCTTATCATAATTGTTAGCCAAATTCCAATAATACGTATTTAGAAGCAAAACAAGTTATCAATTATCAAACAAGACTTTGTATTGAAACAAGATTTTTAATGATCAAGAGTTGTATATATAAAGACCTACGACGATTTCTTTTTTATACTACTATCGATTGACCCACGCTGTACTCCTACACCAGAAGGCATCAATATGTCGGTAAGTCTTCAATTATTAACTACAAATATTGTACATGTTTTTCTAATGTTAAGATTTTAAGAACTGTGGTAATCACGAAATTATGTAAATTTACAATTGTGTAACACATGTTTTGTTTTTAAATACAGAACTCCCCATCAAATGTCTTCGACGGCCAAGACTATACATTTAAGCAGTACTATTATCCAGTGTCAGATGCAGAGGACAGCCTAACTTGTGTACCAGACGAGCCGGTGAAGCGAAAATTAAACACACACTCAAATATCGATGCATTCTTTGACCAGCCAAAGATAAAGAGGAAGAAAAACGTGTCTTCCACTGTAGGAAAAGGCTGTAAAGGGGGTGGTATATCATATATATCTACAAACAAAGACGATGGTACGAATTCGACACATCTAATCAAAATAGAAATATTTGATATGAAAAAACTATCCAAAGTTTCTGATACAACTAAACACTGGATGTTTGCGGATGTGCGTGCAAAATATTTCGTGATGGAAAATGAAACAAATAAGCACTTACAGCAAGCTAAAGATCTCATTTACGGAATCACGAAGGAGATTTCCGAATCCGACGAGTGTAAAAAGTACCATTTTAATTCAAAAGTCTAATCACTGTTGTCTAATTGTATTTTTGTAATTAGAATATCGATTTATAATATAATAAACAAATACTATAGAATATACCAGTTTATTTATTTTTTATAAAAAAAAAATGATACATATTTATTTCTTCCCTTACCTTCTTCATTATAAGACGTGTTTTTTACCCTCCTCGGGAAAATAAAAAAATAATGATTCATTTTTTGCATCCATTTACAGCCATTGTTGCTGGCCCCAGTAGTTGTGGGAAATCACATTTTGTAACAAGTTTTTTAAATAGTATCAAAGCAGTTTGTAATCAATCATTCCAAAAAATTGTGTGGTGTTATGATGAAATGCAGCCATTGTACAATTTAAAGAATGTGAATTATAATCAAGGTATTCCAGACTTGGGTATGTTTGATGGTAAACAACCACAACTGCTTATTATAGATGATTTAATGAGAGAATCCGATGGACGGATAGTTGATATTTTTACTAAAGGGAGTCATCATCGAAATATAAGTGTTTTTTACATAACACAGAACCTATTTCATCAGGGAAAAGGGCAACGTGATATATCATTGAATGCTAACTACATTATTTACTTTAAGAATCCGAGAGACAAAACTCAAATAAGATATTTAGCGAGACAAGTTTATCCAGAAAACTCGCTTTTTGTTGAAGAAGCTTATAAAGATGCAACTAAAGATGCTCATGGTTACTTAATGATTGACCTTAAGCAAACAACAGATGATAAATATCGATTTAAAACAAATATATTACCTATTACATCATACTGTACAGTCTATGTTCCAAAAAAGGGCTTTAAATAGGACTTACATCAATGGTTTTAGTCATTCTATAACTATGCACAGGAGAGTTATAACACATCAAAATTTACTCAAAGCACTACACACTTTAAAGCCAAAATATCGAAAAGTTATATTAAAAGCCTGTAGTGATGAAGAAATAAATGTTATTTGTGAATGTATTTATAACATTTTAAAAGGTAAAATATCCCTTCCTGAAAACGAGAGGACCCACTTGAGTAAATACAAAAACCTTTTACGAAAACTAATATCAAAGGGTAAAAATAAAATACGTAAAAATATAATTGTACAAAAAGGTGGGGCATTCCTTCCCATAATTTTAGGAGCGGTTATTAATGGTCTGTTAAGCTCGCTAATTAAATAAATATGCAGCACACAAAAAAAATGATACTAGTTGAACCAGAGTTAATTGATCGACTTAAATCAAACAATGGCTATATCTCGGAAAATGCTGCATCAAGATTAGATGGTGAAATGCAAAACATTATAAATAGTAATTTGAATGATCGCGAAAAATGGGCACTATATTCTCAAGCTTTACAAAGATATCTACATGCTATCGAGGAAAATAGGAGACCACTCAAATTATCTATATTAGCTGATACCGAAGATGAGTCATTAAAGTTGAATGAGCCCGTTGTACCATATAAAGAAGAAAAACATGAAGATCCTACGATAGTTTTAAATCCCCCTCTACCAGATGTAGGTGAAACTCCTCGGAGGTTAAGTACATTCACTACGCAGTACTCACCATCTTACATGCTTAAATTAATTCCTAAGACTTATAAAAAAAGAGGTGAAGCCTTGATTGATTTTATTATAAAAAGTAAGCCTAAAATTTGGTGGAAAGAGGGGGGAGAAGTGGTTATAGATAATGAAGTTATATCAGGCAGTAACATATTTGATCTTATAAGTGATACGGTAAGACCACTCAAGCGCATCAAACCATTGGGGTGGGAAAGATTTGCTTCTACTTTAAGAGAATTAAATATTCCCTTAACCTATGTTGGTAATCCAAGCTCTTTAGATTATATAAATCAGCTATCCGTGCATAAATCAGCAGAAAATCATAAGAAGGAAGAATTCAATGCTTCAACGCCAAAATCAATTAGATCTAAAGATATATCCAAAAAACAATTGAACTGGGAAAGATGGAACCCATACAAGACATAGCTAGAATATACTACGATGTTTCTCATCCTGCCGGTTTTAGTAGTGTCAACAAATTAGCAGAAGCCATGCGTGGAAAGATGAAGCGAAATGAAGTAAAAAATTGGTTGCAGTCTCAAGAAACTTACACACTTCACAAGCCTCTGCAGAAACGGTTTCAAAGAAATAAATATATTTTGTCTAATTTTAATGAACTTTGGCAAGCTGACTTAAGTGATATGCGTAGTTATAGTAAATATAATGACGGGTACAAGTATATTCTGTGTGTTATTGATGTATTTAGTAAATATGCCTTTGCAAGAGCGATGAAGGATAAAAAACCTGAAACAGTAAAAACCTGTTTCGATAACATATTCGCAGAAGCTAAAGTTACCCCAAGACATATTCAGTCAGACAAAGGTACTGAGTTTGTTTCAAAAGTTACTAAGGAATATTTTAAGACAAAAAGTATTAATTATTATACAACAAATAATCCTGATATTAAGGCTAGCATTGTAGAGAGGTTTCAAAGAACTTTAAAGATGAAAATGTGGCGTTATTTTACCTTTAAAAATACCAACAGATATATTGACATCTTACAAGATTTGTTACATTCGTACAATCATAGTTTTCATTCAAGCATTAAAATGTGTCCAAATGAAGTCAATCATGATAATATTATGACAGTTTGGCGGAATTTATATGGCAAAAAAGAAAATAAAATACATGTTACTGAACATCCTTTGCTTCAAGTTGGGGATCATGTTAGGATAACTAAGCATAAACATATCTTTCAAAAAGGCTATGAAACTAACTGGAGTGACGAAATATTTGTGATTGATACTTTTATAAGGAGATCTCCCTGGATTGTTTATACTTTAAAAGACTTAGAGAATGAACCAATTACTGGTACATTCTATTCAAAGGAGCTGCAAAAAGTATTTTATGATCCCACCACCATGCATAAAATAGATAAAATAATACAATCCCGTCGCATTGGTGGCAGAAAGGAAGTGTTAGTCAAGTGGAAAGGTTATCCCAACAAATTTAATAGTTGGATCCCCGCATCAGATATTGAAAGAATATGACTGATGACAGTTTTTATTTAACACTGTTGAGCAATAGTTCAATTTCATACTATCCAGAAAATACGACTGCAAACTTTTTAACTAAGTTACCAAAAACTATCAAGTTGGAGGGTGAATGGACTGTTGGATTAGTAGAGTTTCATTATCCATGTACAATGTTTAACGTTCAAGAACATGAAAATATTCTTTACATAAAAAAGAAAGCGCGCTTGCAAGATAGTAATGATGCAAATCAAAGCCCTAACGCAGGAAGTGATATAATTGTAGAATATAAATCTCACATACCAGCAACAACATATGATAATGTTAACAACTTTTTAATAGCTTTTAATGAGAATCCCTTGCTGAAAAATCAAATAAAAATAAGATATGATGATATATCGAAACTTGTAACAGCCACTCGTACTAATACAGATTTATTATCTTTAATTGTCTCACCGCAATTAAGTCTTCAATTAGGGTTTGAACCAGGAACAAATATAGTATCAAAGCCAATTGGTAAATATCCTATCAATTTATATTTAGGATTACCATCACAGATTTTCATTTATTCGGATATTATTCAACCACAGATAGTAGGGGATGTTATGTCATCTTTAATACGCATTATACCACTTGATCCAACTAAGTACACTTATGGAGCTTACAAAATGCATGCATTTTCACCAGCTCACTACTTATCCGTTATGCGCAGAGAGTTTGATACTATAGAAATAGATATAAGAACAAGCATTGGCAATCGAGTACCATTCCAGTTTGGTACATCCTGTGTGAAACTACACTTTAAGCGTATAAAATGAATCAAAAAAACGTAAATAACATTTGTCCATATCAACATTATTACTCACATCAGGCAGGGTCTGGCGTTGGAATAATATATAAAGGTGTCTCTCATCAGCGTGGACATGGAATTGGAAGTTTTTTGGGGGGATTATTTAGATCCGTTTTGCCTTTATTGTCAAGTGGATTTCGAACTGTAGGTAAAGAAGCATTAAATGCTGGTGTTGGATTACTCTCTGATATGATGAACTCTCATCCTTTGGAGGACTCATTAAAATCACGTTTTAAAGATGCCAGTTCTAATTTAAAAAGAAAGGCCGATGATAAGATTGATTCTCTAATGAGTGGTTCAGGGTATAAAAGAATAAGGAAAGCAAGACATTCGGTCATTGCACGTAAAGCACTACAAGGAAGACGATCTCATAAATCAACTAAACCTAAATTTGAAGATATTTTTTCATCTTAAAAAAAAAAAATGGCCTTCATACATAATCATTCATGTGAATGTGCTAAGTCCGAGTTGGACTTGTTTGCTCTACCATCAACACAAACAAGCATTGAAAGTGGTCAATGGATTCATTACAAACCGATTTCATCATTGAGTGATGATGGACCAATTGAATTCCAAGTACCTGGTACGGGAGATGACTATATCGACTTATCTCATACTATGCTCTATATAAAAGCTAAAATAGTATGCTCTGAATCGAATTCCATTAAAGCTACAACTCAAATTGCACCTATTAATAATTGGTTACACTCGCTCTTCAATCAGTTAGATGTGTATTTAAATCAAAAACTTGTGTCTCCACCAAATAACACTTATGCATATCGTGCATATATAGAAACATTACTTAACTATGGACCTGCAGCTAAAACCTCTCATCTTACATGTGGACTGTGGTATCAAGACACTCCTCATAAAATGGATGCTACAGACAGTACAAATAAGGGTTTTTCTAAAAGACAAGAGTTAGTTAAAGTGAATGAAGCGATTGACATGATTGGCCATTTACATGGTGATATATTTAATCAAGACAAATTTTTAATTAATGGTGTAGAAACGCGTATAAAGTTAGTACGAAGTAAGGAAGTGTTTAATCTCATGTGTAACAGTGAGGATGAAAAATTTAAAGTGTCAATTTTAGACGCAAGCCTTATTATTCGAAAGGCTCGTATCAATCCATCTGTTTTACTAGCACATCAAAAAGTTTTAGCCTCGACTACTGCTAAATATCCTATCACTAGAGCAGAAGTTAAAGTTTTAACAATTCCAACTGGAATTCAAGGTAAAACGTTAGATAACATATTTCTAGGACAAGTACCTAAAAGATGTATTATAGGGTTTGTAAAAAATTCAGCATTTAATGGTAGTTTCACACAAAATCCATTTAATTTCGATAATAATGGAATAAACCTATTTAGTTTATATGTTGATGGTCAGCAGGTACCATCAAAGACATTGCAGCCCTCATTCAGAGAAGGTTTATTTGCATCAACTTATCATACTTTGTTTTCTGGAACGGGTATTCACTTTTTCAATGAAGGTAACTCGATAGGTAGACAGGACTATGAAGGAGGCTACTGTTTACTAGCTTTTGACTTAACTCCAGATCTTTCAGCCAGCTCAAGCTCACATTGGAATTTAGTCAGACATGGTAGTGTGAGACTAGAAGTTCGTTTTGATACAGCATTAACAACAACAATTAATTGTATAATTTATGCTGAGTTTGATAATGTTATAGAAATAAATAAAAACCGAGATGTAAATGTCGATTATAATAGTTAATTACTGAATAAATAAATCAGACAATAACTTATTTTTATCATATATGTAACATAGCTCAAGATGGATACACATGAGATTCAACACTATATGAATAAAATGAATATAGCCTTGGAATCGAATGTATTTGCAGCCAACAGAATGCCAATGTTTGTTCAACTACCTGTTTTCATAATAAGCAACTTAGATCCAGATTTTAAACCTGGCTCACATTGGATAGCCATTTACATTGATGTCAATGGTGTTGGTGAATATTTTGATTCATTCGGTCGAAAACCAGAAGGTTATCATAAAATGTTCTTGAAAAGAAATGCTAAGAAGTGGTTCTATAATCACCAAGAACTGCAAAGTTATTTAACATCGGTTTGTGGAAAATAATGTTTAGTTTATCTTTATTTAAAAACAAAAAATGTTAAAATGCATGATTTTATTAATGTTTTTTCCGCTGTAAACAGAATAAGTAATGATGTTACTATATGTCATATGTTTAGAATATTATTTGAATAAATATAATATGATAAAAAAATGTGATTTGGTTTTATTTATAACTACACACAATATAATAAAGAAATAAAACATCAACATGTATAAACTATATATTTTTATTCACAATTAGACAACAGTGATTAGACTTTTGAATTAAAATGGTACTTTTTACACTCGTCGGATTCGGAAATCTCCTTCGTGATTCCGTAAATGAGATCTTTAGCTTGCTGTAAGTGCTTATTTGTTTCATTTTCCATCACGAAATATTTTGCACGCACATCCGCAAACATCCAGTGTTTAGTTGTATCAGAAACTTTGGATAGTTTTTTCATATCAAATATTTCTATTTTGATTAGATGTGTCGAATTCGTACCATCGTCTTTGTTTGTAGATATATATGATATACCACCCCCTTTACAGCCTTTTCCTACAGTGGAAGACACGTTTTTCTTCCTCTTTATCTTTGGCTGGTCAAAGAATGCATCGATATTTGAGTGTGTGTTTAATTTTCGCTTCACCGGCTCGTCTGGTACACAAGTTAGGCTGTCCTCTGCATCTGACACTGGATAATAGTACTGCTTAAATGTATAGTCTTGGCCGTCGAAGACATTTGATGGGGAGTTCTGTATTTAAAAACAAAACATGTGTTACACAATTGTAAATTTACATAATTTCGTGATTACCACAGTTCTTAAAATCTTAACATTAGAAAAACATGTACAATATTTGTAGTTAATAATTGAAGACTTACCGACATATTGATGCCTTCTGGTGTAGGAGTACAGCGTGGGTCAATCGATAGTAGTATAAAAAAGAAATCGTCGTAGGTCTTTATATATACAACTCTTGATCATTAAAAATCTTGTTTCAATACAAAGTCTTGTTTGATAATTGATAACTTGTTTTGCTTCTAAATACGTATTATTGGAATTTGGCTAACAATTATGATAAGCTCAATTACTAAGTAGATTATACATACATTAAAGTCACATTAAAATTCCATTGTGTGAAATAGAGATTTCAACATTCAACTTTGTAATGAACGAGAATATTTATAAAACTAGATATTTGAAGTATTCTAAAAATAATAAAATTAGGTTAGGTCTGATTTGAACTTCGATGGCATTAGAGACAGGTTGGTTAGGTTTAAACCGTGACCCGCTGTTGATAGGTTAGGTTAGGTTAGAACCGTGACCCCTGAGCAGACAGAAACGTCTGTTGGTAGGTTAGGTTAGGTTTAAACCGTGATGCGCTGTTGATAGGTTAGGTTAGGTTAGAACCGTGACCCCTGAGAAACGTCTGTTGGTTGGTCTAAGAATATATGAAAGACTCATAACAGTTTACTCGTAAATGAGCAATGTCGCCTAATTAATGGATGCAGTTAGGGAATCATTAATTACCTACCCAATAGCAGAATAGCATCGAGAATTATGTAATTACGATGTAATAAGGAATGAGCATCATAAATGACAGCAACGACCAATAGGAGAGCGCCATCCAGAACCAAGACCCCGCCCACTTGATAACTTCAACTAGGAGGTGTGGCCTAATTAATGGAATGTCATTAGCTAATTAGAACCACTAATGACCGCAACGACCAATAGGAGAGCGACATCTTGAACCAACACCCCGCCCACTTGTTGACACCAAGTAACACCTGAGGTTCTCAGTGTGGCTGCTAAAAAAAAGGTCATCAACCAAAACCAGGACTGTTTGACCCTCCAAAGCTGAGCCAGAACGCACACATCCCTACTACTCCGGTACGGGCATTTATTTGGGTGATGAACACAGATATTTGTTCTTGGGCCATGAAGTATGTATATGTTAGCGCTAATCATCCCTGTCCTTTTATATGGAGCAAAGACATGGTGCCTCTACAAAACAGACATAAAGAAACTGGACACTTACCACCTGAGGTGTCTGCGGTCTATACTCAGGATCAAGTGGCAGGACCATGTTCCCAACTCTGAGGTCATGCGTCGTTCCGGAATGTATGGCATGGAGGCCTTACTAATGCAGCGGCAGCTCAGATGGTGCGGGCACGTCCTTCGAATGGATGACCACCGCTTGCCTAAAGCTGTGCTCTACTCTGAGTTGGCGGTGGGTAAGCGGAAGCACGGTGGTCAGCACCTGCGCTACAAGGACGTGCTCAAACGGCATCTGAGCGCTTGCGCCATCGACCCTGAGCGTTGGGAGGAGCTTGCTGGAAGGAGGTCTTCTTGGCGTCCTACCATCCATAACGGTGTCAAAACATTCGAAGATAACCGCCTCACTAGCCTAGACATAAAACGCCAGTTATGGAAAGAGAATCCTAAGCCCTCCTACGTGTACACGTTCAACGCAGTTGGCCAACTTTATTGTCACGCGTGCAATAGAGTATTTAAGAGCAAGTTCGGCCTGGCCAGCCACATTAGGGCTCATGCTAGACAACGTCCATAATGTGTTTATTTGGGGTCGAGTCATCGAAAACGATGAGGAGGACTATATATATATATATATATATATATATATGTGTGTATATCGTCGCCTAGCACCCATAGCCTTGAAAAGAAGTATACTCTGGCACTAGAACAAGTCCAAAAGAAATTCCTGCGCAACCTATATAGGAAAATACATCTATATTACCCCTTCATGTACCCGACTAGATTCCTGCAGGGGCACTTAGGCTATACGATTCACTAGAGCTGCGTAGAAATCTAGGACTAGCATGCTTTATAGTTAAGGTTTTGAGGTGTAAGATAGATAATATTGGCCTCCTAGAAAAGTTTCTAAAACTTTCTGTACCTGATGCGTACTGTAGTAGACGGAGGCGACCGCCCCTACTGACCATAGTGCGCACGCGTACTCGTCTGCGCCTGCACGCCCCCGTACTGCGCGCAACTGCGCTCGCTAACTCCTTACTCACGGCACTACCAGAGTGTGATCTGTTTGCGACAGGGATAAGAAGGCTGGCTGATATCTGAGCGGGAGTGCTTGAAAGGATGCAAGATAGATATTCGTAGATGTAAGTTAGTTTTTAATTAATAAATAAGTATTTTTTAAGTTATGAATCTACGTAACGCTTTGGCGTAAGCTGTAATGTTATTCAATAAATAAATGTAAATAGTACAAAGTTTGCTTAGTTTGGGGCTTGGGTCGATTTGTGAATATATTGTGGGTCTGGTTGCTGGTGGTGTCATTTACAGACCCAATGAATCTGTAGTGGAGAATGACTACCACAATAAGATCGGTAGGTATTCCGCTGGTGGCTCGCATCACATCAAGGCGAATTATACGATAATCATAATCATTTTATTTGTAAAACCAATTTATACGTCAACATTATGGATACATTTATAACTATTTACATATAAGTACATTGTTCAACATTAATATTATTTTAATTTAGTAGGTATACTATTTCTACAATTTTGATTATTTGTGAGCACATAACTCTTGGTAGGTGAAGAATGGGCGCTCCACAAGCCAATTTATTAATCGGCGCTTAAAGCTAATTAAATTAGGAGCTTCGACGATGTTTCTGGGCAGTTTATTGTAATATATATGATTACGATATGCCTTGTGTCTCGGGCTAGGCATATCGTATAATACAAATGGAACTTCACTTACAGGTAAGTTCGTTTAATTTTGTTATTACATGGTATAATTGCAAATTGGTTAGGTCATTTTGTCAAGGGTAAGACATGGCACGGAAATTAAATTCTTTGACCCGGAACAGTTGACCTATTTGTTATTTTTTGTGGAAGAAAATTTATTTAATAAAAAAATTGCTTGCCTTCAGATCCACAGCGCAGGCTTCGTCATCTTACAGAAAGCTCATCCACATTAGGTTGGGTCAAAATAAAACGTGCATTTACAGATATGCAATACGCATCGTCAAATTCACAGCAAATAAATGACTACAAAAAAACATCAAAATGAATAAACCTATACCCTAATTCGGCACGTACCCGATACAAACGTCCCCATAATACCGGCGGGGCGTTCCCGCGTTGAAAAGCCAACGATATACGTTGGGCCAGGTACGAACCGAGACCTAGAGGATTGTTTTACTAGGGGGGCAAAGTTGCCTTCTCGTGCTAATATTGATACACAAGCAAGCAAAAGATTTCAAAATTGAACCGCGAGCTTAGCGAGTGGTTCGAAAAGTGGAATCTTGAGCAATGCGAGGGTTTCCAAGCACGAGGTTTAAACAAAATGCAACCGATTGAAACACATTTTTTCCACCACACCCACGCGAGAAAAATACTGACTTGGTATTTCATCCAAAAAAATCTAATTAAATCAAATTTAGATCAACGTAATAAAAAATAACATTCAAAATCATCATTTCAAAGTAAATTCTACCAGCTAAAATAAGGAATATCTAAAATTTTGCATCTGATTACTTTGCCCCACGTGTGGATAAAATGCAACTTTATCATTAGTTTTTGAAAAATCAAGAGGGCTTTTACCAGTTGGTGTGGTGAAATAGTTATTTACGATACAAGTGCGAAAAATAGGAAATTCGTAACGAGTGTTTTAAATCGACACGAGTTGCGAATTACCTATTCGTACGTGTATTGTACGATGTTTTACAGTACATATAACCCTTTAAAATTTCGACATATGCACGGAAAGTGCTCATTTCCACACGTGGGAAAGTAGCACCCTATGTACTGTAAATAAAATTAATTTTCTGTACATATACATATTAATGTAAATAATGTAATATGAATTAGTACACCTATAACTGCAAACGCACTAACCAACACCCCGTTCCCAGCAAAATCACATTGTACCCATAATAACATGTCATTCGCTTCAAAAGTTTTTTGCCACCCATCCCTTTCAGCCCCATAAATCAATGGGAGCCCGAATGAGACAGACAACCACCGGTTTGGATAGCCCGGCAGTCGCCGGCAACGCACGAGCGACCACGAACGGCTCCAAATTCGAGTTCGATTTTCAAAAATACGGAACGTGACGGTTTGTGTTTCGCGTGACCATTTTAAAGTGTTTTTGCGAGTGTTTTTTTGAGGATTGTTTACTGCGGAGAAACTTTCTTGGTAAGTAGTTAATCAATAATAACTTTCATGTTGTTTTCTATTTACTTTTATGTAGCTTTTTTACTGGTGCCTAGTTGGTAAGTAGTAAGATCTGAGTTTGTTGAGCTTTTAAGTGGTTGTTATGGACAGATTTTTTCACAGCAGCTGGTAAAGGCTCTCTTGTTTGTTAAACTGTATGTGTAATGATATGCTGTTTGTTTCCCTTTGCAATAAAAAAATAATAATGAGAAAATTGCATTTTATACACATGTGGGGCAAAATAATCAAATGCAAAGTTTGAGTTGTTTCTTTATGCTAGCTGGTAGAATTGGCTTTTAAATGATGATTTTGAATCATTATTTAAATTTATTATCATGGGGTCCCAGCGCGCACAAGTTTTTTGGCGAAATTGCGAAACGTCTGGTTGACGTAACTGGTGACCGAAGAGCTGGCGGCTTCCTCGCACAACGTATCAGTATTGCGATACAACGAGGAAATGCCGCCAGCATCCTTGGTACAATGCCTCAAGGGCCTATTTTAGATATAAGCTAGTTATAGTAAGTAGTATTGTAAGGGGTATGATAGATATTAAAACCTTGCAATGCCGACATCAGGTTAATAATTTAATGCACTAGAAGGCACATACCTACCTACCTACCTCTCGTTATCTATATCGCAACTTGATGTGCTTCGTTTTTGACAATTCAAACTGCTGTTTTAAAAACGCTGGCAAATTCTTAACACCTCATAATTCACCTAATATCGCAGTGCGATTGTTTATTATTACAGAAGACATGTGGTGTAACGTCAATATTTGGTAAAGCATTGAAAAGTGAAGCTTCAAGGGTGGTTTTAATTATAGACGAGGATCGCTTTGTTTATGAATTCATGATAATCATGATCAGTTGGTGTACAACAAAATATGTAAGATGTTAGCTTATTTCTGACAATAAACTAGTTTTTAAACATATTTTGTAATGTTAGTGACAAGAGAACTGTATTAAAATCAGGAATATTAATAAATACAAAATAATGTGTTATAGTAATCATCTGTATATATATATCCATTATGTATATTGTTATTGTAAATAAATATATTATAAACCTTTAAAAAAAAATAAAAAAAAAATTGTATTGCGTTCATTTGCATTTGTGTTGGTTTGATTTGTTTGGTATTTCATAGTTAGTATTTTCCTCGCGTCGGTGTGGTGAATAAATTTGTTTCACTCGGAGGCAAAGTTTGTTTAACCCTCGCGCCTTGAAACCCAACGCTTAAGATTCCACTTTTCAAGGAAATCAGTAATATTATAAAATTGCCATGACATTCAGACTAGTAAGTACATAAAACAACAACTCGCGCACCTGCCGCGGGCGTTACGCAAGCTGCAAAGTGAGGTTATGTAGTTACCGGCAAAATTATTATTAGTTTGTTGCAAAAAAGATATTGTTTGATACCATATAATTTTATTGATGAAGTATTTTTATGGTAATTTGCTGATAACCATCCTGACATTTACCTAAACAGAAAAAGTTTGTGATCAGATGCAAACTTTTTGCGCTTAAAGGTCACGTTCGGGCCTATAACCTCGAAAATCGAAGTTCGTCAACGGCACGCATTTTTCTGTCAGTCTAATTACGTCTTAGTGAGAGTAAAAGAGAAAGATTTACGAATTTCGATTTTCGCGGTAGGCCTCCGAATGTCAAACGCAGCTGTATTACTGTTGCGACAATACTGTGGCGGCATTGTAGCTGTGAGGACAGAATAAATAATAGTACTACCCTACAGAAATCAAATATCACTTCCTACAATACCGCGAAGTTTGACAGCGATTCGCACGCACGCACGCACACACGCACGCACGCACGCACGCACGCACGCACGCACGCACGCACGCACGCACGCACGCACGCACGCACGCACGCACGCACGCACGCACGCACGCACACACACACATACACTCAGTGTTGATAGTTTATAATATAGTCTTAAATAAACTTATAGTATAGTCTGTAAATTGTAATATGTCTCAGCATGCTCTATGTAGTACCTAAGTTGCATAGATGTTTAAAATAGTGAAAAGCTTTACACAAACACTTTTGTAAACCTCATAAACCTAGGAAAGGTGCCTCCCAACACAGGCATTTATTTTCTTACCGGGTGGGTCCATCCCCCTGCATCATGTATACATGTTTTTATAAAATAAATAATTTGGAATTTTTATTTGAAATTTTTATATGCTTCAATGAAAAATCTGTGATATTACAAAGAACTTCAAACAAAATCGACCTAGTTCACATTAACCAGCAGCTGATTTATGTGAGAATATAATGTTGAAGCGTACCATATGAAGTCATGAATTCTGTACACAAACGGGTAAAGTATATATTAGTGGCTTGTGGGCGCAGTGGGGTAGCGCACGATCCGCGGTCACGATCATTGTCTATGGCTTTATTTGACAACAGCTGAAATACACTTGGAGTTTGATTCTGGATAATGTTTTATTACTTTGTTTTTAATTTGGTACTTTTACGACAACTTACGCGTTTCAGGGTTAGTCGACTAACTCGGAGATAACCGTTTGATTAACTCCGAGTTAGTTGCCTAACCCTGGAACGCGCAAGCGGCCCTTAGTGAATATCAGAATAATCGCCTATATATAGCGAGCTGTTTAGTAGAAAATCGCCTCTTTTTCAGAGCAGGCAAAACTTGCCTGCTGAGAAATTTTGCGACAGAGAGTCAGACTAAGATAAATGACATTTACTTAACACTTGCACAGGCTGGACTAGCAAAATCGCTGCCAACTTAGCTTGGTCTGACTTTAAATTAGAAATAACGGAATGAGTTATCATAATTAAACTTATTTGTTGAAAATTTTTTGCACCCATATAGACGGACATACGATAAGAAATGGTTTTTCTGACAATTTTTTTTCTGCCAAATTCTGAATTATTTGGCGCGACTTTTACCAGATGCTAAACTAATTAACATTCAGACATTTGAACACTATTCCTACAAGTCATAGGTTACTCATAAGTTTCTGGAAACGTACACGAGAATTTAATACAAGTATCCATTCAGAAAGATTCTTGTGGGATTTTTTCAAATATTCTTATATTATATATCACCTATTAATTAGACAGGTAGTAGAAATATCTAATTATGTCTGTGTCTAGACTTTGGTACGTTTTAATGGGCTTGAGAGACGCCACGGTCCGGCTGTCAGCACCGCTGCTTTCTGGCCATCCACTGTTTAGGGCAACCTCTACACTTTTTTGCTAAATCTAAAATTTCTGAGAGATTTTCCTATAGAAATTCAGCAACTTCGATAACTTCTCCTTGATACAGGTGCCACCAGATATAACAGAACGGCCGAGGTGCTCAAACATATCTGAACACGCACTCTACTCTAACACCTTGACAATAGAGGCGTGTTCAGATATTTGTGAATACCTTGGTCGCTCCGATATATCTGATGGCGACTATACAATGCTAATTTGCACTTTTCTACGACTTTTGGCCCTTACCACCTTTACCCGTTTATCATTCCAGTCGTGAACGCATCTCATACATCCCGGAATCACGGCATGCTCGGTATTACCATAATGCTGGCTCCACACCGCCCGCGGTCACGGGCAGAGTGCAATTGGATATTTGAATTATGCAGCGACAATGGCAGGTCCCTAGCCTGATAAAGGAATAGGTAAATAATAGAGGATCTTTAGGCTTATCTGGTGTTGGTAAGTGTACAGGATACCGTGTACGCAAGGCGTTATATTTCCTTTTTAGGATTTATAAAAGGTACCTACCGTTAGTCAATGCTTGGAAACCAGTTAAATTTCTAAACCTTATCATGTACTTGGCGCAAAACCTTTTAATTTCGGTTTCGCTCGAAAAACCACTATTTTTAAACCGGTTTTTATGAGAACAAATCTTGTTAAATTAACCGGTTTAGAGCAATCAAAACTGGTTTCTTCCTATGTCGGTGTCTATGTTTACGTGGTACAACAACAGGGCGGCCGGGCGTTTCATCGCTCGTCGAATAAACTTCGAAACGTCGAAAGTTCTTAAAACGTTCGCGTTCTTAAAAAAGTTCGAGGGAAAACCGAAATAAACCGGTATTTACCGGAAAGGGTGTAGCAGGATAGCCTAGGAAAAATTGCCCCCAGCGATTTTGGGCCGAAACTGTAATCAAACGATGCCTTTTGGGGAGGTTATACTCTGCACAAAGTTTCATCCCTCTGTTACCCCCTGGGGGTGAAAAAAACCCGATTAACCCCAAAACTGTTTTAATTATTTTTTTCCTAAACTATGAAAGTGACGAATTTCAAATTTCGTACAAATATTAATAATACTAAAAGCTATGTGCTAAAAAAATATTAACCCCCTAACCATTGAAATTCTTGTAAAAAAAAACAAAAATAAAAAAGAATCAACCTGTATATCAAGTTTGGCTCATGGTACCACACCATTTTTTTTTTTCAAAAATGAACCAGTTTATATTCTACATGATACAAAAGTTTCATGGACCTACTCCAGAAGGAACATTGCGAAATTAATATGTATTGGCTCTTTGGTGCGTACTATTCATTGAACTCCCACTAAGAGCCTTGCATTATTAATAAACAATGGCTTGCGATCGGACCGCTGGCGCTGCTCGTGCCCGATTTGAAAAAGGTGGGGATAAAGAAGTATGAATCAAACTCATTTGTACATGGATCTCAAGTTTGGCTCATGGTACACACACCATTTTTTTTTTTCAAAAATGTACCAATTTATATTCTATATTATATAAAAGTTTCATCATACTCCAGAAGGAACATTGCGAAATTAAAATAAACGTACTATTTCGTAGCTACTAATCATTATACTCGTATCATGCTTAATACGCAACGTCTCGGACCCGAAAACAAAATAATTTAAAAAAACCGGCCAAGAGCATGTCGGGCCACGCTCAGTGTAGGGTTCCGTAGTTACTCTTCCGTCACAATAAGCTAAACTGGAGCTTAAAGTATAGTAAATTGTTAACCAAGGGATGAAACGGTACCTTTCACGTGAGTTAAACAAATAGGCAAATTTGCATAATCAGTACCTAATTAAAGTATGTCTTTTTACTATGAAGGGGAAACTTTTTGCGATAACTCAAAAACAGCTAAACTGATCATGTCCGCTATAGTTTTCATTTAATGTCTTTCTTCAGCTCTACTTCCACGATTTTTTTAATTTTTTTTGGACCTATGGTTCAAAAGTTAGAGGGGGGGGGGACACATTTTTTTTTCTTTAGGAGCGATTATCTCCGAATATATTCACTTAATCAAAAAATGTTTGTTGAAGACCCCTATTAGTTTTGAAATACCTTTCCAACGATACCCCACACTGTAGGAATGAAGCAAAAAACAAAAATTCACCCCCACTTTACGTGTAGGGGAGGTACCATCAAAAAAATTAAATTTTTAGATTTTATTGTATGACTTTGTCGGCTTTATTGGTTTATATATCCATGCCAAATTTCAGCATTCTAGCACTAACGATCACGGAGCAAAGCCTCGGACAGACAGACAGACAGACAGGCAGGCGGACATGGCGAAACTATAAGTCCTAGTTGACTACGGAACCCTAAAAATGTTTTTATAAATACAAATGAGTTTGATTCATACTTCTTTATCCCCACCTTTTTCAAATCGGGCACGAGCAGCGCCAGCGGTCCGATCGCAAGCCATTGTTTATTAATAATGCAAGGCTCTTAGTGGGAGTTCAATGAATAGTACGCACCAAAGAGCCAATACATATTAATTTCGCAATGTTCCTTCTGGAGTAGGTCCATGAAACTTTTGTATCATGTAGAATATAAACTGGTTCATTTTTGAAAAAAAAAATGGTGTGGTACCATGAGCCAAACTTGATATACAGGTTGATTCTTTTTTTATTTTTGTTTTTTTTTACAAGAATTTCAATGGTTAGGGGGTTAATATTTTTTTAGCACATAGCTTTTAGTCTTATTAATATTTGTACGAAATTTAAAATTCGTCACTTTCATAGTTTAGGAAAAAATAATTAAAACAGTTTTGGGGTTAATCGGGTGTTTTTCACCCCCAGGGGGTAACAGAGGGATGAAACTTTGTGCAGAGTATAACCTCCCCAAAAGGCATCGTTTGATTACAGTTTCGGCCCAAAATCGCTGGGGGCAATTTTTCCTAGGCTATCCAGCTACACCCTTTATAAACTGGTTCCGAGCCTTGCCGTTAGCTACGATATTTTTGATATTCCTCGATGAATCTCATATAAGAAGATGCCCCTTGGCAATATGATCAACACTCCAAGCTTACCAAAGATAAAGTTACAGCTTTACTGTCATTTTGAACGCGTAGGTGTTTTTATAATTCTCCGTCCGTTAAACTTGACATCGAAAACATACAATCGACAACAAATATGCTTTACTCTTAAGCACCTTATTGCTTGGTAATAAGGCGATTTGTGTTTACATATATTTGATTATAATGACGAGCATGGATGTCAAAAGATAAGATAAATGTGAATTTATTTTGTCTGCGTCTATTTTTAATCTTTTGATAAAAGTTCTGATTGTGACGGAGCGCTGTGATTGAGCGGTCGATTATATCAGTAACACTGAATATAAAATGGAAGTGATATCAATAATAATGAGGATTAGTTTACTTTACTTATTGGAATAATAAAAGTTAGTAACAGGTGGTAACAGCCTTAAATAATAATGTTAAACTATGACTATTACAATTTCCTAAAGTTTACCATGCAACACGTATATTTAGGGCTAGGACTATATAAATAAATAAATAAATATTATAGGACATTATTACACAAATTGACTATGTCCCACAGTAAGCTCAATAAGGCTTGTGTTGAGGGTACTTAGACAACGATATATATAATATATAAATATTTATAAATACTTAAATACATAGAAAACACCCATGACTCAGGAACAAATATCCATGCTCATCACACGAATACATGCCCTTACCAGGATTTGAACCCGGGACCATCAGCTTCGTAGGCAGGGTCACTACCCACTAGGCTAAACCGGTCGTCAAAATGGAACGTCAACTATACAATACCGGGTGAGCAATACGTAATTTTTGATAGAATTAAATGGTTTTTTTTTATACTACGTCGGTGGCAAACAAGCATACGGCCCGCCTGATGGTAAGCAGTATCCGTAGCCTATGTACGCCTGCAACTCCAGAGGAGTTACATGCGCGTTGCCGACCCTAACCCCCTCCCACCCTCTATTCTATTAATATTAAAATTACTTACGTTTTAAATAAATACAATCTTATATAGGTACTAAAATTAAAACTAAACTAGCCATAAAATAAAACTACTTAAAAATTAAACTAATATTAAATAAAACTAAAATTAAAAGATATACTAATAAACAAATTAGTTATAAAAAGAATACCCCTTCTAAAGCCTCCGCCTGCGGCAAAGATCCCATAACGCTGGCCGCGTTACCTCTCTGTATTGCCAGGGATATACGCTGGGAGAGGTAAGCGCCAGCCCTATGGTCTCCA
Source organism: Cydia pomonella (assembly GCF_033807575.1). Lineage (NCBI taxonomy): Eukaryota > Metazoa > Arthropoda > Insecta > Lepidoptera > Tortricidae > Cydia > Cydia pomonella. The sequence goes on along the minus strand of NC_084718.1, from coordinate 19,206,614 downwards.
GTGGCGTCGATCAGCCGTGCCGACAGGGCCCCCATGAATGTTTTCATGTCCGCCGACCAAGGTCCCATTGTCTCCACAGCAAGCGCCGCAAACTCATAATCTTGCAGTAAAGATGAGTATTTGCGGCGCTTGAGTAGTTGGGCCTGGTCGGCAGCAGCGCCGGCTTGTGCGCGGGTAGCCTGGATGTGGGACAGCGCAAAGGTGTCTACGCATGTGGCGTCCCACACCAAAGGCCTACCCAGTCTCCACGGCACCAATGTGGCTCCGTCCGGTCGCTTGCCATCGTCTCTCGCCATGCCTGTGGGTTCTAAAGTAGCAGGCACAGAGACGGTAGCAAGCGACCGCCGAACCAGATCATTAATAGTGCCGTGGCGATATAATCGGCCGGCGCTTTTGGTGCATGAGAGGCCATGTCGGCCTAGCCAGTCCACGTCCTTGCCGCATGCACAGGTATGGGCGGAGCATATTTTGGCTCCAATTCGCAGGCAGACCGAAATCCTCAACGTATTTTTGTCCAAAACCGTGCCAATATTGCGCGAAGGCAAAGCGTTCAGCCAGAGTCCCGATTCATTAGTAGAGACAGCTAGTAGGCGGGCGCGATCTGAGTCGTCCGGACTATTTTCTATAAGAGAAGCGTGAGTTGCTTTAAGACCAGGGATATCCCAAACTCTCTGGATATGTTTCGTGGCCGGGACATCCGCTCCAGAGCAGGTATTGCACCAAGCACTTTCCGCCTCCGCCAGGCTCGCTATCTCAGCGCCGGATATCTGGGGAAGATTTAAGATTTTACCGGCTAGAGACAGCGAGCTGTAAGCGGAGGATAAAAATGCGGGCAAGGCCACACTGGTCGAGGAGCGGACACCCAGGCCACCGAGTCGGACAGGGAGAACCGCTTGGGACCATGATCTGGCGTCGAAGTTGATATTTAGAATCTTGGAAAGGGTGTTTTGGAGGGTGCTGTCAATTGACGAAAGTGTGGTGGGGTATTTCCATATCGGACAGCATCGAAGTAAATACATGAATTTAGGGGTGAAGAGACAAAAACGGATTATGAAAAGGGCCATGTGGGGATTTATTTCGAAAAGCAAGTTAGAGGTGCAGTTAAATAAGTTTAATTTGCAATTAATAACTGGATTGATGGCTTGGTCAAAAATCGGTGAACCTAAAAGTGTAAGAGATGAATGGGAATGAACGGAGATGTTGGGCAAAATGGTGTTAAAGTTTGTGAGAATTTCGATTTTTTTTTTCTGATGATAGGTGGTTGGGTATGAAAATTTCGCATTTTGTGAAATTGAGGGAGAGGCCTAAGTCTGAGAATTTATCTATTATTACTTGCAAATCCTGTAAGACTGTGGCAGCATCCCCGCCAAGAGAGCCGTCATCCAGATACCATAAGTTAAATTTAGAATTTAGATTTGAGATAATCGGTTGAATAGCCAAACTACCCTATTTCCAATAAAGACATTTAAAAGTTCACGTATTACACAAAAACACAAAAATATGTTGGACTCGACATGTTGTCGACTTGCGAAATCCAACAAAACGGTATATGTTGCGAGGCCGGGTATCTATAATGAACTACCCGGCAACATAAAGAATATTGAAAATGACCTGATATTCTACAATCGATTAAAAAAATGGCTGACTACAAATGCCTTTTATGACATGTCAGAATATTATAATAATGATTTGAATTTTAATTTAATTTAATTTATTGGATGTATGAATTGTGTTGATTATTAATATTTTATATTGTTATATTTTATATTATTTAATTTGATAATTTTGACATGTCAGAATATTATAATAATAATTTAATTTAATTTATTGGATATTTGAATTGTTTTGATAATTTTTATACTGTTTTACTGTAATTGAATTTGATTATTATTATTTATTATTTAAATTGACATAGACCTAATTATATATTGTATTACCTTTTGACTTGTAAAATTTGCAATTTTATCAATAAAGGAATATGAATATGAATATGAATATCCAAGGAAGCTATTTAAAACATAAAAAAAACATTTCATTAAAAATAATTCAAACATGTCAGCATTAACTAATTATTTAAAGGATCTATTAATTATATGTGACGTTATCTATGAAAAGGGACCTTATTGTCGATGGCGCTTCCGCCGTCAAAAACGATGCTCCGATACAAATACAACGCTGCGCGACGCAGTGCGGCGTAAGGGCCATCGACAATAAGGTCCCTTTTCATAGATAATGCCACATATAAACCATATGTCCTAGAAAGGTTTCTAAAACTTTCTGTACCTGATGCGTACTGTAGTAGACGGAGGCGACCGCCCCTACTGGCCATAGTGCGCACGCGTACTCGTCTGCGCCTGCACTCCCCCGTACTGCGTGCAACTGCGCTCGCTAACTCCTTACTCACGGCCCTACCAGAGTGTGATCTGTTTGCAACAGGGATAGGAAGGCTAATATCTGAGTGGAAGGGAATGCTTGAAAGGATGCAAGACAGATATTCGTAGATGTAAGTTAGTTTTTAATTAATAAATAAGTAGTTTTTAAGTAATGAAACTACGTAACGCTTTGGCGTAAGCTGTAATGTTATAATAACTTGATTCAATATGTTACAATCAATAGTCTAATCGCTGCAAGTGACAGGAAATCTCATGAAATGACCGTAGTCGTTAAGCCATGTCGGATTCCGAGAGGAAACGCGTGACGCATCGACACAAAATCGACAATTGTTCAAAATGGCCGAAGATTGTAATGTCTGTGTAATTGTATAACCATGCCCTCCCATCTCGAACTAGTTATAATTATTTCTAAATCGATATCAATAGATGGCGCCAAATGTCACAATCAGCCATTACGAAATTGTTATCCTTCATATTAAGAGATATTTAACGTGCCATAAATTAAAAACACTATAAATGAAATGTAAACATTAATAACAACACGAATTCAATGCATTAATTTACAAAATTTGATACCACAATTATATTGCGATTTGCGAGTTTTGCGACTGACTACGTTATGGGCAACAGCGCACGACGGATATAGCTGTCGAAGTAATAATGAATATCGTCACTAGATGGAGCCACCACGATTCTAGTACGTTTTACGCATGAATCGAGTATTCAACTGGATCAGCCATGAGCGGTGGAGGAAAATGACCGAACGGGATATCTTATTTATCTTTCAGTAGGAGTAGTAAAGAAAGCGTTATTATTGTTTGTCCTTGTCACATAATGTTGAAATGTGAGGACATTTTTTTATTCCCACCGTGAATTTAGTATAGTTTGTGGTACCTACACATAACCCGACCAAATCTTATACCTTTAAACGAGCAATTCTTGTATTTCCGGGATCTCGGAAACGGCTCTAACGATTTTGCTGAAATTTGGTATATGGGAGTTTTTGGGGGTAAACAATCGATCTAGATTAGTCTTATGTTTGGGAAAACGCGTGTTTTCGAGTTTTCATGCGTTTTTCTTTCGACGCAGAATATGGTCGCTAATTTCGTGTTGCTGTCCACTGTCCGTCTGGTCCAGCGGGTTAAGACGCGGACTGCTAATCGAGTGTTACGGGTTCGAATCTCGCCCGGTGACCAACTTTTTTTTTAAATATATGTTCAAGTTTATATATAATTTTTTAATTTTTATTGTTTTAGACAAGTTTAATTTAGTAAAAAATGTAGTTAAGATTATCACCTATACACCACCATATTACAATAAATAGTTGTAACCGAGCTAAGCTCGGTCGCCCAGGTACTTATATTATAGATTATGTGATTATGTTGTCAGGGATCTTAAAATGTGTTTTTAATTTCGTCGCATTGCGTAACTTCTTAGCTCAATAGTGGGACCAGAGTTTTGCCCTAAAAGTAATGATAATTCTAAAGATGGAAAAGTTATGCTTATATGGCATGGGACATATTTTAAGCATATTTGTAATATAAAAGTTAGAACGAGCGTCAGATATAAATTAGGTATATATATTCTTTTAATAATGATTGTTATGTGTTGTCGAGGGAGGTAAAATAATGTAATTCTCAGTATACTAAGTGATTTTTTTTTTTATAATCTATTATCCTCATTAAACCAAGATTAAAATTATGTGGGCGCCATCGCCATGAGGGATTTTGCCTGGTGTTTGACGGGGTTTCTTTGGCTACCTAGTGTGTGTGCACTGTTGTGCATCCATCCAAAAAGGCATAGCGATCGGTACGCTCTGGTGAAATAGTGGGGCACTTTAATTACAAAAAAATAATCTCTCTCACAAGTGGGATCCCCGGATTTATGAATATAAATTTCGGTACTTCGAAATCAATTACCGGAATTTATACATAGATTAATTGAAAAACCAAATAAACCAGTTATTTTTAAAACCAAATAAAGTTAGGAGAAAAGGTAATTCTCGCCGGGGTTCGATACTCGGACCTCCCGCTCGCTAGTCTACGCATCTACCGCTGAGCCATTGTGACAGTTAATGCAGTTACGAAAATTGCTCATCAGTTACAACTGTACCCTTCATAGTCATGTAAGTCACATGGAATTTGCAACCTTAGCGCTAAGACGTAAAGTTCACAATAGGATGAATTTACTTAATCATTACATGGTTTTTGAATATTGAATTAAGGTGCAAAGTTTAAGCTTCAAATATTTAGATTTTTTTTTAATGTGATAATTTGTTAAACTAGAATTATCTTTTTGTTTTGTGGACATTAAATTAAAGTTATTAAATCCACGACAATACCTCTAAGTTCTTAAGTTAATAGACAAAGCTAAAAATTTTGAAAAATAGGATAGTTGCTTAAAAATTAATATGCGTTACGGAAATATTAAGGAAAGTTAGAAATTTCTGTGAATAGCTTGCATTATAATAGTATAATCTATTTTAAAAGGCGCCAAATTCATAGCCACGCGCGCTGGACCGTCGAACGTGCCGGCGCGCGCGAGCCAATCGTAGCCGACCTAGTGGTAGCGAGCGATACAAGGCCCGCTATGCCGCGCAAGCGCTGCGTTTGTCTTTTAGAATCGTATTAAGGTTTAACCCTCCATAATGCGTGGTTTAAAACGCACATAGCCCATTTTTTGAAGTACATATCGACACAGTATGACTCTAGACACAAACTTTGTGGCCCTAAAAAGTGCTTCAACTGGTCAAATGTAAGCATTGAAAGCAATGTAACAACACGAGTAGGGTTGCAAAGCGTCCGTCTAGCGGCGCTCGGCAACATAAATAATTAAATATTCACTTTTAGAGACCCTCGTTTTTGATAAATGACCGGTCATTTGTGACATTTATGGTCATCTTGGTCATTTAAATTTACAGGCTTAGAGCAATAATTAATTAGTCTTATTTGATGTTAAACTTAAATGAGTTAAATTTTTAACTGCTTCATTCGCGGCAGCTGACATTCACAGGGCTTCATAATGCATCTTTCTCAACTATATTGGTGATAAAATAGAAACCTGGTGCATCTAAATAAGCTGCTCTAACTCTATAAACTATCATCATCTGACAAAATATCAATCAAAAGACGAAGACTGATATTTATTTACCAGTGTGCGTTTGCAAAGTTAGATTAAAATACGACGTATTATATTTGTAGGTTCGCATTTGTTTTTAATTTAATATGGGCTCATTTTCGATTTCATATTGTTCGTATCGGAGGAACCATAAAGGCGTAGGCGAACCTTACGCAGCCCCTGAAGGCCACCGAGGTGCATCTGTGTGCGTAAGCATACAACTAGGTATTATTAGCGGTGCACGGTGGCGCGAAGGACATAACCTTATTAAGGCGCTACGCGCCGTTTTCGTCGAAAAACGGTTTCTAGTCTAGAGGCTATTTCTTCTAAATGGGTTAACAAAAAATTGTGGAAAAGATATATATGAATATATAAAAAAAAAGATATATATGTATGTGTGTTTGTGTTGTGTGTCATTTGACTTTTATCGTAACATTTATAGTTTCACGGCAAAAAAAAATACACATACAAAAAGACACAGGCAATTTTGCGGGTAACTTTGCTCATTTCTACTAAATTAATCGATTAAATTATTTTTAAACTAAAAAAATATTTTTTAACCCTTTCTGTACGGGGACTTGGAACGCCTAGCACCGCCTCAATACGGGCATGTCTTTGCGAGAGTCGGCGGTTAGACATATTTTCACTTACGTGTATTTTCTGAAATATAACAGCTGTGCGGTTGAAATTTTGTACACACATTAAAAACATTATGCACTTTTGATAACTACTCACTTATTGCACTTATAATCACTAGTACTTTATATTTCACGCGTAATATCTCTCACTAAAAAAAGTATAAATGTAAGTTACTACAAGCGATTTTAACTATTGTTAGTTATGTAAATATTAGTTTATGATATTTTGAATAGAACAAGGCCTTGAAATGATAATAATTATTAACAAAATGCAAAAATATCAACCGTTTTAACGCAACATAAAAACACGACTGCCATTTGAATAAAATAGTGATGTGCACCTATCGATACAGTTGTCGATATTTATCTGTACTGCTCAAGGGTAAAAATAAAAAAGGGTAGCAGAGATCAGTACTATTTTAATCTTAAGAACATATTATTATTATTTATTACCATACACTGTAATATAATCCAATTTTATAACTTTTTTTATAATTATTCTATAAATCACGAAATTTACAACTATAACACTTGCAACTAGCCTAACTACTAAAACTCGATGAAATATAAAACAACACTATTTGCCGCCATATTGAGTTACTTTTTCTGTACTCGTGGAGTACGGGTGTCAACCCCAGTTGACAGAAAAAATGCGGGATTTTTAAATAAATATTTGTTTTAACGCCATCTACCAGAATGTTTTGCCATTTTTTTCTTTGAATCTATACTAATGCTACTACTAAATATCATCGTTATTACCAACATATAAGGTCTAAGTTGGTTGAAAAAAAAATTCAAACTTCGTCCTTGTTTCGATCAACTATAGTTGACACCCGTACTACAGTGATGATGCCTAATTGGCAACTCTGGTTGTCACCCGTACAGAAAGGGTTAACAGGTTCTGCGAATACAACACAACTTTTGCTAATCAGTTAATATTTTTTTAAGAAATCGATCATTTTTTGACATTTCGTGCGTATGCAGCTCGAAAAAGACGTGAACGTCAGTCGTGTGCCAGTTTTTAGACGAGGAGGCTGTATCACTTGTCGCTCCGTGCCTTCCTTGCACTATGAATGCTTGTGCATTTCCCAAGTGCTATAATATCGGAGTAATTGCGGCCAAAGAATAAATAACTGCAGAAAGCTGGGTTGTGACTCGCTTTAGCGCGCGAAACATGGTGTTTCGCAGCTTATTGTTATGAACGTAATGACACTATTTCCACTTGTGTTTGAGAAAGCTTTTTTAAATATATGTATAATAAGTGTTTTCTAACATGCGCGGACATATAGGCATTCGAATTTTGAGTTTTGTAATAAATTTCGATTCCTAAAAAAATATAATTAATTGATTAACATAGGCTATCTATTTCGATCTCGGCGTTTTTCCGGATCCTCCAGGAGCCGTCGTCACTTCGGACAGGTCCCAGGATCTTCCTGAGCACTACCCGCCGACGTCGCTAACGCCGAGATCGAAGAGTTGGTGGCTGAGCCCAATATTATAGGCGTAACTAAATCCCACAGACTTCGCTGGCTCGGTCACCTACTCAGAATGGGGAAGGATCGCGTAGTCAAGGAAGCGTACTTGGGGCGACCAATCGGCCGTCGTCCGATCGGGCGCCCCAGGTACCGCTGGTGTGATGTCGTGGAGGCGGACCTGCGTCGGCTGAATGCCAATTCATGGCAGGAAACCGCGCTGGATCGGGACAGGTGGCGTTCTCTCGTTTCGGAGGCCAAGATTCTTTTTGGATCGCTGAGCCAAAGCAGTTAGTTAGTTAGTTAGGCTATCTATTTACGTTGTATATAGATAGTCGTTTCTTTTTAAATTTAAAATAATTAATCGATTAAATTCAGAAACCATAAAATTTTTAGGATTAAAAAACTACCTATTAAAACGTGGTTAGTTTTTTCTAGGATTGTAAAAAAAAGAGTATAAAATCGGCGTTCGGCAACATAAATATTTATTTGCGCAATAAGAAAAAAAAATCACTGTTATGTACCTTAGTTTCGAATGCCTCCGAACGTGGTGCAATTCTGAAATTATACTCTACTCTACGAAATTAATTTTATTTTGGAAACTAATAATGTAAGATATAAGGCTGACAATCGCTTTTGTCGTCGAGATATGAACAGGACATTTACTCAAACGGCTTTATACCGGCCTAAGCCGCCAATTTAATATGAAAAGTTAGTATCGGTGTAACATGCCCCGGGCGCCGTTTCATGTTTAATCGTCTAAAATTCATAGATTAGCATAAAAATGCACGTAAACCCAATTTCAATCAAAAAATCTTAAAATTACAACTTTGATTTGCGTGTCTTTTTCATAGAAACCAAAAACTATTATTTTTATTAAACCACACTCGATACGGATATATGAAGTGTGCCACAAAATCATAAATAATTCGTGGTGTATGGTGTATTTTGTGTGTGTGTCCTACTGCGAGGTTACTACGGTACCTTCACCAAATGCATGATCTACTCACATCAAACAACAAAACGTCTGCAAAAGATGATACTCAAATACGAGTATACTCGTAGCGCCACCCGCGCACCTCTGCACTGCATCTTATTCTTTGAACGTCGTTGCGTGCGATCGTCATGAGCCATGAGATTGTCGCGGGGACAGAGCGCTTAGCTTCGCTCCGAGGCCCCGACGCTCAAGGGCATTGGGCCGACAATCGTCTTAATACTTGCGACTTACGTCAAAAAACATTATCTATTAGTCTATTATTTTGCTTACGTTGTGTATTCATACGGAAAATTATAACATAATTGCCTTTTGCATTGTGTAACTGCCTTTTGTACGACAATGTAAATTTTTAACATGAAGTTAAGTTTTAATAGTTTGAATTGATTGGCAAGAATCTGAACAGTAAAAAAGATTTTGATTTATTTAATGGAGTTAAAGAGGTATTGAGGGTATTCCCGTATATTTTTCGGTCAGTTGAAAATAATGAACTCGAACGTTATAAGTTGATTGTTTTCTAATAAGAAATCTTCATTACATTTACAAAAAATAAACAAAAAAAGACCGACCGCGCTCGAGTAAATCAAGGTCACGTTTATTTTTTGTAACTTTGTGACCCTGCTACTCTCTTACATTTTAAAAACCACCTTGACCATGTAAATTAACATACCCACCCTTATTATTTCCCCTCCTCTTTCTTTCTTTTTTTCGGATACATGGTGCGCGACTGACTACCCGCTGACGCGCTCCAGTGACTTTAATTTGATGTTTTCTTATATGTTGAATAATCTGTTTATATCATATATCAAAAATTATAAAAAAATATTTACATGATAGGACAAGTATGGCTACCATGAGTTGACATTTGACTTTTACGCCACAGACTGCGTGAACTCGATCGCACCAATACCTACTTTAATGCAAGCGAGATAAACTGCGATCAAGTTCAAGCAGTCGCTAGCGTAAACGTCAAATGCCAACTCATGGTAGCCGTACTGAATAAGCTACAAAACACACTTTGGTGGTTAAAAAATTAAATAAAATAAATACGAAATAAAATTATTATATTTATTAATTTAAAATTATGGAAAAAAACGTTACACGCTTTTTTTTTATTGCAATGTTAGAATGTTAAACACGCAAAGCAACACCCGTTCAGAATCAAGCTCGTTCATCCGCACAACTCGCACAGTGTTCAATAGCGCGAGTTGCGCTAATCGTCTCTCTTGTCGTCTAGGTAGTGCACAAATCAGATAATGAAACGATGGGAAGGTAGGTACGGTACGTAGAAACCTAGTTTTTTTCAAGCGATCCATATTTGAATAAAGAGTTTTTAAGAAATATCTGTAAAAATCCGTACTCCTTTTTAAACATTCTAGCTCATATTATGATATAGTACCTGGGCGACCGAGCTTTGCTCGGTTATAACTATTTATTGTAATATGGTGGTGTATAGGTGATAATGATAATCTACATAAACTTAAAAAGTAAAATGTAAACTGACAATTATTATTATTTACAATCCATTTTACAGCACTTGTCACAGAGTAACGCCATCTATTGTCAATTTCTCTTATTACATAGGTCATTTTCTTACTAAATTAAACTTGTCTAAAACAATAAAAAATTATATAATATAAACTTGAACATATAAAAAAAAACAAAAGTTAGTCACCGGGCGAGATTCGAACCCGTAACACTCGTTTAGCAGTCCGCGTCTTAACCCGCTGGACCAGACGGACAGTGGCCGGCAACACGAAATTAGCGACCATATTCTGCGTCGCAAGAAAAACGCATGAAAACTCGAAAACATGCGTTTTCCCAAACATAAGACTAATCTAGATAGATTGTATACCCCCAAAAACCCCCATATACCAAATTTCAGCGAAATCTTTAGAGCCGTTTCCGAGCTCACAGATATATATATACAAGAATTGCTCGTTTAAAGGTATAAGATGTAATTTATATAGGTACTTATTTAAAAAATCGGAATCGGTAAACCTGGGTTTCCCGGTTTTTTCAATTTCGGTGAAACTGGTTCGGTGAATTCAGCTTGACCCCCCTGATCCCCTCAACGTAATTAACCCCTCCCCCCACCCTCTTACTAAATATAATAAGTAATACGGATACAGACGATACGGAGTTAATACGGATTAAACTTTATTTCTGAATCGAAATTTCTTTATAGCAGTTGATGAAATTTTGCTCTTCGTGCTGGGCACTCTGATGCTTGATAATGATAGCATAACAAATTAAATACCTACAATAACCTAATTTTCCTGAATAAATCAAAATATGTTCTCCCTATGAGTCACGTCAAAAAGTCATGTTAAACCTTATAATTTCACTTGAAATTGGGATTATTAAGAGGGAAGAATAGTTTTCGAATCTAACGAAATAACAGTAATTTTTCTATGCAGTTCCATTTCGAGAGAAAATGATTTCCACTGACTAAATCTTAACAAATCACTTTGATTTTGATGTCGATCGCTTCAAGTAGGTTTATAAGTTTCGCTTTTTTTAAAAAAAAATTTTTTTTTTGGTTTTGCACATTTAAAAATAGGAAACCTATGAACCTAGTTTGTCATTGTGTCAATAACATACTATTAAATCATGGAAAAACGTTTTCTCTTTTTGTATGGACAATCACGTGGTACACTTCCCTCTTAAGAAGAAAGTGGAGGACGCACGCGAAATCACCTTTTCATACAAACATAGTCCACATTTTTCTCTCTAGATATTAACATTATCAAAAATATTTTGACACAATTTGTTGTATATCAACCACAAGTATGCCTCTACGTTTGATTTTTTTCGCATCGATGTTTTTTCGTAAGAGTTAGAAGCATTAAATTTTTTGTATGAAATCTGAAATCTATTTTTCGCTCCTAATTTTTATAATAAAATAATAATACACAAATCGAAAAAAGTCAAAAGACAAGGTATGTTTAATATACATCAAATTACTTAAAAATATTTTCCTAAATGTCAACATCCAGAGAGGAAAATGGGGACTACGTTTGTATGGAGAACCGGCCGTCCTCTTTCCTCTTAAGCACTTATCACGCTATAGCCACATACGGAAATCGCAAGTGCGTAAACTGTCTAACGAGACACTTCCATATTTAGGTACCTATTTTTTGTAAGTGGTGGCCTTTATTTTTTAACACAAAATTATCAATTGATCATCCTTAAAAATTCTCATTCCTTTCCTGTATACATGCTCTTTTTATATCATAATAAATCTAAGACAATACTGCCTAATATATCTCTAGGTAGGTACCAATATATTTTTTTATTGAATATGCGCATATGTTTTACTTTCGATTTTGACGATCGTTTTAAATCATTTGTATAAGCGCAACCTTGGGCCTCTCAAGGCCATGTGCCGAGCAACCAATGCAACGCTTAGCGCCAAGAGTTATTAAAACAAATCATACCGCTTAATGCCGTGTTCTCTCTGCCCTATCGTGAAGCGCTAGGTACTAGATAACTTCAAACCAGCATAAGAGTCCTCTTTGATTATGCGTTATTGTGTATCTAAAAGTCATAGTTACGCTGGTTTACTCGAATGCTCGTCGCGCCGAAGCAAGCTAAGCGATAAGAACACGACTTGTGATTTGTAACGAAACTTTGATGTCTTAAAGTACCAAATCAAACTTCTATTTACAGTACAAAAAAAGTAACATTAAATTATAATTGACATCATAATTGTAAATTGACTTAATTTGTAAATAAATTTTAATTTCGTCATCGATATCTGAAACGCCATCTAGTAATAATTGACCTTAACAATATATGTGACCTCTAGGTTTAGTGCGTGAAAGCTACAACAGATGTCGCAAGAGAGGTATTTCGACGCCATTTCAACGCATGTTAGTTGTGAGAGTTTTATTAGCTCCGTGCGCCATCTAGTTCGTTACTGTGAACTAAAAAATAGCCTACAGGTATTGGATACTTAGGACGGTGCGCGTTTTTAGTATGGGATTGGGTATCTGTACTAGTATTATATGATCTGTGGTATAACTAAGAGCTTAACGAATCCAGTAATAAACGGCTTTGAGATTGCGGAAACCTTCATTTGGGAATTACGAGTGTTTCTCACTATTGACAGGAATGCAAGTCATTACGCTATAGTACAGTCATGTCTGAAAACATCGACACGATCGAAGTGCCAAAAATATGTATACACGACTTTATGGCCCATATATTAGGGTATATAGTTATTTTTATTTTATTTTATTTATTTATTTATTAGGGTAGTGTATACATTTTTGGCACTTTGTCCGTATCGATATTTTCAGACCTTACCTGGGTCAAATTCTTTTCGTTGTCTTGTTTTTTGTCCACGAAAATGTGACGGAGTGGAGCTTTTTGTAATATGAGAAAAAGTTTTGTTTTTAATTTTTCTTATGTAAAATATAATTTACAGCTAGAAAGACATAAAACAGCACTTGACTTTTTTTATTTATTTGTTAGGAGACATAGATACAGTCGTGACAGAGTGGTCAGAAACAAGACTTTTCTTTCCAGAGGCAACTAATACTCATCGAGACAATTGTAAAAAAAACCAACCACAATTTAGGTTGCTTTGTTTCATCACACAGTTCGTATGGCCACCTCCTGTCTCCATCATCAGATCAGCTTGATAGTAGGTACCATAATATTGCATTGTCCGACTTACGTATGTATTCAAATTCTCAGTTTCATCGGAAACCGGAAAGTGGGTGAAATTTAACTTGCAAGATTTGACCCGTACAAACATACCATTGCAAGTTAAAATAAAAGCTTGTAAAATAGAACGTCTGTAACGAACTTAAACTAAAAATAAATTGAGCTTACTCCTCTCAACCCCCTCAATTTCCCCGTAAAATAAAAAAACCGGCCAAGTGCGAGTCGTACTTGCACAAGAAGGGTTCCGTACTATATCTATAAAAACGGTCACCCATCCAAGTACTGACCCCGCCCGACGTTGCTTAACTTCGGTGATTGGATGAGAACCTCGAGATTGGAAAGAAATATTTATTTTATTCTGTTTTTAGTATTTGTTGTTCTAGCGGTAACAGAAATACATAATCTGAAGAAATTTCAACTGGCTAACTATTTATTTATTTAATCTTTATTGCACAAAAGAAAACCTTATAGTACAAAAGGCGGACTTAATGCTATGAATGAGGCATTCTCTACCAGTCAACTTTTAGGCAAAGCAGAGATTGTGGGCGGTGCTACTTTTACAACAACAACCAAATATAATACAATAACATACCATACATACATAATACATACATAAATATACATACTTACATTTCTTCTATCTAACTATCACGGTTCATGAGATACAGCCTGGTGACAGACGGACGGACGGACGGACGGACAGCGGAGTCTCAGTAATAGGGTCCCGTTTGACCCTTTGGGTACGGAACCCTAAAAACAAGCGGTTTTGACTTGTTTACAATATTGGCGGTAATTGCTATAACTGTTCCAAATTGTAGCTGTCTCCGTCAAACGGTCTCTGAGAAAACCGAATTTAACCAGTTTTCAAAACCGAAGTGATTCCATAAGTGTTCCGTAAACAAAGTTTTGTACGGAACACTAATAACGAGTGAGACATATTTTTTATTGTGAACGTAATATTAATATCTTATCATGACAATAACGTATCGACACACAAATAAATCAACTATTTTACGCTTGCTTTTGTGACATAACTCGTAAAACGATCATTAAAGCCAAGCATAGCATCTTTGGTCTAACGAATCTGTCTCTTAAACTTTTACCACCTTTTACTAAGTTCATTTCCATATAAAATCAACAGCTTTAGTCGTAACAGGCTTAACACATAAGGTCAGTTGTCGCGTAAATTATACAAAAACCATAAATATTCCTTGATTAGTTAGTGGAAAGCCGTTAAAATTACGAACTGCTCATGTCTGATTCCACCATTTTGTAGAAAATAGTAGTATGTATGTAAATTCATAGATAGTTAGTACCTTTTTGCTTGGAAATGTGGAATTGAGAAATAAAATGGAGTCTACGGCGATTGAAGTCTTCTGCAAGGTGATTTAGTACGAGTATGTGTAAGTAATGAGAAACACTCCCCACTGGCAAATATATTGTGTGAAATGTAATAAGTACATACGAGTATTTAAATGACCCGGTAAATATTTTTGTGGATAAACAAATTGGCTTTAGTAAAGTATCGACATGGTCATGGCTCAAAATCAGCAAAAAAAAAGTTATAAAAAAACTGTTAGCATCGTGCTAGAGTGAGGCCACACTGGTGCGTTGCGTTGCATTGCGTTCGCGTCGCGTCGTCACAACGTATGTGGCATATCATAAAAAATAATATATATGTAAAACGACGCAGCGTTGACTCTACGACGACGCTTGCGACGAAACAACGCAACGCAACGCAATTAATTAACCAGTGTGGCCTCACTCTTATTCGTGTTATTTTAGGGTTCCGTACCAAAAAGGTACAAAAGGAACCCTTATGGTGCGACTTTGTCCGTCCGTCCGTCTGTCACATTGCTAAATATCTCGAGAAGTACTTAAGCTGTGGAAGTGTAATTTTTTCATTTTATTTTATCACTTGTCACTATGCTCGTCACTTTCGCGCTTACATACTTATTAGAACGTGACAGGCATGGTGACAAATGATAAAGAGCCTACCATCTTAGCCCTACTGCAATCAACGACAATATTAGGCCAAATACAATTCTAACAGTAACTAAAAGTCTTTATTAATTTCCAGACCAACGGTATAGCTCCGCAATGCTCCGGAGGTCCATTAGCCGAGATGGGTTCAGCTAAGATGGGTTTTAGCAGCGTTTACCGATATCGATTGTAGGATCGATGATCGGAGGCTAATTTGCGTGAAATGGGGGAATTATTGACATGGTTTTACTCAGCGGCGGAATATATATACATATATAGACGAAGCTCACAGTACATTATGGCTTTTATAAATAAAAATAAATAAAAATCATTTATTTCGGACGACACAATCCATATTTTGTTAGTTCAAATATACTTAAATTACTATGTTAGTACCTAAACTAAGATGTTGGGAGGTCCAGTGCCTAATTAATGCACTGTCCCATCTCCCTGCCACGACGGCCAGGAGACTGTGGCGGCTGTCGCGCACCCTTCGGAGCGTCGCGGCGCAGCGCTTGCGCATCGTCGCGTGGAAACCGTCCACATGCGCGTCGGCGAACATGCCCGACGCACTGCAGTATCGCGGCAGCCGCAACAGTACCCTGAACGCGTCATTGTACTGTACACGCATGGCATTCATAGAACGCTGCGTGTATCTCGTCCACAGGCTGCAGGCGTACAGCGAAGTACAATACGCTCGAAAAAGTGTTATTTTAACTTGCGCTGTACACCTGCTGAACCTACGGGCGACCATATTAGCCCTAATAGCTAATGCCCTACGCTCGCGTTCGATGTCCGCGTCGTCACGCATATCGTCGGTGACCAAGTGCCCAAGATACTTAAAGGAATAAACCCTCCTCAGTTGTACGCCATTCAAGCGAATGGGTGGGACGTATGATGGGCACTTGCTCCCCGCCTTAAAAACCATGTACTCACTTTTCGCGACATTATATCGTAAGTTATGTTTTTGGGCATAAGACTCGCACTTCTCAATTAGTATTCTTATACCACCGATCGATGGGCTCAACAGTACCATGTCATCGGCATAACTTATATTATTAAAGCACACCCTATCTATATGACAACCAACATGAGTACTGCTGAGCTCACCGATCAGGGCATCCATATACAAATTGAACAGCTTGCTTTTAATAAGTATTTTGTCAAAAATTTCAATTTTGATACAAGATTTCTATCATTGACTGTACTTTTCCAAAGTTATTTGCAAAGTGCTCAACGAGGGGGGGGGGGGGGGGGGGGTTAGGATCGCCAACGCGCATGTAACTCCTCTGGACGTAGTGAAAAAAAAAGTGACAACAAGCAATAGTTATTTGTTTTACAAGGGGGCAAAGTTGTTGTTTAACCGCTCGTGCTAATATTGATACCCGAGCAAGCGAAAGATTCCATAATTGAACCTCGAGCGTAGCGAGTGGTTCCAGAAGTGGAATCTTGAGCGTTGCGAGGGTTTCAATGCACGAGGGTTAAACAAACTTTGCCTCCGAGTGAAACACAAATTTTTTCACCGCACCAACACGAGGAAACTACTAACTATGAAATACCAAAAAATGCAAATGAAATCAAATCCAAATGAACGTAATAAAAAAATGAATCATTCAAAATCATCATTTAAAAGTCAATTCTACTGACTAACATAAGGAAACAACTCAAAATTTGCATCTAAATTCTTTGCCCCACATGTGGATAAAATGCAACTTTCTCATCCGTTTTTGAACAATTAAGAGGGCCTTTACCAGTTGGTGTGGTGAAAAATAATTATCAGCAATGATTTAGAGCCTTCAAAAACCATCACAACTCGGCAAGCTTTGGTTATTGCCTGTGCTGTTCTCACACGCAGCAAAATAATTTGCTCACCATCAGCCCTGTCTGTACGCAATGTACCTACATTCGGTGGGGCGTCCAGTCCGTTCCAGATTTATAGGATGCTCCAAGCTTTATTGCTGTTTCATTTTGTCTGGTATCGGTGTCGGTGTAGAAATTTATGATAGATGATGTAGAAAATGAATAAAGTTTTAGAATAAGGACAATCTTACAAATCAACTTTTTAGGTATGCAAGTATTTTGACTTCCATAAATAAATAAATATTATAGGACATTATTACACAAATTGACTAAGTCCCACAGTAAGCTCAATAAGGCTTGTGTTGAGGGTACTTAGACAACGATATATAATATATAAATATATATATTTATAAATACTTAAATACATAGAAAACACCCATGACTCAGGAACAAATATCCATTGCATGCTCATCACACGAATAAATGCCCTTACCAGGATTTGAACCCGGGACCATCGGCTTCATAGGCAGGGTCACTACCCACTAGGCTAGACCGGTCGTCGTCCTTATTGTCTCACTTCCATAATGTCCAATCGAAACAAAATCTATGGCCGTGATTTGATGCTCGACTGAGCTCTTGTAACATTGCTTTGTTGTTTCGTTTAACATAATTTGGCGACCGGTTTGGCCTAGTGGGTAGTGACCCTGCCTACGAAGCTGATGGTCCCGGGTTCAAATCCTGGTAAGGGCATGTATTTGTGTGATGAGCATGGATATTTGTTCCTGAGTCATGGGTGTTTCAATGTATTTAAGTATTTATAAATATATATCGTTGTCTAAATACCCTCAATACAAGCCTTATTGAGCTTACTGTGGGACTTAGTCAATTTGTGTAATAATGTCTTATAAAATAAAATAAAAAATATTTCCACTTCCTTCCTGTATCGGATACCCACTCCGACCTATAAAAGACTCTGTGAGTTGCTTCGATGTTCAAAATGTGTTTGCTTCCAGCGCGCATCGTTCTTTCAATTTCTGGCCCCTGAGTTATGTAGAATTATCGCGATTCGTCGGTGCGTTTTTCGTGGCCTTCTATTTAGAATCATTGTATTATATTCCTAACCCGTTACCGGTGGAATAATATGCTTACCACCAGCCCTATCTGTCGGCAATATTTTCCTAATGGGGCGTCCTGTTGACTTAGATAAATTGATTCCCTTAATATGATTAGATTGGACACATCATTTCGCGTTACTTTAGGTACTTTCCAGCATTAAGTATCGTGTTTACATCATTGCTACCAATCTCATGTAAGCCTTCGTGCATCGATACATCGATACACTCCGTGCAATAAAAAATGCTGTAAGGGCTGTCAACTGCCCCGTATTTTGACCCTCTACAATCGATACCAACAACGCTTACGGTTTTTTTGTACAACGTCGGTGGCAAACAAGCATACGGCCCACGGTAATGGTAAGCTGTCACCGTAGCCTATGGACGCCTGCAGCTCCAGAGGTGTTACATGCCGTTGCTGACCCTTTAACTCCTTTTTTGAATAGCATACTGTAGATCCTTGGGAAAACCTCGGAAAACTCATTTCACAGCCGGAGCGTCCGCGGGAGGAAATTCCTCTTAAACCGCACAGTACGCGACCATTTAGATTCTTAGGGTGTGAGGATGAACACCCTGCCGACGGCGAGTGGTCAATTCGCGCAAATTTCGCTACCAGCGTCAATTCGCTCTCTCAACGCGCGGTCTCCGAGTTAGGACTATCATATATCACACAGTGTTTCTGATAAATAGCACTTCGCTCGGTTTTCTTGGCCTTATTATTAGGGCCTTCGCACCATATTCCTGACGCGCTCCCGGCGAAATCATTTGCTCATCACCAGCCCTGTCTGTCGGCAATATGTTCCCAGTGGGGCGTCCCTGAGATAAATGGATTGATTTTACACCAAAGATTTACTTACTTATATTTACTACGTTGGCTTAGAGACCCAAAGTGGATTACCATACCTCGGTCTGACACGGGTTTTGGTTTAAAGTTAAATAGAATAGAATAGAATTTTTATTGGTATAGTGCGAGGACAAATATAAGTTGCCTTATAAGTCGATATCGATATACTTTGACATATGCATGTGGTTCCTCATTTCCACATCGCTTGGCTGATTCTGCTATTGTACCTATAGCATTGTACCATCAGCCGCAAAAGTGCATGCCGACTTTATTAACGAATTCATTCATAATTTCTCATGATTAAACAGGCATTACCAAGTCACATGTAGGTACAGTCATCATCAAAAGTTGTGGATCAAACTACGCGTCAAAATTATCTACCCCCCTGGATTTATGTTTCCAAATCAGCTGTAGGGGTGTGACGTAAGGGGTTATTAGATTGATTGAAATTCGGCTTAACCCCCCCTGAACCTCTCACGTAATGGACGTCTCCTACGTTTGATACTGACTGTACTCACCAAATTCCAACGAAATTATCCTATGTCCATAAATAGGAATTTAATAGTGACAACTTAAGTTTAAACAGCTCATTTCAATGAAGAATTCACAAGCCTAATGCGCTTTTAATCTGTCACCATAAAGAAAACGGCAATTTAGCGTTTAGCCTTAGCCCCGGCGCGCACGCACGATTTACGGTGATTAGGCCAATTACGCACGTCTGCGCTCACTCTTATTTTCACTCGCCTTTAGACTGTCAGGACAATGGTGGGGTAAGAACTAGTTTACAGGCTAAAGAGGTATGTGCTTAAGACCAATCCAAACTTACATTGTGACATCAAAATGATGTCTAAATGTCAGTCGCGCGTGCATTGCGCTCGTACCTGTCCGTACACGAATTAACGCGAAAGAGACGCAGCAAGTACTTCTAATACATAGATTTTTTATATACCACGTCGGAGGCAAACAAACATACGGTCTGTAGGATGATAAGTGGGCACCGTGGCCTATGGGCGCATGCAACTTCAGAGGTGTTACATGCGCGTTGCCGACCCTTTAAAAACCTGTACACTCTTTTTCTGAAGAACCCCATACTGTACTCCTTCGAGAAAACATCGCAAGAGAGCTCACTCTATCTATGGAAACTAACTTCCTTCTTATTTCTATTTACTTTGCTGGAAAATCGGCACAAGTCACACAAATATTCCTTTTGCTCAGCTAAAACAGTGTAGGCAATGTACATTATCATGCAACCTAACCCTGAAATAGAAATAACATTGCCCCTTACCGTGGTTTCCGTACCAGGCACTAATCGTATTATTTTACTTGCCATATTTTATTGTCTTGCCTATTTTAAGTGTTCCGTGCAATTCTTTGTTCGCGGAACACTTATGGGATCACATTGGTCTTGTTTTGTCAGTTTTCGGTAAAATTTGGTGGAAAGAGTTCCCCGTTCTGTACAAAATAAGCGCAATTTCACCTTATGTCCTAATATATTTCTCGGTGTAACGAATACGTATTTTATTTTACTTTACTTGTTTAAATTACATTTGCAACTTACAGCTAACACCATAGCGTATTCAGTTACTATCTACTAATTATAACATTCACTCTTCTCAAACATTATCTTATATTCATGAATCAAGTTCGCCATCCCTGACGTGAACAAATCGCAATACGGAGCCGAGCTAAGCAGTAAGCATGGAGTTCAGCATGAAGAGCGCGTGCACGGTGAGTATCGAATCGATGCCGGCGCCGGCAGCCGCGGTGCTCAGAGTCTGGGAAAATCGAAGTTCGTCAATTGCGGGCATTTTTCTCTGTTACTCTAATTACGTCTTAGTGTGAAAAACTTAACATCGCTGTTTTTTACATTCTACATAAACTAATTACAGACAGACCTTTATTCCATTGTAAGTACAAAGTTTCAAAGTAATCTAGCTAGTCGTTTTAAGGCGCGGTGTATAGTAAAATGCGCTATTTTTAAATCGATATTTACAGGCTTGTACAAGGATTTCATCGATTATTTTCTAGTATGTATAACTTCAGTCTTTGAACTAGCCGTATGCTTGTCAGAAACACGATGGCTCATCTTTTTCTCGATAGATTTTTGCTTTGAAAATATGCTTAAAACTGTATTTATTTCGATATTTTAGAAGTACTATGATGAATATCAGTTTTACAAGGGGGCAAAGTTGTCGCAACGCTCAAGATTCCACTTCTCGAACCACTCGCTAGACTCGAGGTTCAATTTTGGAATCTTTCGCTTGCTCGGGTATCAATATTAGCACGAGCGTTAAACAAACTTTGCCTCCGAGTGAAACACAAATTTTTTCACCGCACCAACACGAGGAAACTACTAACTATGAAATACCAAAAAACGCAAATGAAATCAAATCCAAATGAACGTAATAAAAAAATGAATCATTCAAAATCACCATTTAAAAGTCAATTCTACTAGCTAACATAAGGAAACAACTCAAAATTTGCATCTGAATTCTGATTTCTTTGCCCGACATGTTTTTGAACAATTAAGAGGGCCTTTACCAGTTGGTGTGGTGAAAAATAATTTTCAGCAATGATTTAGAGCCTTCAAAAACCATCACAACTCGGCAAGCTTTGGTTATTGCCTGTGCTGTTCTCACACGCAGCAAAATAATTTGCTCACCATCAGCCCTGTCTGTACGCAATGTACATTCGGTGGGGCGTCCAGTCCGTTCCAGATTTATAGGATGCTCCAAGCTTTATTGCTGTTTCATTTTGTCTGGTATCGGTGTCGGTGTAGAAATTTATGATAGATGATGAAGAAAATGAATAACGTTTTTTGGGACAATCTTACAAATCAACTTTTTAGGTATGCAAGTATTTTGACTTCCATAAATAAATAAATATTATAGGACATTATTACACAAATTGACTAAGTCCCACAGTAAGCTCAATAAGGCTTGTGTTGAGGGTACTTAGACAACGATATATATAATATATAAATATTTATAAATACTTAAATACATAGAAAACACCCATGACTAAGGAACAAATATCCATGCTCATCACACGAATAAATGCCCTTACCAGGATTTGAACCCGGGATGATCGGCTTCATAGGCAGGGTCACTACCCACGAGGCCAGACCGGTCGTCGTCCTTATTGTCTCACTTCCATATTGTCCAATCGAAACAAAATCTATGGCCGTGATTTGATGCTCGACTGAGCTCTTGTAACATTGCTTTGTTGTTTCGTTTAACATAATTTGGCGACCGGTTTGGCCTAGTGGGTAGTGACCCTGCCTACGAAGCTGATAGTCCCGGGTTCAAATCCTGGGCATGTATTTGTGTGATGAGCATGGATATTTGTTCCTGAGTCAAGGGTTTTTCTATATATTTAAGTATTTATAAATATTTATATATTATATATATCGTTGTCTAAATACCCTCAATACAAGCCTTATTAAGCTTACTGTGGGACTTAGTCAATTTGTGTAATAATGTCTTATAAAAATAAAAAAAACCACTTCCTTCCTGTATCGGATACCCACTCCGACCTATAAAAGACTCTGTGAGTTGCTTCGATGTTCAAAATGTTTTTGCTTCCAGCGCGCATCGTTCTTTCAATTTCTGGCCCCTGAGTTAGAATTATCGCGATTCGTCGGTTGGTTTTTCGTGGCCTTCTATGTAGAATCATTGTATTATATTCCTGACCCGTTACCGGTGGAATAATATGCTCACCACCAGCCCTATCTGTCGGCAATATTTTCCCAATGGGGCGTCCTGTTGACTTAGATAAATTGATTGCCTTAATATGATTAGATTGGACTCATCATTTCGCGTTACTTTAGGTACTTTACAGCATTAAGTATTGTGTTTACATCACTGCTACCAATCTCATGCAAGCCTTCGTGCATCGATACACTCCGTGCAATAAAAAATGCTGTACTGCCCCGTATTTTGACCCTCTAAAATCGATACCTTACGCTTTTTTGTACAACGCCGATAGCAAACAAGCATACGGACCACGGTATTGGTAAGCTGTCACCGTAGCCTATGGACGCCTGCAACTCCAGAGGTGTTACATGCCGTTGCTGACCCTTTAACCTTTTGACCGCCACCGTCGGCTATGGCCGACATCTGAAAGACTTGCCAAGGACGCCAACGACGGCTACAGCCGACAGTTTCGCCAATGCAATAAGCACTAACGTGGGATTCCGTAAAATTCAATTTCGTTTGAATAATCGTGATCGCCTGCGTCCGGGGCACGGCATGTTCCTTCGCCGTCTGGCGTTCAAGAGGTTAAAACCCGTACACTCCTTTTTTGAATAGCCCCATACCGTAGATCCTTGGGAAAACCTCGGAAAATTCATTCCACAGCCGGAGCGTCCGCGGGAGGAAAATCTTCTTGAGCCGCACAGTACGCGACCATTTGGGTTCTGGATGTGAGGACGAACAACCTGCCGACGGCGAGTGGTCAATTCGCGCAAATTTCGCTACCAGCGTCAATTCGCTCTCTCAACGCGCGGCCTCCGAGTTAGGACTATCATACATCACACAGTGTTTCTGATAAATAGCACTTCGCTCGGTTTTCTTGGCCTTATTATTAGGGCCTTCGCACCATATTCCTGACGCGCTCCCGGCGAAATAATTTGCTCATCACCAGCCCTGTCTGTCGGCAATATGTTCCCAGTGGGGCGTCCCTGAGATAAATGGATTGATTTTACACCAAAGATTTACTTACTTATATTTACTACGTTGGCTTAGATACCCAAAGTGGATTACCATACCTCGGTCTGACACGGGTTTTGGTTATAAAGTTAAATAGTGCGAGGACAAATATAAGTTGCCTTATAAGTCAATATCGATATACTTTGACAGATGCATGTGGTTCCTCATTTCGTCTACATCTCTTGGCTGATACTGTTATTGTACCTATATATAGCATTGTACCATCAGCCGCAAAAGTGCATGCCGACTTTATTAACGAATTCATTCATAATTTCTCATGATTAAACAGGCATTACCAAGTCACATGTAGGTACAGTCATCATCAAAAGTTGTGGATCAAACTACGCGTCAAAATTATCTACCCCCCTGGATTTATGTTTCCAAATCAGCTGTAGGGGTGTGACGTAAGGGGTTATTAGATTGATTGAAATTCGGCTTAACCCCCCCTGAACCTCTCACGTAATGGACGTCTCCTACGTTTGATACTGACTGTACTCACCAAATTCCAACGAAATTATCCTATGTCCATAAATAGGAATTTAATAGTGACAACTTAAGTTTAAACAGCTCATTTCAATGAAGAATTCACAAGCCTAATGCGCTTTTAATCTGTCACCATAAAGAAAACGGCAATTTAGCGTTTAGCCTTAGCCCCGGCGCGCACGCACGATTTACGGTGATTAGGCCAATTACGCACGTCTGCGCTCACTCTTATTTTCACTCGCCTTTAGACTGTCAGGACAATGGTGGGGTAAGAACTAGTTTACAGGCTAAAGAGGTATGTGCTTAAGACCAATCCAAACTTACATTGTGACATCAAAATGATGTCTAAATGTCAGTCGCGCGTGCATTGCGCTCGTACCTGTCCGTACACGAATTAACGCGAAAGAGACGCAGCAAGTACTTCTAATACATAGATTTTTTATATACCACGTCGGAGGCAAACAAACATACGGTCTGTAGGATGATAAGTGGGCACCGTGGCCTATGGGCGCATGCAACTTCAGAGGTGTTACACGCGCGTTGCCGACTCTTTAAAAACCTGTACACTCTTTCTGAAGAACCCCATACTGTACTCCTTCGAGAAAACATCGCAAGAGAGCTCACTCTATCTATGGAAACTAACTTCCTTCTTATTTCTATTTACTTTGCTGGAAAATCGGCACAAGTCACACAAATATTCCTTTTGCTCAGCTAAAACAGTGTAGGCAATGTACATTATCATGCAACCTAACCCTGAAATAGAAATAACATTGCCCCTTACCGTGGTTTCCGTACCAGGCACTAATCGTATTATTTTACTTGCCATATTTTATTGTCTTGCCTATTTTAAGTGTTCCGTGCAATTCTTTGTTCGCGGAACACTTATGGGATCACATTGGTCTTGTTTTGTCAGTTTTCGGTAAAATTTGGTGGATAGAGTTCCCCGTTCTGTACAAAATAAGCGCAATTTCACCTTATGTCCTAATATATTTCTCTGTGTAACGAATACGTATTTTATTTTACTTTACTTGTTCAAATTACATTTGCAACTTACAGCTAACACCATAGCGTATTCAGTTACTATCTACTAATTATAACATTCACTCTTCTCAAACATTATCTTATATTCATGAATCAAGTTCGCCATCCCTGACGTGAACAAATCGCAATACGGAGCCGAGCTAAGCAGTAAGCATGGAGTTCAGCATGAAGAGCGCGTGCACGGTGAGTATCGAATCGATGCCGGCGCCGGCAGCCGCGGTGCTCAGAGTCTGGGAAAATCGAAGTTCGTCAATTGCGGGCATTTTTCTCTGTTACTCTAATTACGTCTTAGTGTGAAAAACTTAACATCGCTGTTTTTTACATTCTACATAAACTAATTACAGACATACTATATACCTTTATTCCATTGTAAGTACAAAGTTTCAGAGCAATCTAATAGCTAGTCGTTTTAAAATGAGAGCGTAACTACGTTTGTATGGAGACCCGAGTGAAATTAGGTATATTTAAATCGGTCGATTTGTTCTTAATATTTAAAAGGTAATAGACACGAGTTAGTTAAAATTAGTATGTGATGTAAAAGAGTTATTTAAAATCTTCTTCTCTTCTTCTCTCTTCATTATTTAAAATATTGGTTCTTATTTATTGTTATGACGACATAAGCATGTGTATCCAAGTCAGCGATATTACAATTTGTCACGCGATATCGATTATTTCGGCCCTTTGTAACTTCCAGTCGGAATGTCAAAGGTCAATCAACGACGTCATTCGGCCCGATTCGAAGAATGTCATACGATAACGATAAGTTCTGGTTTAGATAAGTTCTCGTTAAGATATCGTTTGTATGTCGTATAATTGACAGAAACAGCTCGATTCGGGCAACCAATGTGACTTTGACGTCGTAGATAGATCTTATTGGGATCACAGCGGAATCTAAATAAACCTCAATATTGACATGTCGTTTAGTTATCGATCTTTGAAACATCTTTCCAAGATCTTAAACGTGTTTTAATCATTCTTCGAATTGGGCCGATGCCTACCGAGAGCTTTGTACTAAGGCCCGCCCCACACTAGCGTCTTTTGAGCGTCGGCGTCTTACTTTACTTACTTGGCTGGCGCGATGACCCAAGATGAGTCTTGGCCTCCAACACAACAGTCCGCCATTTTGCTCGATCCTGAGCCTATTCACGTCAGCTTCTAGTCAGCGCTAATAGAAATTGGCGTCGCTGCGCAGTTGCTTCAATGTTGCGTGATGCGTCGAGCAGCAGCCATAGAGTTGACTTGAAGTTGGCAGTGATTTTGACAGTGCAGGTGTTATTTTTAACGTCAAACTACTATGAAATTTACTTTTGCACAGACTTGGTTATCAAAATCGTTGCCAAGTTAGCTTGGTCTGACTGGACCCCGACGCTCGGGAAATCCTAGTGTGGGCCTAAAATAACTTTTACCAAAGACTAGGAGCTCGATTCGGATTGAACAACTTGTCACGGTTGTGATTTTTATTTTGATACAATGTTGGAGATCACTCACGCTGATTTTTGCATGCGAGATTGGTAGAGACTAGACTGCAGAGCCTAGAACACCGTAGAAAGGTAGCCTGTTTATCGGTATTCTACAGGATACATTTCGGGGAGTGTGCGATGGGATTACATAATCTTATCCCCCCATCTCCGTTCTGCCACCGTGGGACTAGACGCGGACTTGCGTTTCACCCTTACGTCGTTACTTTACCACCGATTCGCACTAAACGCTACGCATCCAGCTTTATCATGCGAACGGCTAAGGAGTGGAATTCACTTCCTGCAAATCTATTCCCAGTCCACTATAACTTGGACCTTTTTAAATCGAGAGTGAATAGACATCTTTTAGGTAAGCATGTTCCATCCTAGACTACATCGGCACTTTCCATCAGGTGAGATTGTGGTCAAATGCTTACCTTTTTCGAATAAAAAAAAAAAAATGCGAAATGAAGTGGAAGTCGTGTGTGGATGTGCTTCCAAAAATTAAATAAGTATATAGGAATCGAGATTATTGGCCGCTCACAGAGAGCTCACTAAGACATTTTCCCAATAATTTATGTCCCAAGGTTCAAAAACTAATTTATTAAGTCCAGATAGCAATCCTTCTAACGGGCCCTGTAATCCTAGCCGATCGTGCTTGACCATTAAAGGAGTCCCCTGACACGGCACGGCCTTTGTCGTAATTGTAGCTGGGTTTGGATGAAATTGGACGCTTTTTAGGGTTCCGTAGTCAACTTAGAACCCTTATAGTTTCGCCATGTCTGTCTGGCCGATTAAGCCGTAAACAGTTATTTGTTTTACAATGGGGCAAAGTTGTTGTTTAACCGCTCGTGCTAATATTGATACCCGAGCAAGCGAGATTCCAAAATTGGACCACGAGCGTAGCGAGTGGTTCGAGAAGTGGAATCTTGAGCGTTGCGAAGGTCCCAAGGCATGAGGGTTAAACAAACTTTGCGTCCGAGTGAAACACAAAAATGTTCACCACACTAACGCGAAGAAAATACTAACTATGAAATACCAAAAAAATCAAACGAATTTAAATCCAAATAAACGTAATAAACAAATTATCATTTAAAATCATCAATTAAAAGTCAATTATACCAGCGAAGAGGAAATAACTCAAAATTAGCATCTGATTACTTTATAAAATGCAACTTTCTCATTAGTTTTTGAGCAATCAAGACGGCCTTTACCTGTTGGTGTGGTGAAAAAAATCTGCCCCACTAACAAGGAAAGGTACCCAACTGTCCGGTTCCGATTTGATTTATATTTATATATGTTATAGAGTAGTCTAAAATAACGGACACGTATTTTTTTTTAGCTGCCCAAACTCAACCTATTGGGAGAAATTGTCCTCCAAAGTACTAAAAAGTTACTAAATCTTCTAACTCCTATAGAAAGTGATGCTCGAGCAACTTGCTAGTTAATGGCTTGTTTGAGTATATGTTTGAGAGCAGGAAAAAATAATGTACACGTGTTTTGTTATATCTGCTTAAACTCAAGTTTTCCTAAAAAAACACCCGTCTTTATGTGTAACTTTAGCGATAAGATATTATAAAACTTCGAATGTCGATTTTTTAGGAAAAAATGAGTTTTAGCCGATATAACAAAACACGTGCTCATTATTTTTGGCTGCTTTCAAACATATACCTACTCAAATCAGCCATTAACTAGCAAGTTGCTTGAGCATCACTTTCTATAGGAGTTAGAAGATTTAGTAACTTTTTAGTACTTTGGAGGACAATTTCTCCCAATAGGTTGAGTTTGGGCAGCTAAAAAAAAATACGTGTCCGCAATTTTAGACTACTCTATAACATATATAAATATGAATCAAATGGGAACCGGACAGTTAGGTACCTTTCCTTGTAAGTAAAACGACGTACAAAGCGCTGCGAAGGTACCGTTTGCGTGTTGCACCTACATGATACTTTGGTACTAAATAATAGCAATAATAGCACAGAATAAATAATAGTATTATTGATACCGTACAGAAATGACACTTCCTAGATAACCGAAGTTTGACAGCGATTAAGGGACGAATCATGTTGTCCCATTCTAATGTATGGCACTATACCTTCTGGCTATTTAGGGTTGTCAAAATTCAAGTCATTACTTATCTGTGGTTATGCACGCAAGAGGACGTCAAATTGTGCCAACCCTATTACTCGCAGCAATGCTGAGCCGAAGGAAGCCGGGAATGCCCGAAAAGATCAGCGTCGCCCCACTGCTAATAGCCTCCGTTCAAAGCAGCCTATTGTGACAGAAGCGTTACGGAACCCTGCACTGAGTATGGCTCGAAATGCTCTTGGCCGGTTTTGAAACATTACATAAAGGCAAATTATCTGCGAAAACGATCTTAAGATATCTTTTATTGTGATTAAAACTTGTCGAAATAGTCCCACAGGTTAAATTCAACCAACAACCCTATTTCTGTAAAGTCTATCCATACTAGATTCTCCATCGTTCCTTGGATAAAAATGCAATAGGAATAAACATTGCGCCAAGGAATTTTAAACTCTTTATCATTGTAATAAGAACTTTAAAAACTACATAATTATTTTGGTGCAATGAAAAACATTTGGCGCCAACGCCTCGTAAGAGGGTGCGCATGAAATCAAAATAACGTTTCTTTTTAGCAATTTTTTTTTCAATCTTAAAATAGTAGACAGTAGATTTCTCGCTAAAAATATTTTTTGTTAATATTTTTTTATACTCCGCAAGGCTTGACGTATAATTTGATACCAAGTAATTATTGACAATTTTATAAAATTAGGAAATCGCCACAGCAGATAAAACTTACAGATCAATACTTGCGTTGGAATTAAACCATAAGAATTACTTCGAAGTAATCAATTGAAAAACTGAACTAACTACTACAACCTGCTAGAAACCTTACTCTCGAAGCCAGATGCGTGTACGCATTCCGCCTATTATGAACACTATGTATTTGAAAATAAGGTTCAATATAAATTAAAACGATATAACAGCGGGCCTACCGCGAACACCGAATTTCGCAAATTGCGGGCATTTTTCTCTTTTATTCCAATTGAGGAGTAATTAGAGTGACAGAGACAGATGCCCGCATTTTGCGAATTTCGGTGTTCGTGGTATGTCCGCTGTTATATCGTCCTAAATAAATCCTGGAGGTTTAAATTTGAGTCATTTGTCAATGTGTTAAGGTTGAAAATAGATGTGATGTGTAGGTTCTCAACGAGTGGACTAGACAGAAACCCGATCGGATGAAATTACCTATTTAGGTGTAGGTTTTCAAGTATTGATCGTATGATCATTTGTCGTGGTTTGTTGTATTTGTTAACTTAAGTGTACAGCTAATAGGGAGTAATAGTGCAACGTTCTGCCGCCAGAGGCAGCACTAGGACAAACCGTAAACGATAGAGTAACTTATAATATATATTATCTACTATGCCTTAAATAGTTTTTTGACAAGTTTTCACAGATTATTTGTTAGGAATAAACATGACAGCCTGTGTTAGTAGCCCCCCCCCCCTACGTAAAGTTTTGCGTAAAACTCGTTATAGGTGCCAGTAATCTAAAAAATATCAACAGGCCTGTTCTAATTATTTATTAATCTGGATAGATGGATCGAATTCATATCCTATAATTAAAAATGTATATACTTACTTACTTAGATATAGACTTTAAAAAGTTTTCATCCCAGTGATATCTTATAGATAGATAGATATATAGCTCTTTATTGGCATACCTCAGTAAAAAGATACAAGAAAATAACCAATCGATTAAAGATCGAGGCAGACAACAGGCGGTCTTATCGCTAAAGAGCGATCTCTTCCAGACAATTATTATTTTTATAATATAACGCTTTTTTTCCTTTGTTTATCGCCATTCTTCTCGTATAGTCAGGTCAACTTTAACATTAGAAAAAAGCGGCAAATTTCAAAAATGTAGAACATGTACATGTACCAATATTTCGACGCAGTTACAATGGATCTTGTTCACGGGTAATAATCTATAAGTCAATATCAATCTATATAAGTCTAGTGAAATTAACCGTGAATCATTCAAAGCTGTTAAATTAGTGATTATTTTAAAGGCACAGCATCTGCATAGTAATTATGATCATTATCATCTTACATCCTTCCACATTCATTCCTAACACCTTTTGCGTCACATGACTTTCTACGCGATTTGATCTTCGTTTCTCTGTTAACGATCATGATACATTATGACA
This sequence comes from Cydia pomonella, assembly GCF_033807575.1. Lineage (NCBI taxonomy): Eukaryota > Metazoa > Arthropoda > Insecta > Lepidoptera > Tortricidae > Cydia > Cydia pomonella. The sequence goes on along the minus strand of NC_084718.1, from coordinate 19,175,666 downwards.
TCTGTTTAAATTATTTCATAGATTAAAAGCTTATTTAAATTATACAAATAGTGTCTACCCTCCATTTACAGTTAATTTTAAAAGTTACATCAATTAATCTGACGTTATTAAGAGGATATACTCGTACAATATATTAGATCGAAACGTTCTTGGAACTGTGGCCTTTAGGTAAATGTGGGGTAAAGCGCCAAGGTCCGCCTAACGGACAAATTTCAATATTTTTTAGTGTGGTTCAAATTGTATAATGAAATACCGTATGATATAAGGGAATGTAAATCATTTAGGATGTTTAAATGTAAATTGAAAACGTTTCTATTAAACAAAATTAAATTGCCACCACAATAAGCTATAAGATGTACCGTTCTTACTTATTAATTAACTAAGCAATAAGCTAAAACATCTGTATTTAAGGGAGTTCCCTCTGCCAACAAACTGTCTTACAGTTTGGCAGAAAAAAACAAAATTGTAAAATCCGGGTTTTTTGTTACCAGAATAAATGATTATTTTATTTTTATTTTTTAACGAAATTTGAAATTTTCACTTTCAATATAACCTTTGTTTAATTAAAGCACACGTATAATAATAATACAAACAAACAAAAGTTTATTATAGGACGTTTAGTAACAAGTAATTTTTTACAATCAATAAAAATAACAAAATACAATTACAAATATGGAATAAATAATACGCTCATAAAATTTTCTATATCTATAGTCATTCTCTTCCTAGATTTTTTCACGTAATTAGTCCCGTTAGGTCTTGACGAGGCCACTTTTGCGGCTATCTGTGCAACAAAGTGTAGTAGTATAGGTAATAAATAAGGTCGAAATTCACAGATTTTAATAGCATACTAAGATGACATTTTATTGTTGAAATTATTCACATGTTATTTATAAAAATTCAATCGAATGAGTCACAAGAAATATAAGAATATTTTTTTTATTCGTAAGCACACAGACAATCAATCAACATATAAAAGTAACATAGAAACAATAAAGTGCCATGAAATGGCCTTATCTCAGCATATTGCTGGCGATATAAGTTTAGTAGGGTGGGCCTTATTAAGTTATATTTTTCTGCGAGGGCGCCCCACAACAAAAAATCTAAATAAAGAAAAAGGAACATTTTGTATGGAGGGTAAGTACAAATTATTAAAGTGCGGTAGCGACTCTTAAAATTTATTAAAAAATCTGATAAAAAAAATACATTGCTTTTTTATGCGGATGCTCCAATGCGGATGCGGATGGATGAAAAATATAACTTGGACGAAATAAGGCCCGCCCTAAATTTTACGCGCTGAAAAGCGTATAACTAAAATGAGAAGAGTATAACAAACGTATTAGAGCGTTTGACTGACCGAAGCCTTTACCCTAGCTAACCTTGAATATACCTAATAGTACGCCAAATAACTGGTATAAGTGGTCCCAGACCGGCCGAGGAGATGACAAGATAAGCGCGTGGGCGGCGATTAATAAATTACTAAACTATTTTATGTTACCGGCCTCCTAGCCTAGTTGGTAGTGATGTTGCTTACGAAGCAGCAGGTCCCGGGTTCGAATCCTAAGTACATATACGTGGTTGTCACATATACCTAATATATGGCCTTTAAAATATTTCAATACCTATGACGGATACACTCACTTGACTTTTTTCGTCGCTATGGGCGACATGTTTCGAATAAGAACGAAATTTCGTTTTTATGTATTTTTTATTTTTATCTATGTATTTAAGTATTTATCTATATCTATTTATTATTGAAAACTCTTGGAAACGACACATATAATAGAAGTTACGCTCTCATTTTAAAACTATGCTTAAATTACATAAATAAACATTCATGTAACATAGGTACAAAATTTCTACTCCCTCTATTTTCTTCTTACAACAGTTTTTTGCACAAAAATGTTACGTAAATATTTATGGAAAGTTTCATGTAATTTAAACAATTCTTCTCAAAATTAGAGCGTATGACAGCGGTTTTGCGGCCGGTTCGTGCGACTACCACCAGAGGGCTTACCGCGAACCACGTTCGACGTGTTGCCTCTCTGTCACACTTACGTACTTATTTACAAGTGCGACAGAGAGGCAACACGTCGAACGTGGTTCGCGGTAGGCCCTCAGAAGCCAAAGTAAGTATCTTGTGAAATACTATTCAATATCTCAGAGCTTGAGTTTCACCCATCATCGTTTGTTTACTTGGCTTGCATTCTTTGCACGGCCCACCCCACGCTGACAAATTGCACGAGTTCATTGAACCGGCGCACACATCGATCGAATTCGCTAGTATTAGATTGAAGCTAGTTATAGTAATCTGTTTATATTACAGTACTCAGATTCAGATTCAGATTCAGAACTTTATTCATAAAATTAAGTATTTTACATATCATTTTACAATATATACAATAAACAAAATAAATTATTAATTTTTCGCTGTTTTTTTGTTTCTGATGTTCTAGATTATATCTAATATTATTATATATTATTAGTAATATTTCCTCATCTTAACTTAGATTGTGTATAACTTTCTTTACAGTATGATTATAAATAACACCCGTCTAGATATAATACATGTATAAAGTATATAGAGACAAATGGAAGGTAACTGGTACTTATAGCATAGGTTCATACCTATTTTAAGTACCAGCGAAAAACTCTTGGACAATGAATCCTATGTAATATATTATAAGAAATTATGTATAAGGTGTAAACTTTTGAGCTTAATAAACTTATCTTACTTATCTTACTTATCAATTTTTTATACATTTTACAAATAGGGAGGTATTTGGTTGTTTTTTGTGTTTGGGTTAGCCACTCCTATTGATAAAGTCGTCTATGTTAACACGCCAGTTCGATAAGAGTGTTTTGAGTCTTTTATTGAATGTTGTATCGCTTGACTCAATCATTTCTGCAGGAAGCGAGTTGTACAGTTTTGCCCCAATAACAGCGAGCGACTTTCTAGATTTTGCGAGTTTACATTGTGGGACAACTAGACGGGGTCTCCGTCGGGAGCTATCTCTTGTAGCAGAGGAAATATACTATATAGTTGTGTAAATTAGCCCTTATGTACTTGCACGCTATATTGTTAATGTAAGTAATGTCATTCAAAATAAGAAGGTTTGGCAAAAAGCGCACAAAAATACCGAGAACATTTCACAGGAATGCCATTCTTCAATTTACTTCAAAAGCCAAACATCCAATACTATACTTTTAATAGTACATTACGATAAAATTGCGAAAAATAGGAAATTCGCAACTCGTACCTATTCGCACATGTATCGTACAACGTGTTACAGTACAGTCAGCATCAAAAGTAGCGGATCAAACAACGCTTCAAAAGTATTTACCATTCTGTAACAGCTTAACAAAAAGTAATAGTTCTGTATGTAGAACAATTTAGACTGTAAAAGATATACTTTTGGACGTGAATTTTAGAGATTTATCTACATTTAGAAAATTTATCCGAAATATCAGATACTTTTGATGCGTTATTTTGATGCTGACTGTACATATGGCCAGTAATTTTCGAGATAGTTACGTTATGTGCTATTTATCGTACTAGTGCGGTAAAGTAGCACTATATGTACTGTAAAAGTGCAACAATTTTATAGTAGGCACTTTGTAGTGGTGACCATGATACTATGTAAACTATGCATGCAAAATACCAGTTCTATAACAAACAAACCATATTTTCCACTTTAAAACCGAACACTCGACTTTATGTTTGTATCTCAATTATTGACCAATAAAAAGGCCGTAACTTGATGCTCCTTTATAGCCCATAACCTGAGTGGTTTACCTTACTTAAGACATTATGCGTTTTACACTTTACAACCGGTCGATTATCGAATGTGATATGTGATTTTTGTAACCAAATCTGGAAGCATATTAAATTTGCTCTTTGGGTCAAAATACTTTTCACCACACCAAGTGGTAAAGGTCCTCTTGATTGTTCAAAAACTAATGAGAAAGTTGCATTTTATCCACGTGTGGGGCAAAGTACCTATGAGCTGCAAATTTTGAGTTGTTTTCCCATGCTGAATGGTAGAATTGACTTTTAAAAAATGTTATTTTTTTTACGTTCATTTAGATTTTTTTTTGGTATTTCATGTGGTGAATAATTTTGTGTTTCACTCTGAGGCAAAGTTTGTTTAACCCTCGTGCCTTGAAACCCTCTTTACGCTCAAGATTCTACTTCTCGAATTCAATTTTGGAATCTTTCGCTTGCTCGGGTATCAATATTAGCACGAGTGATTAAACAATAACTTTGCCCCCTTGTAAAACAAATAACTATTTCGTTGTCTTCTTTCTGCCCACTCCTTCACGCTTCTATTTTCGTCTTTTATCAAATAAATTAAAAAGTTAAGTATTATTATGTCTTTCTAGTTCTAGATTATAATTAACTTGAGAAAAATTTAAAACTAAATTTCACTCCATACAAAAAGCTCCACTCCGACAATTTTTTTTTAGGACAAAAACAATGTCGTGATTAGCGGTTTAACAGATTTTCATTCTGTCTTTAAAGTATATTCTTATAGTGGTATAGACACAATCTACAAATACGCACATACATAATATGTTATTAGACATTAACTACTATGTGTGCTTCACCTTATCATAGCAATTAATTAACTAAATCGGTCTACATTTAATCCGGTTGGTTAAACTCAATTATATAAAACAAGATAAAACATACATTACAATCTAATTATCAATGTTATCCAAATATGTTCACAACATAAGGTACCAACATTGTAACATTTGTAGCATTACATTACCCCATCAAAATGTTTGATGGTTATTCCGGTCGATTTATTGCATCTATTTGTAAGTTAATCACGTTAATTAGGAATCCAACATGTACATATAAAACGAGTGCAATAACCGCCATCGAGCATTTAATTAAGTAATAATATGTTTACAATTTCTGTTTGGCCGCGACGCGTTCAGAACCAGTTTCTGTATCCATTGTTTCGAGTCTTCCTTGAAATCCCCTTTACCAGGATATATTTAACTACTTTTATCTCCGATCGTAATCCATTGCGTGCGTACTAGGGTTGTAGGGTTTTGGATGTAGTTGATAAGGCGTAGTGGATAAGGTGTGGAGTGATGAGTTATCTCGGTAGGGGGACGGTCGGTTGTAGCCTGAGGGTACGTTAGCTGGTTGGGTCTGAGACCTGTATGGGTGTGGTTCAAGGTAGAGACGAGAGAGTTTATTCGCGTGGCTAATAGCCCGGGAGTTTATTTATTTATGGTGTTATTCATGAACGCTTCTCAAGTCTAACAAGCCACAATTAGAAAATTGCGTTTGTCACAATTAGAAACAGACAGAACATAATAAAGGTTTGCTAAGTTTTATGAATAAGGAGATCTTTATTGCTGCCTCTACGTCAAATAGATTTCGTTTCGAAGGTAAACAGGCCCGATTTAGATTATTATTAAATATCTAGGCGTGATAAAAGCTAAAAAATACGTAGTCGAGTAAACAAGGTACCTAAGAGAGTTATAAGGACAAGCTCCGTTGAAGGCACAAGAACTTCAAGCCCTTCCCCTGCTAGATAGTGTGCTCAAATTACGACACATTTGCAATTAAAAACTGCACGAGGCCATGCGCTTGGCAAGGAACAAAATCTTATGGTGGTCTTCAACAGAAGGACATCATGTCACGATGCTCATCATCGAGGGAACGTCTAAAGAAGACAGACCTAAGATCTCCAAATGGTCATTGTTCCCTGCTATTATAATTTTGCTCTCAGTGACTGACTGCGCCATATTCTACAGTATTTTGGCCACATTGCTGGCAGAAGCTCTGACAATCTAGAGCGCCTTATGGTCACCGAGAAACTGGAAAAAGGCCTCATGGCCTGAGGGCTTACCGCGAACCACGTTCGACGTGTTGCTACCCTGTCACACTTACGTACGAATTTACAAGTGCGACAGAGAGGTAACACGTCGAACGTGGTTCGCGGTAGGCCCTCGGAGCTCTAACTGTTGGACAGACCAGGTGGTATCAAGCCTGGAGATGTCATAACGGCTCTCCACGAGGCAAAAGACAGAAGCCGATGGAGAGAAGGCATTTCGAAAGTTCTTCCAAGGAGTCACGATCCTCAGTAATGAGGGAACGACGGAGGAGTATATTTTTACCGCAACAACGTGTAACTTGCGCCTACGCAGGCCTATTACGAGCGTTCCAGGGATATTTCCGATGGCCGCTGACCGGCCCGGGAATGTATTAATTTCGCGGCGGTAAAAATAGCCCTCAGCCCTTTACAATTTACATAATAACTCAAGAGACAAGGCTTAGCGAGGGAAGCAAATATAATGTCAGGTTGGTTTAGGTTTGTGTACTGAATTTCGAAAACGCTTGAGTATACTACACAAGCATACAAGATAATAAATAAATAAATAATAAATAAATAAATATTATAGGACATTATTACACAAATTGACTAAGTCCCACAGTAAGCTGAATAAGGCTTGTGTTGAGGGTACTTAGACAACGATATATTTAATATATAAATATTTATAAATACTTAAATACATAGAAACCACCCATGACTCAGGAACAAATATCCATGCTCGTCACACGAATAAATGCCCTTACCAGGATTTGAACCCGGGACCATCAGCTTCGTAGGCAGGGTCACTACCCACTAGGCCAAACCGATCGTCTAGATAAATTGCAAAATTTAAGGAGCCTTACATATTGTATGAGTTAACTTATATACGTGTATACTTATATTATTTATTTCTTATTCGTTAAACATCATGGCCTAGAAGTTGCAAAGAGATCTTAAGCTAAAAAAAATTATATCATACAAAAATGTTACATTACTACATATTTCCGCACATTTTCGATACATGTTCGATAGCCGTTTTGTATCAACATTTGTCAAACCTGACCCTTTTGGAATATTCACCACATTCTTCCACAGTAGAAAACATTTTGTTATGTGCTTCATTAATAAGAATCGATTTCATCATCATTCTTGTTGAAATTTACATAATAAATAAATAGCCTAAAGCTAAAATAGGCCCTTGACGCCTTGTAACAAGGATGCACTATTATGGAGTAAGAGGCTCGGCACTGAATTTAATAAAGTCTTACTTACACGGTAGAATACAAAGGGTTGATGTGAGTGGACAGCGATCACCGGGGTCATTGGTCTCTATGGGTGTACCGCAGGGATCAATATTGGGGCCGTTCCTGTTCCTTATCTACATTAATGACCTGCCTTACCTTGTAAAGACCCACCATGACATAGTATTGTTTGCAGACGATACCTCACTTATTTTCAAAGTCAAACGACAGCAACAAGCTTGCAGTGATGTAAACAATGCTATTTCTAAAGTAGTAAATTGGTTTAATGTTAATAATTTATTGTTAAATGAGAAAAAGACTAAGTGCATTAAGTTTGTTACAAGTCACATAAGGAATGAGCAAACAGGTGTCATTGTCAAGGATGAGGAATTGGAACTAGTAGATAGCACAGTTTTTCTTGGTATAACTTTAGATTCTAAACTACAATGGGGTCCCCATATTGCTAATCTCTCGAATAGACTGAGTTCTGCAGCTTTTGCAGTGAGCAAGATCCGTCAGTTAACAGACGTGAAAACAGCTCGATTAGTTTACTTTAGTTACTTTCATAGCATTATGTCATATGGTATTTTACTATGGGGTAGTGCTTCAGAGATAAATACCATTTTTGTTCTGCAGAAGAGGGCTATTCGTGCAATATATAAAATGTACCATAGAGACACACTTAGAGATAAGTTTAAGGACATTAACATAATGACAGTGCACTGTCAATATATTTATGAGAATATTCTGTATGTACATAAAAACATTGCCAGTTTTAAGAAAAACTGTGAAATACATAATATTAATACTAGAAATAAGCATAAGCTCGCAGTGCCCTTCACTAGGCTCCATAAAATTAAGAAATCATTCATGGGTAATTGTGTAAGATTTTACAATAAACTTCCTAATATTATAACTGAATTGTCTGTTAGTAAATTTAAAAATTATGTAAAACGTAAGCTTATCTCTAAAGCCTATTATAGCACACAAGACTACATGAATGATGAAACACCGTGGGATTAAGTGTGATTGTAAAGAATGAATTATTTATTGTTATGTTATTAATGATGAAATTGATAATTCAACGTATATATATACCGTATTTTTTGACATTTAGATTTTATTCTAGAAAGGTTCTAGACTAGTATTTTTATACAATTTTGATGTTTGACGATCTTTTTGTGAAATTCTTACTATTAAGTTTACCATATCTATAATAGTTCAATGTTTTTTTTTAGAACGATAATAACTGCATCAATAAATTGCTCTGATATTTAGATTAAGATGATATTTGTAAAATATGACGATTTAAAAGTGCTTGTTGCTAGGCCTATTTGAATAAAGAATATTTTGACTTTGACTTTGGATGCTCGCGGCATTTCCGTGTTGTATCGCAATGCTGATAGCCTGATACGTTGTGCGAGGAAGCCACCAGCTCTTCGGTCACCAGCGTCAACCAGACGTGCCGCGAGTTCTTCAAAAAACCTGTGCGCGTTGGGACCCCATGGATCTAATGTTTCAACGCCAAAATGTACAAAATAGTACGCTCTTCCGAAGCTCTTATATTTATTACTTACGTTTATATTTCTATTTGGCAATATAACTTACTTAAATTCGCTTAATATCAATTCATCTCGATTATTAAAATTAGGTACTTTACCTCTGAACTCTTTGGACCCGGGTATGTGTCCTTAAACTACGTCCAAAAGAGAGGTTTGGGCACTGTGAATGTCATCTCGCTTAGTGTGGTAGGGCACAGCGGATGTCATTCCTGATCTAGAGCAGAGCCCAACTGGGGAAGAACCTCCTTACAGAAAACCGCAGCCAAATAACACTAGACCCTACTCATAGTGTTGTGTAGTGCCGGTGAGTAAGGTTGCCAGAGCTCAACGAGGGTGCGGAGTGTCAGGGTCGGCAACCCGCATGTAACTCCTGTGGAGTTGCAGGCGTGCATAGGCTACAGTAACCGCTTACCACCAGGCGGGCTGTATGTTTGTTTGCCACCGACGTAGTATAAAAAAATACTAATATTTACAGTAATTTTAGATTACCTAATATTCGTCACATGTCAATGTAACAAATTTAGCAGGATGCTTAACGCTCGAACTTTCACTATAATTATATGATTGGGTGAAAAATGCTACTTGAAGTCAGTTAACGTGTTACTATATGCAATTTTAATTATTTCCTTATTAATGTTACACTTTCGCGTCGGTTCGCAATTCATATCACACGCACGCGGTAAAAGTGTCGCAACGTTGTGATATGTACGTCCTGTCTAGCTTGTCGTTTGACTGCTTACCTATTAGCCCACTATACAAAAACATACCATTTTCTAATATATCAAACATATCATTTTCGAATACTAAAGGAAATATGGTTACGTTTTTAAATTGAACAAATTAATCGAAATGCAAATCTGTTCCTATTGAAAATGGTTTAAATTACATTTATTACTGGAACAAATATCTGTGCTCATCACACAAATAAATGCCCTTACCGCCGTTTCAACCCAGGACCATCGGCTTTATAGGCAGGGTCACTACCCACTAGGCCAGACAACGGTATTCTAGTAGGTATTAAGTTTCTAAATTATATTGTGTAGTTTGTAAGTGAAAATTAATTTTCATGAACAATGTTTGCCATATTTTTCCCCTGAAACACAGGGAATCCTAGTTCAGGCACATGTAAACCATCACTATTTTTTATAAGTCTTTATTTTATATAAACGTAACCATGCGTGTTTTTAAATAAATTATGTTATGTTTATTTTATGCCCTTGTAAGTTCGGATCTAGATAACTTGTCATGTATTATAGTTTTCAACATAGCAGTTGATCTTCTTCCTTTCGTGTCGAGGTTCCCTTTTTTTTTTTTTTTTTTTTTATACGATGGAAGCCCAATAGGCAGCGGTGTTGACAGCCCTGGCTGTCGCGTCCCTCAGATCCAGCTCCGAGCAGTGATGCGGGCATGTGGGGCACGCCAGTAGATGTGCCATGGTTTGCGTTGCTGTGTCGCAGGTACATTGAGTCGAGGAGCTACGGAGCAATCCCTATTTGGCCATATTTTGCAGCAGTTGATCTATTATAATTTCATGGAAGTGCCGACTAGATCACTTTTCCTGAGCATTTTCTGTGAATCTACGTACCTACATTGTACTTATGTCGTAAAAGGGAGTTACTCCTATAACCACCCCATGTCTTCCACCAAGCCCAGCCCCTTGGAATTTGCTGACCGCTTCGTGTAGGGTGCTCGAAAATCCTAGGTCCCGCGTCCTGTATATTCCTGTCTGTTTTTAATTTGTGTGATTGTGTCTGGTTGTTTCTTCTGCCTTCAGCATGCTTTGCAGTTGGGGTTTCCTGTTGTTATACCGCTGGTGTAGTAAAGAAAATGCAAAATCATTTTTTGAAGTGAAATGAATATCTTTATTTTCGGGCAACTATTGGCTCATAAATAAATATCTTATAAACTAGCATACATAGTATTATAAAATTAAAAACTAACACAATTATGGCTGCGATGTAGTTCGCAACACCGCAGTGCCAGGAAGCCGGCCGGGGAAACGCCGGAACTTGACACTCTTCAGCCAAAACTCCACCTTGGTGAAGGTCGCTAGGTGTTTAGTCGGAACGCTCCCCACAAAAGAAGTAAAATTCACATTCTGTCGAGATTCCAACTTTTTGACCCTCAGGAATCCGGACTTGACTCGTACATACTTTACGATCTCCTCGACCTTCGTAAGGTGTTGCCGAACGCAGCAAATGGTTGAATCCAGTCGGTGCGGTGCGGTACCGGTTGTTTGAGAGGCAACAAAGGTCCATGCATTCCGTGGGAATCTGCAGGAAACTGATATGTCACCAAAACGATTTTTAGTTTTTAGATTTTATTGTATGTATGTTAGTCTGTTAAGTACCTACTTCGCCGAAATACCTGGCAAATCCGCGTTTGCAATGGTTTCCAGCAGCGATCGCGACATGCTACACATAATGGCGCGATTGCAGCTGGAACTTCTCGGCTCGTAACTGGTCTTCCTGCGAACATCCACCACATCCGTTTGCCGTGGCGGAAACATGCAGGCGCGCTGCTTAAAACACCTTAGATAGCCCAGATGGAAGTTTTATACGCTTTGAATTACCTATTTTCACTAGTATTTACTACCAGCCTAGTATGAGGGCTATCGTGGGAGTTAGCAGCTCTTCGAACCAATAGCATGTGCTAAATTCAGAGAAAAAACTTACATAACTGGACTATAAAACTCAAGAGCACTTTGCGCGGTTCAATTTATGAGTTGGGAGTACCTTTAAACGTTATGTAGTAATAAAGTTATTATTTATGAGACCTGTACTGAAACCTAACTTGTTTTGTGGGTTACATCGGGTTTATCCTTATTACGTATTTTATGATAGCATATATATTTAAAGGCGCGTTAAGCCCAGGGCGATTTGATATAAATAATTTTGATTAGATTACCTATCAAATAAAAATTAAGATTAATCTACTAAGGTTATGTGAATTGATTCGGTTTGAACAGAATTTATTTATTTCATTATTGATAGAAAAACTGCTGTTTGGTAGAGAATTTCCGCTGTGTGTGATGTCAAATTGAGATCAAATTTTAATAATCAATAAAATCAGTCGTTACTTTGCGGAAATCCATACTAATGATAGCAAAAAATATTACTTTGCTAATCCGCGAAAAGATAACGTGCGAGTCAATCAGTGTTAGCATGTTATCTTTTCGCGGATTAACAAAGTAATCTTTTTAGGGTTCCGTACCCAAAGGGTAAAACAGGACCCTATTACTAAGGCTTCGCTGTCCGGCCGTCTGTCTGTCCATCCGTCACCAGGCTGTATTTCATGATCATGATAGCTTGACAGTTGAATTTTTCACAGATGATGTATTGTCTGTTGCCGCTATAACAACAAATACTAAAAAGTATGGAACCCTCGGTGGGCGAGTCCAACTAGCAGGGATTTTTTGCTAATTCAAATAAAGTTCAAATGACATTGACTAAGATATTTACCAAATGAAATGTAAAATATTGAAGAATGTCCTTCGCTGAGCTGAACCTCGATTAGGGGCGATAAAAATATAAATAACCTGGAACTTATCATTATCAATGCAATATTTGCAGTAAGTACCTTGAAGCTATACTTATCTATTTTGATAAAAGCGGTAACAAGTTAAATTATGTAACCACAGTGAAAAGTAGGTTCTGTAAGTACCACTTACTGTATACCTACAATTAGACAGAGATGGGAAAAATAGTTTATAAAAAGTATTTAAATGCAAAATACAAATACTTCCTTGATAAACTATTTTAAATGCAAAATACAGAATAGTGTCACAATTCCTATTTAAAATACTAAATACATAATAAGTAGCATTTGAAATACTTTTTAAAAATACATATATATTTCGACAAAAAGCACCTACTCGGAATTCCCGACGTTTTTGATTGATTTATTTATTTGAATTGGTAGAATGCACTTTGAAGTAAGTGATGTTTTTTTTAATAACAATTTTTATTTTATTTAGTCTCTTTAGTCTAGTAGACTCTTGTTGGCGTGATGGAAATGTTTGTGTTTCACCATGGCAGCAAAGTTTTTTCACCTCTCGTGCCTTGAAACCCTCGCAACGCTCAAGATTCCGGTTCTTTCACCACTCACTGCACTCGTGGTCATGTGCGACGTTACTAAACAGATTCAACAGCTCCATGTTAAAAGAATGAGAGAGTTGATTGCAACGTCAGGAAACATTGTATCCTCTAAAGACAAATTACTTAAAAGCATTTTGAAAATAGAAAATAGGTTCCAAAAACGATTTCAAATAAAATACAAAATTGTTTTATAAAAAAGGTATTTTAATACAAAATACGAAAAAGCTATTTTTCATCTAGTATTTTCATTTTAAATACAAGTCTTTCAAATATTTAGCCAATGTGCCTAAATATATCGGGACTCATTCTTATTTCTATGATTATAAAGTTGTGTTACGATGTATTTGGCCACTTTGTCATCACTATATATTTGCTATTCATGATTTGTTTCTAAGTCAAACTCATTTCATTTTCGAATAGGTATCTAAATAAAAATTAAACCATCATTTATTGCTGGATAAAGACCTCCAAAGATCCCCATTATGACCGGTCGTTTGCTGATATCCCAATTTCTGCAATTATATAATAACGTTTTGAGTAGATAAATTAATTCAAATATTTGTTTTATAGGAATAATTGGGTCAAAATTATTTTTGTTGTTTTGTTTCAGACTTACTTTGTCTCGTTTGTATTTCTGTTATCAAATAAACAAAAAAGTGTGTCATTGCATGTATTTTTGGCTGTAGATTATTATTAAATTTCATATCATACAAAAAGCTCCACTCTGTCACATTTTTTAGGGACAGAAACAAATACACAAACAACAAAAAAGAATAAACAAACAAACAAAAAAGAATTTTGACCCAATTGATCACATACAAGATACAAGCAATGTACGAGTACCTATACAAAAATATATATGAAATGAAAATAATAATAATAAATATTATATAGGTATCTCGTATATAATATTATATTATATAAGTCCCACAGTAAGCTCAATAAGGCTTGTGTTGAGGGTACTTAGACAACGATATATATATTATAATATAAAAATATTTATAAATACTTAAATACATAGAAAACACCCATTACTCAGGAACAAATATCCATGCTCATCACACGAATACATGCCCTTCCCAGGATTTGAACCCGGGACCATCAGCTTCGTAGGCAGGGTCACTACCCACTAGGCCAAACCGGTCGTCAAACTAAAATTAGAAACAAGTAAACGTCCCTGCGTAGACTATAATTTATTGCGTCATTAATAATTTATAGTACCTATAGGGTATGTACCTTACCTTAGTAGTGCTAGTGCCCCTATAAATACAACCTAATCAGTAATCATGTAATTGGTAATCGTCACTTCATTAGTATCTATAGGAATAAAGGAAACCGTAAAAAAAGTACTTATGATTTCAACAGAAGTAAGAAATAAGAAAATGGAGATAGACAGGTCACATGTCAAGATCGAAAATATTGTAATATTGGACACAAAATAGTACATTGTGCAACGAGGGGGGTAAGTGAAACCCTGGAAGCGAGGGTGGTTCCCGACAGCCGCAGGCTGGAGGGAATTAAAGACCCGAGTTTGCAATATTCTTACCCCCGGAGATACACACAATGTTTTTCATTACACTTGCGAAGAAAAAACTAAATTTTAAGCGAAATAATTCTTAAATACGGTGACATATCAAACATTCGTCCGCCATTTTGTAATTTCTTGGCAGGTGAGGCATCGAAGGCACAGACCTATTCGGCATTCAGCCACGATTGAAAAATATGTAAAATATTTTAAACGGCTGTTAAATTAATCAAATATTAAAATTAAAGAATCATAAACATAAACAAAGGTATTAAATTATAAACGTACCTAAGTATTTTATAAATAAAACTCATTTATTCTACTTGGTTTGTATGAATCAGTGATATAATTTAAAAAAAGCTATAACATCCCTGCATGAAATAAGATGTTTTTCGAGCAAGTGTGATAAAATATAACTAATTGGTTCCCTATATACAGCAAGAGAGGTCAGGGACACCCGAAAATGATATGGGAGGACGATTTCCCACCTAAGTGGATAAGAATCGCTCGGAACAGAGAAGACTGGAAAGCTTTAGAGGAGGGCTTTATTAGAAACCCCGGCAACGTTTCTGGTGCCGAGTCAGTGAACAAAGGCTAATTGGATTGGATTGGATGATTTCATACCTAATATAAAATAACGATTTTTTCTCAAACCTGAAATGAAATTTCGACATGAGTTCGACTTACTTCAAATTAGGTTCGGAAATGCTACGTATGCGTACCAGTGCGATGAGTGAAGATGATGTGTAAATGTAAAGGAATTTTATACTGCCTGTAGTGCCTGTACTGCCTGCACTTAGGCCTGTAAAACAATCTTATTTTGTTTTTAAACGTCAAATTGTGACACAACGTCTTAGCATTCAACCATTAAAATAGTAGTAGATTCGTAATTGTTCTTAGCTGTGTTTATATAGTTTATGAGACTGCTAGTTTAACAGTCCAGACGCGGTTTATTTATTTAGTATAAATTTTATTTTGACACTTGGAGAGACTTTACACCTCCAAATCTTATTAGTATTAACATTGGGGACCTTTTAAATCTCCAGATTTAATATATTTTTAACCATAGAGACTATACATATATTTGTTCAAAATTTGTAACATTCTTCCGGTAAGCCTTAAGCATAAATATTTAATAGTGTTTAATAATCATGGCAGTCGAGAGCACACCCAGTTACACCGTAACGATGTTTGTGGAACCAGGTCGGTGTCTGCGGGCAAGTTTGTCGTACCGAGGGTCTCTAATTATTACGGCGATAGGTGTCTCCATAAACGCCTACCCTATATATTTAACAGCCTGCCCTCTGACATCAGACAGGAAGCCAACAAAGTTAAGTTTGGTAAAAAGCTGCGTAGTTACCTTGTAAACTGCATAAAATAATTATTAAGCATATAGATATAGATATAGAAACGAATCTCATTGTAATATAAATATAAGAGAGTATTAGAGACTGCACGATCCCACACTCAATAAACTGTTTTGTGGGACTCCGTATCTGTTTGAGATGTATCATTTTATGTTAATAATAAATAATAAATAAATAATACATCTCTATCGTATTGTAGTAATTATTTATTTTAAGATTATTATAATGTAATGTTTACCCAGGTATTGGGTGTTGTATTTATAAATGTTGTTATGTATTTTTCATGTCACTATATGATGTTACTATTGCACTGACTTGTAAAAGAGCCCTTGAGGCCTACTTGCAGAATACATTTTTGAATTTTGAATAATGAATTTTTTAAAACCTAACAAATTGACTAAAATTTTTTTTGAGTTTGAGAAAAGCACTATACAAATCTCGACGAGAAACGGGGTTGCCGGCTATCTATATCCACTTAGCATGTAACCCTTCGTTTCCCGGCCTCTGTAGTAATGTACTAATCAATTTAAATCATCTACAAGTTTTTTCATAAACCTACTTTCACCAAAAAGATGGTCTCGGTAAAGAATGCATTTTAATCACAGATAAGAGTCGTGTATGGGACCCCTAATTCTACCCACAATTACATAATAACCAGCTCGATAATAGTATACTATTAATGGTATACTATTACATTATTATTAGCTTCAGCCAGTCATGTCGGATAATTTGGGAATCGACACCGGAAAAATTATCAATAATAATTCTATTAGTTAAGTATTTTAGTGTATCTCAATTTGTTTTAATAAAAAAAGCCAAATAAGTTACTGAGAAAGCCGTTAAACTTTTTTGTGTTATTCAACGAACTAGAATAACTATAGAAAGAAAAACTCAATAATGATCCCACGAGTATTGAGCCGCAAGGGACTCAACTATAGGTACTGCGCGCCAGTGCTGCCCGAACTTCAATTAGAATATTTAGAATTGAAAATAAGTTTTTAGCAAAAATTTCATTTTTGGTACAAGCTTTTATAGCTGACTGTACTTTTTTTCACAGGCAACCAATACTCATCGAGACCATTCTAAAAACCTCAAACACAATTAGGTTGCGTTGTTTTATCACAGAGTGCCTATGGCTACCTCCTGTCTCCATCATCAGATCAGCTTGATGGTACCATAATATTACATTGTCACCCGACTTACATATGTTTGAAAATTTTTAGCTTCATCGGAAACCGGGAAGTGGGTCAAATTTAACTTTCAAGATTTGTCCCATACATACTACCAGGGTATGTTAAATAAAGCTTGTAATATTTAAAATTAACCATTAAAGATAAAGATAGTTTATTATTCAAGGAGGCATAAGTATTACAATGCGCTTATGGCCGTCAAATAAAACTACACAGGCTCTAACCCTACACCTGTGACCTGAGAAGATGTAAATCCCATCCAGTTTTAAGAGCGTCCATCAACGTGCTCACTAGCGCCACTGGAAAATAATTGTCATTATTTTAATTTTACGATAGATATTTAAAAAAGGGGGCCGCTACGTACTGTATTTTGTATTTAAGTACCTTCTGAATACATCAAACTAGTTTCTATGTTGCTGGATTCGTCGATCTATGAACTCAAAACAAAAACGGCCGTTTTAACTTTAGACACCTAGATTGACGAATCCAGCAACGTAAAAACTATTCTGATGTATTCAAAACGTAGCGGCCCCCTTTTTTAAATATTTATCGTTAAATTAAAATAATCACAATTATTTAGCAGTGGCGCTAGTGAGCACGTGGATGGGCTCTTAACTGTCAACATAAAAATTTGGATCTATCAAGAAAAACATTTCTCACTAGATCCATTTTGGATATATAGACAGGATCTATCGAGAATGAAGGCCCTCAAGACAATATTACAAATTGAACCGTAAACTGTAACCGTCTGTAACTGTTTACGGTTTGGAATGAACTGTCGCCTGCGGTATTTCCGGACCGATACGACCTTCAAACCTTCAAGAAAAGAGCGTACTCCCATCTTAAATGCCGGCAACGCACTTGCAACCCATCTGGTGTTGATGGGCGGCGGTAATCGTTTACCATCAGGTGATCCGTCTGCTCGTTTGCCTCCACTACCATAAAAAAAAATTGTAACGATTTAATTTTCATTTTTAATACGTTCGGCCAACACTGCTGCGCGCATGTTGACAACGTCAAAATATACTAAGCAACGAGCGGGGTATATTTATAGATATTGTGACAGTGATATGGACCGTTTTTAGAAGTCAAACATACACCGAGAGCTTTGTATTCGTACTATATTTCGCCGCTGTTGGTATCTCCCATGTCAGCATAAGCGAAAAGAAGGAGAAAAAGTTGGCAATTTGGAAAACAGAAAATTTCCTGACGAAAATTTTTTGACGACCGGTTTGGCCTAGTTGGTAGTGCCCCTGCCTACGAAGCCGATGGTCCCGGGTTCAAATCCTGGTAAGGGCACTTATTCGTGTGATGAGCAATTGAGCATGGATATTTGTTCCTGAGTCATGGGTGTTTTCTATCTATTTAAGTATTTATAAATATTTATATATTGGTCCATGAAACACCTGATGAAAGGTAATCTTCCGATATATCTCAAACGGAAGCTCATGGACATGTGCATACTCCCAGTTCTAACCTACGGGGCACAGACTTGGTCTTTGACTAAAGCTCAGAAGTCCAAACTCGGAGTTTGCCAACGAGCTATGGAGCGTAGCATATTAGGTGTCAAATTGGTGGATCGAGTCCGAAACACCACGCTGCGCTCCAAGACACAAATCATCGATGTAGCTCGGAAAGCGGCCAAGCTAAAATGGGATTGGGCTGGTCACGTCTGCCGAATGCCGAATGAGTTGTGGGGCAAAGTCACTACAGAGTGGGAGCCCGAAAACTCGAATCGGGGATCTGGCAGACCTCACCGGCGATGGCGGGATGAACTGGACTCCTTCTTGAAGGAGTGGCCAGACATAGCACTCGACAGAGACCAGTGGAGAGATTGGGGGGAGGCCTTTGCCCAGCAGTGGGACACGACAGGCTCCAAATAATAATAATAATATATATCGTTGTCTAAGTACCCTCAACACAAGCCTTATTGCTGCTTACTGTGGGACTTAGTCAATTTGTGTAATAATGTCCTATAATATTTATTTATTATTTATTATTATATTCCGTCCCAACTGATAATATATACCTAGTCATGTGGGAAATTAGACATTGAATATATAAAATAAATAAATAGATGAATGGTCATGTTAAATTTCATGGCAATTCAAAATATAGTTTTTAAATGAAAGCGTAACTACGTGAGACTTTTAAAACAACAATAGTTTTCTTAAATCTAGGCTAACAGCGAAATTATAATTTTTACAGTTCATATGTTGCTACTTTACCGCACTAGTGCGAAAATTAGCATATTACGTTACTATGTCGAACATTTAAAGGGCCATATGTACTGTAAAACGTTGTACGATACATTGTGCGAATAAGTAATTCGCAACTCGTGTCGATTTAAAACACCCTTCGGTCGTGTTTTAATTTATCGCCACTCGTTTCGAATTTCCTATTTTTCGCACTTGTATCGTAATGTACTATTACAGTACATATAGTGCTACTTTACCGCACTAGCGCGAAAATTAGCATATTACGTTACTATGACGAACATTTCAGTTTAAAGAAATCTTTATTCTCAAAAGAATTACAATAGATTCGCTTATATGAGAAATATACAATTTAAGTTAGTTTTAGTTTAGCGTGCAGTATTTGATAATTATTATTAACTTAATCTAAACATAAACAGGTTATTTAGTAACTTAATCTAAACATTTAAAGGGCCATATGTACTGTAAAACGTTGTACGATACATGTGCGAATAGGTTTTTCGCAACTCGTGTCGATTTAAAACACCCTTCGGTCGTATTTTAATTTATCGCCACTCGTTTCGAATTTCCTATTTTTCGCACTTGTATCGTAATGTACTATTATAAATCGCTACCAAGCATTTATAAAAGTATTTTTTTTATTAACGATCATGCAACAGGCGATATTAGGTGCGATTATGTGATAACATCGCAATTAAACGCTAAGAGAAAGCTCTCGGCCTGTGGGCTTTATTTCGACTTTCACTTCTGTAAACTCATGCCTGTGTATCTTTACTCAATTGCATTTTTATTTCACTAAAGTTCCTTAAAACCTACTTATTTTACAGTTAAGAAGGCTGTCGGCTGACTGCCAGTAAGTACTGACGTTCACCAATTAGATGGCAGTCTTTAACTGTGCGTTTCTCCAAAAACTTCCTGCCTCGCACAGTTAAACTGCCGCCCGCAGTATTTTCGGAATGATACGACCTGTTTCTTTTTTGATAATTTTCAGACATACACGAGACCTTATTAGGGTTCCGTACGAAAAAAGTACAAAAGGAACCCTTATGGTGCGACTCTGTCCGTCCGTCTGTCTGCCACATTCCTAAATATCCCGAGAACTATTTAAGCTATCGATTTGAAATTTGGAATGGTTACAAACAACGCTAACCCAGTCACATTGGAAGTATAATTTTTATTAATTATGGAAAATGTCCAATATAAAGGGCAAAATTTCAAAGTCTAGTTACTAGGTCAAGTTAAAAACATTTTTAATTTATTTATTCATAGTGAAAAAAAAATATGAAAGAAAATGTGAATAAATACCGAAACTTTACTAACGAAAAATTATGAAATTTTTACATTATAAAAATATAAACTAACCTCTATCTATCGCAATGGAAACATTGGGTCCTTGGTCGACCGACACCAAAAAATTTGTTAAGGAAGTGTCGGTTGGACTGGTAGGCGTCTCGGGCGACCCTAGAGCAGGCTCGTTCTTTGCCCAGAGGCTAGGCTTGGCTATTCAGAGGGGGAATGTCGCTAGCATTTTGGGGAGTTTTCCGGAGGCGGGTGATTTTGGGGAGGTTTTTTACATTTAGTTTATTTTTATTTTTAATATTTTAATTGTATCTAGTTATTGCTTGTTTAGTTTTATAGTTAGTTGTAAGTTTGATTTGTGTTTGTTCTTTTTAAAGTGTTCGTCTGTAAATTGTATATCTGTATTATGAAATAAAGATTGTGTACCTCTATCTTGATATTTTTTTTTTAATAATCAACAAACATCTTATTTAATTTACCTCCCTTTGCGGGTGTTTATTATAGTTGAAATTTTTGAGATTACACCAAAAACACCTTTCAAATAAAACAATAATTCTTGAAATCAGTTCATGTTCACAATCAATTGTCCGTGAAAACCCAACATATACACAGGGCGCGCAAATTAGTAAGCCAATTTGCCGATAGATATCACTGTACATATTTTATGCTTGGTATACTTCTGGTCAAAAGTCTTTCGTGATTATAGTTACTTACATAAGAAAATTGAAAGTTTGTGCGGAACCCTCGGTGCGCGAGTTGAACGAACTCGCAATTGACCGGTTTTTAGGGTTCCGTACCCAAAGGGTAAAACGGGACCCTATTACTAAGACTCCGCTGTCCGTCCGTCCGTCCGTCCGTCTGTCACCAGGTATCTATGAACCGTGATAGCTAGACAGTTGAAATTTTCACAGATGATGTATTTCTGTTGCCGCTATAACAACAAATACTAAAAAGTACGGAACCCTCGGTGGGCGAGTCCGACTCGCACTTGACCGGTTTTTTTAACCTACAATCTGTAGTCTTTCTTATAGACAGTTGCAAAAAATCCAAAGCAAGCTACAAATAGTTGAATAGTTTCTAGGATCTGCTGCTACAAGTTGCTAAAATCAGGATAATTTCTAAAGCTAATTTTACCATAAGTATCTAGAAGTATAAGAATTAAAGAAGGTACCAACCCAAGCACGGCTACGACCGCAAAACGTGCATTGACGGTAAACTATGGCGGCGCGCATTCAAGATGACTTCATAATGCGTATTCAGCGAGCGAGTAAGGCAATATAGCTTTGTATACAACTGTCTAGGAAAAAAAATTATCTGAAACAAGTTACGTTAAAAGGGAAGAATAGCTTTGCGATCCTAACCGAACGTTCATACTCGTAAATTTTTGATGAAATTTCATTCTAGGGAAAACGGTTTCGGAAAATCTTAACAAATCACTTTGATTTTGATGTCGATTGCTTCAGCATATGAGTAATAAATATGTATAGATAGATTTCATAAAACAAACGTATAAAATATGATTAAAACTTGGTCAAATTAAGCCGTTTGTTTTATGAAAACTATGCAAAAAAAAAAGCGAGGTCTATAAACCTAGAATATATTATGCTGAAGCGATCGATGTAAACATCAAAGTGTTTGTTAAGATTTAGTTAATAGAAACCGCTTTCTCCCGAAATGGAAATTTCATCAAAAAGATTTATGTACGTTCGATATACTGTTCTGTTCGATATAATGATATATTAATTGCCCATATTTTTTTACATTTAGATACGAGCAGAAACATAAATTATAGCTTCAATGGTGCATTTTTGTAATTTATACGTCGTTGTAAGTTTTTCCATGGATTCCAACGACTTTGAAATTGTAATCCATAATTTTAAACCTTCTGTCCCTCTTTTAGAGTTCAAATCAGCTTATAAATGTTGTCCTTAATTTAGGGCAAGCCTTAAAGCTATATAAATTAGAGTTATCTCGGAATGAAGACATAAAGCGAGACATAAATAAGGATCTGCGCCTGCGCCTGTAATCCTCGTGCCAGGAATTTATTTCGTAGTTCGTTGTCTTGTTTGGCTGGGTCATACACAGATAAAATAAATAAATAAATATTGATAGATAGATAATCCGTTTATTTGTTTGCCACAATACACACAGGAAATACAAATAATAAAATGACAAAAAAAGAACAGATAATACAAAATCAAACGAGAGAAACACATTTATACAAAATAGAAGTAGAAAGAAAAAATATTACATTGAAATAATACTGTTCCATACATATAGGAAATGTGTGTCGCAGCAAAACAAAAGGGTTCTGGCTCAGTATTACGCTTCACCCTATGGGAGAGGCACTGATTTTCTGCCAGGACCAGATCACGTCAACCAAGATACAGTGTAAAATATGAAATAATCAAAGTTAGTACTTACCTAAATACCTTGTTTATAAAACTAGTGACATAATTACCATTGAAAGTGTGTACTTACATATATATGATGTTGAAGTGTTCGTGTGATTAGCATGAGTAATACGTAGTGTCAAGTGAAATTATAAGAGAAAATTCATATTTTATACATAACGAATTACTAAGACCAAATAAAATAATAGTATTAGTAAAGACTACATTCGGTAATCAGCAACCAGGTAACCACGAGAAACTCCCAAACTTTGCTTCTCCAAAAGGTATTTTTTAAATGAAATTTGAACGATTGCTTGGTATTCATATGACGAATTATTGGGGAAAATCTTGCACAAATCGACCTTTATCATCAGGTGACAAGTAAAACTGACTAATTACTAAAAAAATATTAAACAAAAATCAACCTTATTTTATTGGTTGATTCATTATGGCTATGAACTTGTGGTCGTAATTAGTGAGTATAGCTTGTCACCTGACGATATATATAAATACATACTTATGCAGGGTGTTTATTTAGTCACCTGTAATAATTTACGAGGTGAAAATAAAATAATAAATAAATAAATATTATAGGACATTATTACACAAATTGACTAAGTCCCACAGTAAGCTCAATAAAGCTTGTGTTGAGGGTACTTAGACAATGATATATGTAATATATAAATATTTATAAATACTTAAATACATAGAAAACACCCATGACTCAGGAACAGATATCCATGCTCATCACACGAATAAATGCCCTTACCAGGATTTGAACCCGGGACCATCGGCTTCATAGACAGGGTCACTACCCACGAGGCCAGACCGGTCGTATATATAATATATTTCTATACATAGCATTATAATCGCTCATATGTTTATATGCACTACTAAGTTCACGATCTTGCTACGAACTTTTTTGGGTCACCCAATATTAGTACGTTATCTTTTGGTCATAAATTAACATTGACATAATCTCACTGATTACATGACGATAAAAACCATATTATTCAATAGGACTTTGGGTAATTTAGTATCAGGGATTATGGACGAGTTAATATCGAAAATGAATCTTTATTATGTTTTGAGTTAAGTTTTAACGACTTTGATGAACATTTAAATGAGTGGTTCTACATTATGGTCCAATGATCGATGTTTATGTGTGGATTTATATTTTGCTTGCTTTAAAACTTCTTTGGCATTAAGTAATTATAAAAATATACACAATATGACATAAGTAATTACTTACTGCTGTGGCGTAGTGACCGACTACTTCTGTCTACTGTGGTGGATCTTGGCCTCCGACACCAAAGACCGTCATGCTTCTCTGTCCAAAGCCGTTTCTGTCCAGTCGACGGCACTGAATTCGCTAAGGAAGGAGTGGAAGCTTATTCAATAACTATGGAAGTGTACACAATATGACATTATCATCATAATTCTGCAGAGCCTGGCTCTTGCCGATGGAGTAACCGCCATTCCATTCTTCTCTCTGCCACTGTTTAGAGCTCCTGATAAGTAACTACGGTAATTTTCTAAATGTTGTGTTTCACTCGGTGGCAAACTTTGTTTAACCCTCGTGCCTTGAAACCCTCGCAACGCTCAAGATTCTACTTTTCAAAGCACTCGCCACGCTCGTGGTTAAATTTTGGAATCTTTCGCTTGCTTGGGTATCAATATTGGCACGAGCGGTTAAACAACAAGTTTGCCTCCTTGTCAAACAAATAACTATTATGAGTCAAGCTAGTAACACTATGAGCTTCTCCATCTCACTTAAGTAGCCTTTTTTAGGTTATTTTTAAACAGGACCACCATGAAAACATCCTAAACAGTAATTAACTATAAACGAATATAAGTAATGTCCCTCCATTACAACGATTAGCTGGCGTTAAATGCCGCTGGAATATTAATTAGTCGCCGTGAGTCAATAACTATGGAAATTGGATAGAAAGTGATTCATGAGGTTCGTACTTCGTATGGGGTAAGCTTTCCAGTAAGGTCTGAGGTGAGAGCAAAATACGTAGGCGGTCACACATGAGCGGTTTCTGAACGGATAGTGTCATTCATACGGTGCGCTTAGCTTTATTAGCCCTCCATGATATCGTAAAATATGGTGAGAAGAGATTGACGAGGCAGAAGGGACGGAATGTTTTCAGTTTCTCTCTTTGCCTAGCCTTATCCCATCATTTGGGGTCAGCTCTCCTATTCCTTCTTCTCCAGGACGCTCTGTTCTCTTTGCATCTTTCATGTCTTTGTTTATATGTTAGTACGCCAATGTAACGTATCTCCCTAGAGATAATGTCTACTCTACTAGAAACTTGGCAAGAATAAAAAAGAACTACCAACTTCGTTAGCAAGAATATAGTTTTATTTAAAAAAAAAACTAATTTTCATAAGGGTCGTGGGGAGGTCTAAGGCCGGTCTATAATTTGCAACCGGAGTGGTACTGCCCGGCTGGTCGAGGGGTCTACAGCAGGTGGGTGTCTCGATACCGCAGAAGGAGCTGGGGCGGCGGCAGGTGAACGACTAAGACTCCAACCCTGCCGTCGAGGTGGTCATGGCTCGGAGGTGGTTCTTCGGCCAGAGTTCTTTTTACAAGCTTTTATTTAGTTTCACCTGTCCCGTTGTCTGTCGGTCTGTAATCAAATCTTGCAAGTTAAATTTTATCCATTTCCCGGTTTCCGATTGAGCTGAAAATTTGCATACATATGTAAGTCGGGTGACAATGCAATATTATGGTACCATCGGGCTGATCTGATGATGGAGACAAGAGGTAGATATAGGAACTCTGTGATAAAACAACGCAACCTAATTTTGTTTGGGGTTTTTAGAATAGGCTCGATGAGTATTAGTTGCCTGTGAAAAGAAAAGTACAGTCAGCGATAAAAGCTTGTACCAAATATATTTTTTTGCCAAAAACTTATTTATAAAATGACGACGATTTTCAACGATTGTCGGTAATGTGTTCGGATGGACGACGCATAACATGCCTGTACAATCTAAGCCGACCTTCCACTAGCTTCTCTTGGATTGTTCTCAGTTACTACTCTGATTTATTTGTATTATTTGGAAGCGCTGGTGGCCTAGCGGTAAGAGCGTGCAACTTGCAATCCGAAATTCGCGGGTTCAAACCCCGACAGGTACCAATGAGTTTTTCGGAACTTATATAAGAAATATCATTTGATATCCCTTCCCTTTTCAGTGAAGGGAAATATTGTGAGGAAATCGGACTAATCCCAATAAGTTCTAGTTTACGCTGAGTTGGAAGGTCAGATGTCAGTCGCTTTCGTAAAAACCCTACACCATTTCTTGGGATTAGTTGCCAAGCAGACCCCAAGCTCCCATGAGCCGTGGCAAAATGCCGGGACAACGCAAGGAAGATGACTTTGTATTTAGTCGTCAGGCCGAAACTAGAAATGGAACTGTTTAGTGTGTGACTTTTTGTGATTAACTGACAGACTAACTTCATTAGGCAAACTGTTTTAAATATTTTATTTAAACATAGGTACCTATCATTTGAATAGCTACCTGATTACATCACGCTTCTTCCAAACCAAACCAAATGATTTATCACGTTTCATTCATCTCAGAATATCCTCAGTAGCCATTCGACCTTATCAAATTTAATGAAATCATATAACAGTACGATGTATTAGTCAATACGATACAACGTTTACGCTACACATAATTGACAGTCAATCCATCACAGCACTTTAAATATATCTCAACTATTAGTTCCACATTAACGAGATATCCACTCGTACGCATGTACGGTTTAATCTTACGCATTTATCTTAAGAACCATCAAATTCTGAACAAAAATCAACCAAAATAACTTACACATAGAGTTAATTATCCTTCTTACGAGCAGGGATAAGGCATCTGTCACCCGTGTAACGTCGATAAGTTAACACCCAATATCTATCACCGAATAATCAATCGTATGTAATTGCTATTAAGGTGTATATTTGGTTGATGAGCAAGTAGTGTAGTAACTTTCGAATTTCGAATGTTAACGGTGGACGCGTGCTTCGAGCGGCTTTTGAGGTTAGTTTTCTTTTTTATTGGCTTTAAGCTTCTTCGCACGCTGGGTGTGAAAAGTGGCCAGTTGTTGAAATCGAAATTTGCGTCTGGCAGATTATGACAACTGTCATTACAATTTTGATCTTTTGGTTAATGCTGTAAAGTTGCATTTTGAACGTATCAACTTAGCTGCAAATAATTATATTCAATTTCGGCGCATTGACACTGTTGTGGAGACACAACCTCAATTGATAAACGAAATTGGTATAGTATATCAAGCCATTTCCGTCAGAAGAAATAAGTGCCAAATTTAAAAAATTTAGGTGCGAAAACAAATTAGGATTTCGCGCCTTTTTGACTACTGACTGAGTTGTTTGCCTGACTATACATATTACTTACTCAACACTTTCGATTCCGTTTTTCGGTTAGAATTTTTTGTAAATAATTTAGTTAATTTCACGTGAATATTCAAGTAAAATTTGAATCAGTAGAGAAATTAATTACTTAGATTTAATAAAGTAAGACGTACAGTTCAAACCGAACGTGCACCTGACGTCCAAACGATATTTGAACCATTTTCGGTTTTACTGCTGACTGTACCTAGTAATATTACTTACTTAGCTGGTGCGATGACCCAAAATGAGCCGTGGCCTCCATCACAAGAGCACGCCACTTTGCTCGGTCCAGAGGGCCTACCGCGAACCACGTTCGACGTGTTACCTCTCTGTCGCACTTGTAAATTCGTACGTAAGTGTGACAGGGAGGCAACACATCGAACGTGGTTCGCGGTAAGCCCTCAGAGCGGACTCGCGCCAGCTTTCGCCGTCGCCGAGCTCACGGAGATCTGCCTCCACTCTATCTGCCCAACGATATTTCGTTTCATTTTATTTATTTAATATTAAAAGTCAACGTATTCAACTAACATCTTCTGTAATGCCCACATCTACACACATGACTATAGTCAGTACATTACACCCGGGTAGGGCGCATAATGTTAGTACTTATGAGGTACCTAATTATTACCTACTTATATACAATTTTCCTAGTAATATTGGTCAATTAGTAGTAGTAGTAAAACATTTTATTGTACAGAAGGAAACATAAAACTTATCCCTTTTAGGGATCTCTTCCAGTTAACCTTTGAGTAATTGAGGAAGAATTGGAGAACGGTAGACATCAAAACTGTACTAAACGGCATAAAAGAAAATATTCAAGGCTTAATTAAAGAAGGTTTATACTTCTAATATTTAGTAGTACTAAAACACGTTTAAATTAATTAGTTCGCAAATAAATAAAAGATGATACATCAAATATTATACCAACATCAAAATTAATAATATTCATAAAAGTAGATTGAGTCATTAATTTACTTTAAGACAGGTGGAAATGTAAAATGAATATGTAAATATTATGTAAGCATGTGACATTAACTCAAACAAATCTGTGTCATATCTCCACACATCATACATCTTCTTGGCTTTGGATTTTCTATAAATAAACTTTTCATCACACTTGCTCGAAAAACATCTTATTTCATGCAGGTTTACTGAAGGACAAAGGCCTTTATTGTTCCCGCGGGAGTTGGGTTGTGAAAAACTCCCTAGGAAGTTAAAGCTTTTTTTTAATTTATTTTTTTAAATTAGTATTCATACAAACAAAGTAGCATAAATGCGTTTAACATTTAAAATACTGAAGTTTAGAGATTTAATATTTTTGTTTATGTTTAAAATATTTAATTTGATCAATTTAATAGCCGTTTAAAATATTTTGACATCATTTTCAATAGTGGCTGAATGGCGAATAGGTCTGTGCCTTCGATGCCTAACCTGTCAACAAATGGCAATATGGCGGACGAATGTTTGAAATGTCACCGTATTTGAATTATTTCGCTTAAAATTCAGTTTTTTCTTCGCAAGTGTGATGAAAAACATTGTATGTAACTCTGGGGTTAAGAATATTGCAAACTCGGGTCTTTAATTGACTAAGTCCCACAATAAGCTCAATAAGGCTTGTGTTGTGGGAACTCAGACAACGATATACATTAGTATATGCATACTTAAATACATAGAAAACATCCATGACTCAGGAGCAAATATCTGTGCTCATTACGCAAATGAAATGCTCTTACCGCGAGTCGAACGCATGACCATCGGCTTCATACGGCCCGATTCGAAGAATGATTAAGACACGTTTAAGATCTTGGAAAGATCTTTAAAAGATCGATAACTATCGTTTAGTGTGTAAATTGGCGTTTATTTCGATTCCGCTGTGATCCCAATAAGATCTATCTACGATATTTCTAACGTCAAAGTGACATTGGTCGCCCGAGTCGAGCTGCTTCTCTCAATTATATGACATATAAACGATATCTAAATGAGAACTTATCTAAACCAGAACTTATCGTTATCGTATTGCATTCTTCGAATCGGGCTGATAGGCAGGGTTACTACCCACTAGACCAGATCGGTCGTCTTGTTTATTCCCCTTAGTTATTAGTGTAGCTTTTTGTATGGGACCAATTTATTTTTTATTTTTTCTCATGTTAATTATAATACAGCTAGAAAGACATGAAATACCACTCGACTTATTTTTTTGATAGAAGACATGTTTTTAAAGGGTCGGCAACACGTATGTCCTCTGGAGTTGCAGGCGTCCATAGGCTGCGGTGACTACTTACTATCCGGCGGGCCGTATGCTTGGTGGCCACCGTCGTGGTATTAAAAAAATACACGCGTAACAGAGTGGTCAGAAACAAGATAACGAAGATAATTTTGACCTATTTATTTGAACTCCAATGGAATTTCCCATGTAAAGTGTTCTTTAAGTACTCTTGAATGTACCTTTCAACCCATTTGCATTACTTAAGAGGAAAGGGGACGGCTGCTTCTCCATACTAAAGTAGTCCCCATTTTCCTCTCTGGATTATGACATTATGGAAAATATTATTACTTATTTTAATGTATATTAACCATAACTGTTCCCCTACGTTTAACTTCTTTCGATTTATTGATTATTGTAAAAAATTGGTGCAAAAAACAGATTTCATTTTTATAATAATAAAAAATTTGAAAAAAAAAACTAGGGGCATAGCTGTGGTTGATATACCAATACCATCTGTGTATGTGTATAACTATATTAACTATGTCATATTGTTTACATAAGTAACTGTATTTATGATTCATTTTTTTTTCATCTCGATATTTACAATCCTGCACTAACTACAAGTTTCTGTTTGACCCAATGGTTGATTGGTAGAGAATGCCTTAACGCATAGTCCGCTATTTGTAGTTTTATATCGTGCAGTAAAGCTTAAATAAATAAATAAAAGGCAATGTCACGCGGGTCCTTCACTTTCGACTAAAAATATAGTTCTAAACGCATCTTTCATTCCGCTGTAAACCCAAATTGACTGATATAATTATTATATTCAGGTAACAGAGGTAATAACAGCAACTTTATGTGTACATTAAAATGAGATTTAATTCAATTTATCTCCACTACGGTACCATGAGAATGAAACTTGCATTTACATTTTATGAGACAAAATATTGTAAAGACTGGTGATCTCCACAATGAAACATTCGTGTAGATGTTAACGACGTGACATTAGCAAATATGGTTTGAGCCATTGGTAAACAATTTTTTGATTCTGGCTTTTAATTTTATTTGTTTTCCAAAAAAAAAGGTCATCCATTAATTACAGCACACGTTTAGGAGGAAGGAAGGGGAAGCAAGAAAATATAATATTTTGTGACAAGGAGGAGGGGGAGTCACAAAATAAGCGACGTCACTTTAATTTCATAAGTAAACGAAAATGTATTTAATTTTTGTTCGCTATACAGTTAAATAACGAGTTTTTGGAACGATAATCGTTTTTATTCGTTTAATTTTCTTTCCTAATCGGTTTTGTCTTATGAATGAGGCACTTCAAATTTAGTAAGTACCTTAATCTAACCTATATTATTTGTGTTTTATGCGTGTGTGAGAATACGTATATCAACGATATCAACCACTGACTCGAATCATGGTAAGAAAATTGCCAGTTTTTATTTTTTATTTTCTTTGATTTGCCTTCGATTCAATTACATGGTACACAGTATCAAATTAAAACTTTTAATGATCGCTAAGTATCTCCCTAGCAGCAATTTCGCTTTTTAATCTAGAATCTGTATTATTATACCTTTTTTTATCCCTTTTTTCATTTATTTTCAGTGCCAGTTTTACCATAACATTAACTTTTTATGTACAAATACGTTAAAAATTTGAAAAAAAAATATATATATTTGGCGAAATTTACTGAAACTCATATAACATTTTTTCCTTCTTTTGGCCTCAGAAGTACGGGGTTAAAATCTTTCGGGTTTCTCATGAGCACCGTGTATGGTATGTTTTTAGGGTTCCGTAGCCAAATGGCAAAAAACGGAACCCTTATAGATTCGTCATGTCTATCTGTCTGTCCGATTATGTCACAGCCACTTTTTATGATGCCAAGGCAATGGCGACTTATCACGTGAAATGTCAAGCTTGACATGTGGACGCCGGCGATAATTAACTCTTTCGCTCCTTGAATGAAAGACAGAGATGTACGATAACAACTAGTGATGTGATATAGTGAAATATCAATGATTAATTTATATAATACTTTGAAGAAGATATGGCGTGAACGCGAACATTATTTGTTATTGTATTTAATTTTTATTGTTTGTAAAAATTTAACATGTAAAAGTGACCATGTGGCCTATTTGCTGAATAAATGTTTGATATTTGATATCGATAGTGGCCCTGCCTACAAAATATAGATTTGAACCTTAATACTATCACGATACAGTTGCTTTTTAAAGGACATTGTTGCTTTGCCACGTGCCTAAACGGGGGCTGACCGCTTGCATAAAAGAAGCAATGGCTTTTGTATGACAGAACAGATTAAGGTCTGAGGCCTACAAATCATTTCAGAAAATTCATACTACAAATATGGCGCTAATTTACCGCATCAGTGCGATAATTAGCACATTACCTACCTATTTCGAAAATATAAAGGGTCATATGTATTGTTAAAACATCTTACAACACATAGGCAATTCGCAACTCGAGTCGATTTAAAACATTCGTTTCGGTCGTGTTTTAATTTATCGCTACTCGTTGCGAATTTCCTATTTTCCGCACTCATATCGTAATGTACTATTGTTTCTGGAATTACTGAAGTATTAGAAAGATCCGTGCCAGATATTTATCTTTTGTTTGGCGTTCTCCATACTTGTATTTAAAAAAACCTTATACCTAATTATATAACTCGATTCAAAATACATTGATTAATTTATTTTGATGTTTCAAATGACTCCTCAAAAAACGTCATTCTCACATCGTAAAATGTGCCTAAAATGTTCGTGTAATGTGTGTAAGGCGTACATAGGCTACGGAGACTGCTTACCATCAGGCGGGCCGTATGCTTGTTTGCCGTCGACGTAGTATGAAAAAAGTGGCATGCCTGAGGAAATTAGTTCTGTAGATGGCGCCACTGACCAGCAACACTATTAGCGCAATGGACTCGCGCAGCAATTAGGGGTGATGTACCTAACGAGCAGCCATCTTTCTTTAATGTCCGTAATAATATCTATAACTACGAATTATAAGTAAAAAAGTTAAGTAAAGCTCCTCTTTTATCAAGTTTTTATCGCTCGGTACAACTAATAGCGAGCTGTGGAGTCGACATTGGCAATAAAATACAACTCATATTCATACTCATTTATCTATGTAATTAATTACTGATTTTAATTTTATTACCAAGGACAAGAACATTGTCAAGCTTATAAACGATCCTTTAATTTTGCCTTTGAATATATAAATATTACATATACTTAAGAATAATTACCATTTTTCCATTACTTCCATCATTTCAAAAAATAATTGAAATGTATAAAAAAGAGGTAAAAATAATATGAATATAAATTGATCAATGCAAAAAATTCTTATTTGTAATATTTATGTCCTGAACGACAAAACTAAAGCATCGTTTACAAACTCGTCAATTATTCTTGTCCTTAAATAAAAAATTAAAATCAGTAATATATCATTTATTCGTAATGTTATCAAATCAGTACAAAAAAACATAACATAAAAAATTAAAAACAATTATAACTTAAGGCTAGTTTAAGCTTAGTCAATAAGTCCCCTCGAGTTGTCCCCGGCGCAAACGCACCCATTCCAATAGCCGCATTGCCACGTTGAATGGCGATGGACAGCCTTTGCACCAGGTAACCTTTGCATCAGTAATTAAATATATGAATGAGTATGAGTATGAATATGAATAGAATTTTATTGCTAATGTCGACTCCATAGCTCGCATTAGTCTTACCGTGCAATATAACTATGATTTCTTATGTGGCAGTGTTGGCCGAAGGTTAATAGCAATTGAACATTAACCATTACGAATTGAACCGTAAACCGTAACGGACGGTTACAGTTTACGGTTCAATTTGTAATGGTCAATTTTCAGTTGTATTAATGTTTCCGTCAACACTGTTATTAGAAACAAAGTTTCAGATAGATATTCCATATTTAAAGTTTCACGCCAATTCGAACGTGCACCTGTCATCAAACCGATATACAGTGTGTACATATGCATTAGGGTATTTAGAACCAGTGTACAAAATATCATAACAGCCGGTGTAGCGGTTTCGAAGAAATTAACGAATTACCAATTTTTACTTTGTAGCAGCCTGTATGTGTTAGTAGCTCCTAAGGTAATATCCTCAAAGAATAGTATGGAACCTTCTTCAACATTTTTGATTATCTTTTTTATTTATGACACTAATAAGCTTCTGACTTTTGAAAAATATCATAATTATCAAATATTTCGAACAAATTGTCAAAAACACTGCCAAAGATTAACACAGTGTGTTTCTTTTTGTTGTCGATTATTGCAAATAACTTTTGTTCGAAAAAAATTTTTTTTTATCTTTTGTTCTAATTAAAAAATATAATATATTTTTTAATTAGAACAAAAGATTATTAACGTCAGAGCATTCCTGAGAAGTAACCCTACGTGGGATTTCAGGGCTTGTCCAATGGCTAAGGTCACCCTGTATTTGAATCATATTGGAATCATATCAGTTATTTTGTCATTGCGCGTTTATTTCGCTCTGACTTGTCCGTACATGTATCAGTGCGAGCGAAACACCCGCGCGAATGAAAGCTATATGATTTCAATATGATTAAAATATCGGTTGTATGTCAGGTGCAAGTTCAGATTGGCCTGTCTGTATTATGATCGAAAGTGCCCTAGAATTGAAGCGCAGAAACAGAGGGCCTACCGCGAAAACCGAAATTCGTATATTGCGGGGATCGCCCTCTTTTACTCCAATGAAGGCGTAATTAGAGTGACAGAGAAAGATGCCCGCAATTTGCGAACTTCGATTTTCGCGGTTATAGCTCAGGCACCGCGCGTTGATGTCTTTCAATTCAAAGACTTATAATGTTTTGATTTATATGAATAGATTATTAGAAAAAACACATACAAAACATATTTCACCATGGTACAAAACAATTAACCCTTTTCCAGGCCGCACAAATCTACAAGCTTTGCCAAAAATCCAAATATATTCGAATTAATCCAGCTTTAATGATTCATTTAAAAGCAAGAAAGTGCAATCTAATTTGAGCTTTAAATCGGAATGCTAAAGTTGAAATTCTATTGGGGCGTATGTGGCCGATAAATCGTATTATGCAAGTAAAAGAGTTGAAGGCGGCAACATTAAAAATGATAAGTAATTTGCGACGATAACCAGAGACGCGGATAGAGCCGTTACCCCCGCTGCGCATTAATTACTAATTGACCAACAAATATATATAAAAAACATAAAAACATACACAGTAATATCACCTTTACTGTACTAGAATTAAATTCATAATCGCGTTTCAAGATTGACAGTCACGAAATATGTTCTGATTAGTATACTTTATTAATGAGATGTCGATTTAGTACCGCCCGTGGTTTTGTTTTATTGCTGTAGTTTTGTTATTTATTTGTGTCATGAGTTCTTCCGCGACTTGCGGCCCGATTCGAAGAATGAAATACGATAACGATAAGTTCTGGTTTAGATAAGTTCTCATTTAGATATCGTTTGTATATCGTATAATTGACAGAAGCAGGTCGATTCGGGCAACCAATATCACTTTGACGTTAGAAATATCGTAGATAGATCTTATTGGGATCACAGCGGAATTGAAATAATATATTGAATAAAGTATTAGGCGCCAACTGTTTGGGATACGCACATAAGCTGAGATACGAACACATTTCTTTTGCATGACAAACAGCTCGTCGGCCTCGGTGCTGTCCCCCACAGCACCACGGCGTAGCGGAGCCATGCGTACGCATATGCGTAGTAAGCAGATAACGCACATTTAAAATTTGGTATTAGTATTTAGTACATTAAGCGCATATAGAAATTTAAATTTAGAGTCTTGGTCAATTTCTGTAAAGCTGCATCTTTTAAAGTCTAAACCGCCAACACCTGTCGAATGGCAGCTCATTGGTCAAGCAAGTGTCAAGCATGTCAATGTTGGTGGTTTACATTTTTGAAACTGTCCAGGGCTTTATAGACTACGCCACAAATCGTATGTAATTTGCGCCATTCGATTGATATATTAAATTCATTAACCCTATTTAATAGGAAACGTATTGAAAATCGAATGCGATTCGTTGCAAGGTCTATTATCCTTTAATAAGTTTATAAAATACTGCAGACCTCACAGAAACCAGACTCCAACAAAAATCAGTACCCCTAGTGTAAATTTGATCGACATCATAACGTGACGAACGCGTTTGCGTTAAGTCTCATTTTGTATAGGATTTTGAGTTTCCAAAACGTCCCGCTTGGCGCGCTCTTTCTAAATCCAATACAAAATGAGACTAAACGCAAACGCGTACGTCACGTTTCGAAATCGAATTTATTTACACTAGGGGTACAGAAACCTGACAAGTTGACAAAAAGTAAACTTCTCACACCACTGGCTGATCTTGAAACTGGATACTTAATCCTTGTGGTTTTGAATGTCTTGTGGACATCACACTTCAACAAGGAGCTTTTTGACAGGTATACATGTAGGTTTATACACGGTGAAATTTAATCGGTGATCAGGAGTTGAAACATATTAATTACCATCCTAAATGAAATTTAATCCTATGCAATTTACTTCACTATCTTATTATTTGCAGTTAATTACACCGTGAATACAGATATCAAGAAATAGTCGATAATTCCTGTTTCTGACGGACGTTCGTATTACAAGAAATCACAGAATGCTTTGAAAGAATAGCAGTCGACCGGTAAAACCAAATGGGACAGAAAAAATTCAGACTTTGACTTTGAAATTGAGAAAAAAAATCTATCTGCAAAGTAGAACATCCGGACATACGAAAGCATTTTTGCCCAAGCTGAAATGGCTTAAATGAAGACCTTCGCTAAGGCTCGTTTAATTAAAATTCGCCGTTACCAAATCAGTGCTAGTAAAATCTAAGATGCCGATATCAGAAAATAGCAATCGTTAAACGCAATGAAGCAATCACATACTTAACTCACTTCCTCTGCCGTCCTTGTCAATCTTGGCACAAAGGAGCGGGACAGGGATATTCGCTGGGTGGTCGGCGGTAATCTACAATCACCTGCCAAACTTTACTGCTTATTGCAGTTTAGTGGTGGGTCTACATGAGCACTCCAGTTTAATGGTGGGTCTACATGACCACTTCAGAAGTTGTGAAGTCGGTTCGAAAGATTTCAAACTCAAGGACTGACTTGTATATATTTTTTAATTTTATTTTCTTTTATCCTTCTCCAAAGAAATATAAATTAAAAAATTATATACAGGTTGTTTATTTAGTGAATATATAGGTCATACTGAGCAACTTTTACCATAGGACCAACCACGAAATCGCAAATAGAATTGGCTGTTTCATACATTTTGGCTGTCTGACCTTGACATTTTCTATGGGATAGTAAACTTTTTTTTCGTGATTTGGGGGTTGGTCCCATAGTGGAAGTTGCTCAGTGTGACCTATATATTCAGCCCGTAAATTATTGCAGGTGACTAAATAAACATCCTTTATATTTCGGACAGGACATAGGACATTATTACACAAATTTACTAAATCCCACAGTGAGATCAATAAGACTTGAGTTGTGGGTATTATAAAAACACGTAATACATACATATGTACATATGTATAAATACCTAAAATAAATACATAGAAAACACCCATGACACATAATAATAGTTCCTTGGGTGACTACCACATTTTTGCACATTGCTGTACTAATGTGAAATTAGTATTTGCGACACAATAAAACAATTTGTGTAGACACAGAAAGAAAGTACCTAAATCGATAAGTGTACCTACAGTCGCTATTAGATATATCGGAGCGGCTAAGGCGCTCACAAATATCTGAACACGCCTCTATTGTCAAAGGCTTAAAGTGTTTGTTCAGATATTTTGAGCACCTTCGCCGCTCCGATATATCTGATGGGGACTGTAAAAAAATAAACGGCATTTAGGGACGTATTTTTATGGTTAATGAGTGAAAAAAGGTAGAAATTTCCGCAAAATAAGTATTATAAATATATATATATATATATATGTATATCATTATATTGTATACTGGCATATTAGTATTAGACTTTAGTATTTAATTTTGGAATATTTTCTTTTCACACTGCACCCACCTTAGCAAACTTCTGTTTGGCCCAGTGGTTGACTAGTAGAGAATGCCTCAAGGCATTATGTCCGCCTATTGTACGTTATACTTGTATTTGTGCAATAAAGTTTAAAATAATAACAATAATAATAAAATATGACTTATGACGTATATGTGATAACGGCATTACACAATATTTAAACGTCAATGTTTACCCATCATAACCTCATAAAGCATGCCTCATTACTTCGCTGCTGGCTTCGCCGCTTATAAAATATCATATCCCATCTAATTAAAATGGCCGACAATCCCGCTAAGTATCAGATTTCATACGATAACTGCCTGGTGGGCCGCTGCGTCAAGAGATTAGCTCAGATTACGCTTTCATCCTTTTTCAACGTATCAGAAAAGACAGGGAGGACAGGTGCCGTGGTTGATTTTGTCCGCTTCGCGGGCCACTGTGCAGTGAGTTACTTCTGACTGAGAGTGTTAGTTTTGTTAACCGAGCATGGGTGAATCGAGAATTCAGATGGGCCAGTCATTTTTTGGTTATAGTTTAAATAGGGAATAGAGTAAGACCAAGATATGTTGGCAGCGATTATGACAGCCCAGACAGTGCAAGTGTTATTTTTAAATGTCAAACTTCTATGATTATTATGATGTTTTCATAACACTTGTTCAGGCTGGGCTATCAAAATCGTCAACTTAGCTTGGTCTGACTCTAGTAATATTTTGTTTTTGAAGATTAATTCATAAAAGCCAGTCAAATCTAGTTGATGATCGTTTGTGTCTATCCGTCATCTGAACGCATCAAATATCTCTTTTTTCGCTAAAGAAAAAGGAAGTGACCTTTTTCCTCCCACTTACTACCTGATTTAGCTAGGAAGTCAATACGAAAGTTATATTATACGGTTTGATATGTAAATTCTGTCATTTTAGTTGTCTTTGGTACGTGCATAGCGCGAGCGAAACGACATCATTTTAATGTGAAGTTCCAATTGTCTTCTAGGCAATATTTGTTTCAAAATTTCTAATTTCGAGCTGAATGCATCAGCATTGTAAGCTGTTTTTACTAAATTTTGCACCCAGATATTTCCTAAGCTCTCCGAAACATGTAGCTCAAGTGACTAAAAATACGCGAGTTAAAACGTAACGTATCGTAATACTAATACTGCCATAGTTTGTAATGATATTATACTATATATATCGTTGTCTGAGTACCCACAACACAAGCCTTCTTGAACTTACCGTGGAACTTAGTCAATTTGTGTAAGAATATCCCTATAATATTTATTTATTTATACTGGAATTTGTCTAATAATGTCCTATATTTATATTTACTGAGGTCTCACTAAATTTGTCATTTACAACAAGACTCGCCGCTGTCGAGCACTGAAACGGAATACACATCATCGTCAGAAGCTCAGCCTGTCAAGTCGATGCGTTTTGGGCGCGCAGTCAGCCGATGAATTTGTTTTGTTATGTGTAGACAGGTTTCCGTTGAGAGCTTTTTTAATTTTATCTCAGGCTTTTTTTGGGCTAAAACTGACAGGTTATTTAAGCTTGTTAAGCACGGACACAAAATGGTATGGATCTAATGGTTTCATATTTTCGACGTTAGCTGTACCGTACATTAAAATATGAGTTTGTTAGCTCTTGGGAATTATTAGAGAAATTTGTCAAGATTACTACAATGAAAATAAAACGTTATTATAAAGAAGCATTGCTATGTATAAAAAATTAGAATAATAATATTATATCGTCAGGTTTCTTTTATATTTATATTTTATGGCGAAATTCAACGGACAATCACAGATTTATACGAACTACCTGCCTATTACGTAACATGCTTTTAAAAACTAATAAAATGACATTTATGCGTGTAGCTATTTATTACCAGACCAGTCCTAAATATATTATACCCCTTTCATTCAAAACAGGTAGGTATTTCGGAGGAAATAAAATATATCGAAAGGGTTAATAAATTTTATCTGTTCCTATTATCTCACTCCAGACATACTAGACATTTATATCGAAGTCAGTTTAAACTTTAAGTGTAAGGAATAAAGTGCTGTTTACTGTGACATAATAATACGAGCTTGCTAAAGTAATTCATCGATGCACTGAAATATAGCGTAACAAACTTACTAATGCAGCTAGCTGTTAAGCTATTGAACCTCATATTACACATCTAGTATGTGACACAACTAGTTTTCATTTTGATCAACCGCATAATTAATTTTGTCGGTAGTCGGTTAGTCGGTGGTCTTCAAAGTAATGGCTACCGATTCCTCACATTAACACTTCAATTGCTTCAGACAAAAGGTCGTAAGTATTTGTATTTCCGCTTAATAAAAGCCCTTTGTTACGGCACGATTGAATCGCTTTCAAATTCCATTAGTTTTAATGAATTAAAATTGATTTTGTCCGTAAATAAATTAGATTCGAACCACAGTGCACTTTAAAAGGTTTCAAATAGGTAATTCGGTTTACTCTTTTATAGATCGTGTCATTCAAGAAGACGCGTACCTTAACACGTATTGCCATGTTATTAAAGGTTAGATTTGACAAATCTGCGCGCCATCGTGGATGACACGAACTATATCTTTATTTTGTTTGCCTTTGGGCTTGTCGGAACATTTAATTTAGATTTAATTGGGACTTTCAAAGTCACAGATATGTTTAACGTTGATGCATGGTTAAATTACTTAATTATTTAGGAGAAAAACTTGTTTCAGTGATAGAATAGTCCAGAGAAATATATAATGGAAGTAGGTACCTGGGCTATACACCTATGACTCTTATAAATACGAGTATTATTATTTTTCTCAGACCGTGGAGACCTTTTAGATCTCCAAACTTAATGTATTAAAACTGAAGACTACGTCACTGTAATATTGCATAATATTGACTGATTGGATACTTACTATTTTTGTTTGTTATTTATTCTCTATACTTGGCGCAAAACTAAGTGGCGAGTCAGGTCATAATGCCATCTCTTTCACTCTTGGTTGGTCTTAACAAGGGTAAAGGAGATAGCATTATGATCTCAGTGGCCAGTTAGTTTTGCGGCAAGTATAGCATTATTTTATAAGGCTGTTAGCTTAACAGTCCTGACGCGTAACTTAATTTCATTTTAACGCTTGGAGAGTCTTTACATCTCCAAATCTTATTTATTTTGTATGGGCTTAACTAATACTGCTGTAGTCTAATTCCAAACAGTACCTTAACAGTTATTATATCTATTTACACATTTTTTTTACATAAAAATAAATAACCATTAAAAAATCTCCTAATTAATATATATGTATGTATATTTAATTATAGTATATTTATGTAAGTTTATTACCATTAGTATATACTATTTATCGCTATTTTGCTTGCTTTAAGTCACTTATTCTGTTTTTTTTTGTTTAATGCCTGCACGTACTACTGTTTCTGTTTAGCCTGATGGTTGACTGGTAGAGAATGCCTTTAGGCATTAAGTTCGCCATTTGTACTTTATTTGTTATATTATGCAATAAAGTTTAAATAAATAAATATAATAAAACAAATGAAATCCGAAATCATCGCATTTCTTCTTCTTCTTCCTCCTGCCCTTATCCCACGTTATGTGGGGTCGGCACAACATGTTCTTCTCTTCCATTCTCCTCTATCTTTCGTCACCTCAGCACTCACTCCTTTCTTTCTCATATCCTCTTTCACACAATCCATCCATCGTTTTTTGGGTCTACCATCCGCTCTCCGTCCATCAACATTCATTCCTAACATTCTTTTTCCTATATGGCATTCATCCCTCCTCATTAAATGCCCATACCACGCTAACCTACCACTCCTTATCTTCTCCGCTACCGGTGCTACTTTCAAACTTCCCCTTATATACTCATTCTTAATTCGATCCTTTCTCGTCACTCCACACATCCATCTCAACATTCTCATTTCCGCTGCGTGCACTCTTCTTTCATCCGTCACTTTCGTCGCCCAG
This sequence comes from Cydia pomonella, assembly GCF_033807575.1. Lineage (NCBI taxonomy): Eukaryota > Metazoa > Arthropoda > Insecta > Lepidoptera > Tortricidae > Cydia > Cydia pomonella. The sequence goes on along the minus strand of NC_084718.1, from coordinate 19,134,240 downwards.
CATTCTGATCCATACATTACAACAGGTCTCACGATCGTCCTGTAGATTTTCCCCTTAAGTTTAAGGGGCATTCGTTGATCGCAAGTTGTTCCAGAGACCTGTCGACATTTCATCCATCCCGCATTTATTCTATTTTTCACGTCACGGTCGACGTCCGAAATCATCGCATTTATTCGTGTTAAACTATAACATACAAAAGTAGAACAGAACAAAGAAATTTAAACATAAAATAAATAAATAGTTTACCACGAAATGGTCCCGCCTCAGCATAAATGCTAACCCAAAAGTCAGCGCCGATCTTCCGACGAGACCATTTGTGGGTCACGAATGCAGCAGAGCTGTACGTCGAAAATAAAACTTAAATTTTACGCCATTGTTAGAACCTAATTAAAAATATCCGTAAAATTGACAATTTTGCCGTCAATTTGTGATCATTATACTTAATTGTTCCTTTGATTTACGTCACAGTGTATTAAAATCATAAAATGGCGTGAATAGCAGTTTATCACAAAAATAATAGAATAACTCGTTTCCAATTAAAACCACTGGCATTTAATTAACCTGTCTCCATTCACCATTTTTTTTAGTAATATTTTATGTAGGTATAGGCACATTAATTTCTTTCAGAATAAATTACTGTACATGTATATATACATGTACATTTACACGTCACGTGTTTTCTTGTGCATAGTAGGTTGTGCCATCTTGTGGGCTACATCGGAACAATAAACATCACATTTACGCCTCGCGCCAAAAATCTGATGGTTCCTGTGCTGCCTCCTACAGTTCATGCACGCTCCCTATAACTCTTGCATACAGGGATCGGAAACCGGTATTTTTTGTATGGGAACGAAAACGGTATATTTCGTTCTTTGTTAATTATTTCATTCCTAATCGGGCAATCTAATAATACGAAGTCGTTATCTAAAAACACAACTGAGTCCTACATTTTGAGTATAAAATAAAAAGAAATATATGGTTATTTCGATCTTTTTGCAAAAAACCGGTTCCGATCCCTGAAACAAACCGCCTTGATGCGTCGATGTCATATTGAAAACTTTCAAAAAAACTGTTTAAGGCAAAGTATAAGTTACGTTCTCTATGGTTTTCAATATGTGCCAGTGCTGCGCTCTGGTGGCATAACATTACAGTAACCCCTATAAACTAAAATAGATAATGATGATGACGACATAGATAAAAAAAAGTGACCAAGGTCTCCAGTGGCCGAGGTCGAGTATGAATGAAATGAGAGCTGATAAGGTAGACTTTGAAGGTGCCCGAATGTTACCTACTATAGAGAAATATAAGTAAAGAAAGTGTGATAACTCCATACATCAGTTTCCTTACCAAAACGCGAGTTATTCCATAGTACTGCTAGTTGACAATAGATGTCGCGACGAACGTAACTCTAATTCTCAACAATTTTCAGCTAATATTATACCCGGATTAACCGTAACTCTATTTTGAACTCCTTCTGCTCGTAATCAACTAATCATCATGAACTTAAGAGTTATTCTCTTGTCGGTGGAGTATCTTCCAGCTTTTCCTATCTTGCGCCAACTCTTTGACTTTTTGGTACGACACGACCCCAACTTTTTCTTTCGCTTGGTCTACGTAACTGCGTCTGGGTTTTCCTCTACCTCGCTTGCGTGCTATCCGCCCCTCCAGGATAGTTTTAAGGAAGTGATGGTGTCGTATTAGATGTCCAATCATTTTTCCGCGTCTGTTTTCTATAGTGTGTAGAATAGCTCTTCTTTCACTCACTCTTCGTAGCACCTCTTCATTCTTTATCTTGTCTCTCCAGCTAATGCCTTCCATTCGTCTCCAGAACCACATTTCAAATGCTTCCATTCTCTTCCTGTCTCTTAGGGTCATTGTCCACGTTTCACTTCCATAGAGGGCTATACTCCAGATGTACACCTTTATCAGCAGTTTCTTGTTTCTGCATGACAGACGGGATTTCAACAATTGTCTCTTATGGTTGAAAGCTTTTTTTGCCATAGCAATCCTTGCAACGATGTCCGGTGTGCACCTAGAATCCCTGGTAATTCCCTTCCCTGCTTGTAATATTAGTTGTAAATTGTTTTGGTAATACATTTTTCGTCAGTCGTGACACTTGTGACATCTGGTGTCAAGTAGCGGTACTGATTCCACTACTTGACGTTAGATGTCGACTACGAAATAACTAGAAGGAATGTATGGAGTTATCACTATTTCTTACTTATATCTATGATACCTACCGAACCATAAGACGAGGTCCCGTTTGAAATCACCTTTTTCATACAAACGTCCTCATTTTCCTCTCTGGGTATTAACAATATTGAAAATATTTCGACACAATTTGTTGTATATCAACCACAGCTATGCCCCTACGTTTGATTATTTTTGGATTCTATAATAATAAACCAGCAGTAGGTATATGTATGATAAATTAATAATATATAATGAAAAGTTCATCACACAAGCACACACACACACACACACACACACACACACACACACACACACACACACACACACACATTACTGATATTGTATACGTATATACTTAATTAAGCAAAATGATTATCCAATTTTTAGATTTGTGTACCAACTAACCTTTGCTGCATTTCTAAAAATAGAGGTGGTTCCCTGATCCCTATAAGACAGGTTTACCTAGTTTAGGGCTCAGGACACTATTCCTAGGCTTTCCAACAACAATAGAATGCTTCTAAAAATGTAATACTTTTCTACTGTGTAATAAGCTGCAATTTTGATACCTAAATAAATCATTTTTCATTTTCATTTTCATTTTCATTTCATTTTAAATTATAACACCCTAAGGGTTCAATATAACGACGCCTTCAGAATCCTGATGAAGTTGCCAAGGTGGTGTGGTGCGTCGAGTATGTTTGCGGAAGCTCGTGTCCCCGATTTCTTTGCCGTAATTCGGTCTAGAGTGGCGTCCTTTTGGAGTAGGCTGCGCAGCTCTGAGAACTGTATCCTAGCCACGATTAGTGAGGATTTGCACAGTCCAATCTGTAGATTTTGGCTGTCTTTGCATCAAGATGCGAACCGAAAGTAGTTATTTTGTTTTATTTTATTCTAAATTGTAATTTTAAAAAAATATATTATTGTTATACGGTTACTTTACTTTTTACACTTTTGTGCCATTTCAAATTGTAAATTCTGTGTATCACGTTATTTTATATGGGTGCTTGCCTGAAATCATTTTATTTTATTAATAGGAGTTAGAAGTGTTTAAAATTTCGTATGAAATTTGTTTTTCGCTCCATTTTCTATAATAATAAAAAAATCGAGAAAAGTCAAAGTAGAGGCATAGCTATGGTTAATATACATCAAACGTGAAAATATTTTCGAAATGTCAATATACAGAGAGGAAAATGGGGACTACTTTTGTATGGAGAATCGGCCGTCCTCTTTCCTCTTAAAAAAATCCAACAACCCATACGTAATGGTACATCTTACCGCCATGACAGATGGGGCGTGGTCGGTAATTTACCATTCTTTGTTGCACTAATTACGATCATAATGGCCGGACCGAAACTGATTAGATTTTTAAATTCTGGCATCCGACTAATGGGAGTGTCAGGTAAATGGGACTTGTGATTGGGTTATCACTCAAATTTTTAATTCCAGTTTTTGTGGTCTTTGGGATATAGGCACGAGTAGACGAATCACATGATAGTATTGTATGAATTATCTGAGATGATTTTTTGACCTTAAACCTTAAATATTGTTTCTTTTGTGCACCGCGGTTACTACCTACATTTTTATTATGTTTTTTTTTTCTTATTTACTGCATGTTAATTATAAGATGTTTGAAAAGATGTGTCCCGACGAGTTTTTTGCTGGTCCATATTGGGATACCCTCCTCCAATTGAGGGGGGATTTAAATCTTCTCGGGTCAGAGTTGTAGGGTTAGAACTAGGGCTCCTGATATCCGTGATACACGCCAATCCGTAGCTACGGGTTCTTAAGCCCGGCGGTACTAAGATCACGAATTTCACGAACACGGCAAGGTACGTATCACTTAGAACCGGTGTAGCTTTATTTGACGTACTCGTACATAAGCGCATTGTAATATACCTCCTTGAGTAAGTTTTGATTTTTTTATACCCGTATATTTTTTAAAGTTCCTAATTTAGTGTGATAAATTACTAATTTTCCTTAAATCTTAATCGTCCTAATTTTTGTAATAAACACAATCCTATATCCTATTTATTATATGTATAACATAATTCTAATCCGGGCAATAAACTCCAACAAATCATAAAACTCAATTTACTTCTATACTCCGTATAGAAACTCATAAAGAAACGTTTTTGTTATCTTTTCCTTATTCACACGGGGTTTAGAATTATTGTTATGGCTGCTAATAATAGCTTAACGAGAAAACGCACTCATCACAGACCTATAATGTCTTTATCAGATGATTCAAGTAATTTCTTATGAGACTATGTATTATATCTAATACGTATTTATCTAAGTCCACTAATAATAAGACTGAAAATATTTAATCCATGCCTGGTCCATTTTAGATTTCATGATCTCAACAGTCCTTACACCCTGGCGGGTGCTGCCTCTGCGTGCGTCCCATGACACGGGCAAGGGCAGCATCCGCTCGGTGTACCCCTTACATTTCATTTTTTTTTTATACTAGGTCGGTGGCAAACAAGCATACGGCCCGCCTGATAGTAAGCAGTCTCCGTAGCCTATATACGCCTGCAACTCCAGAGGAGTTACATGCGCGTTGCCGATCTAAACCCCCCCCCTCGTTGAGCTCTGGCAACCTTACTCACCGGCAGGAACACAACACTATGAGTAGGGTCTAGTGTTATTTGGCTGCGGTTTTCTGTAAGGTGGAAGTACTTCCCCAGTTGGGCTCTGCTCTAGATCTGGAATGACATCCACTTACTGTGCCCTACCACACAAAGCGAGATGAAATTCACAATGCCCATACCTCTCTTTTGGACGTAGTTTAAGGACGTACCCGTCCTACGTAAAGTGTCAAGGGACTACGTGTTGGCTTCGGCTCTGTGCACGCCTACCAAATGGCCGCAACACCATTATTCCGTGTCTACGGTTCTGACTTGTTTGGGTCGCCTCAACCCAACAAAACCAGAAGAAATGTGTTTATGTTTACCCTTTCTATAATACATGTAATATGATGCACTAACATCTTTGGTTAGCTAACAATACAGCTAGCTAACAATAATAAAATAATAAATAATAATAACAAATAAATATTATAGGACATTATTACACAAATTAACAAATGTATAACTAAGGTATCTGTAGCCAGAAAAATTATTAGCTTCGCACTCCTGAGAAATTATGAACGTTACTCAAAAAGCTCATTTTCAATTGGCGCCATGCTAAGTGTAGGACAACTTATGATTCCCATAAAGTTCTTGGTCCTCAAAAGCTCAACGTTGACCTTACTCTTAGTAAATGGACAGAACAGAAAAATACATCATCATCATCATCATTGGCCACAGCATTTTGACAGATGATTGTTGCAGCGACAGGTTATTAAGAAGAAGAGGTCCGTGCGCCAACACAAAGGAAAAAAAAGAAAAATACAAAGCAAAGATTAATTGATCGTTATCATAAGTTTTACAGCAACATGACATTAGCGAATGTCAAAACCTGTCCAAGGCGATCGTTTAGCGGTAACTTCAAACAATTAATTGGCACGCAACACGCAACGTTAAACATTGAGTGAAGAGACAGGTTTTTTACAATCTAACATTCGTACCATTCACAAATTTGCTAATAACACTTTAATTCACCGCAAAAAGTGAATAAAGCTATAACATAATAACCGCAAGAACAATGAATACATTCAATTTTCAACCCTATGTAGAAAATATAAAGTTTTAAAAGAGATTATTGTAAACCAACCGGTATACAACATTGTTGACAACTTCCATACACGTGTGTAAGTATATAGCCAGAGCTTGTGGTTTAGCCCGCATTAAGTTACCATATGAAAAAATGTTCAACTCTTGATTTTTTTTTGGTAAAATTCACTCTTCAATCTTGGAATTCACCAAAAAACCAAGACTTTAATAATTACACGCCAAAGAGGAATGAAAGTTAATTGCATTTTATTTACTAATTTAGAAGTGAAAGTCACTAAAATTTTTGGTGGATAAATTCGGTGGAAATATTTTCGCCTTCGATATTTTACTTAGTTTCTTATTGAATGATATTTTTAAATTGCACTATCCCACAGACTCCGTGAACATGGTACAAATTTTTGTACATATTCCACAATATATTTTAAACTTTTATTTTGTAACTGAGGGCCTGTCATTTCACAATGCCCCAGTAAAGTATTGGATAGGTAATTAACAAAGATAAGATAGATAAAACTACGAGTACCTTAAGCTTATTTGAAGATTTTAAAACGCTAACGACGACTTTATTCGTCAGATATGTGGCAAGTAGCTTATTCCGGACTTTACTTGGACATTGTGAAACAGATCCAAAGGGTTCTAAATTCAAATCTGGAGCTAACGATGGAGAAACTCTTTTAAAAGACATTAAATACTGCTCGTATTCATACCACATCTTCTTAGCTGTCATCGCCTCTTTTTGGCCGACTGCTTAATTGATACGACTAACAAAGACATCATACGTGACGGACCGCGATCGTGACGGATTTCGGCGTCGTGTCATAACTCGTCTTGAATATTGAAACGATGATGACAGATTGGGGGTATTTGTAATTCTGTTAGTGTCTACAGTTGTGAATAGAAGTCTACATCTTGGCAACCTTGTGTGAATTACCTTTTCATAAAATATGAATAAGTATAATATACACTAAAACTAACTCTTTAGTGATTGATAACTACATTATTTATGCTATTCTATTCTACAAACGTGCCAAAAATACTTGCGGCATTGTCGCGCTGCATGGCAAGCGATATTTATTGGACTATGTAAGTAGGAGCCTGAGGGCCCACCACGAACCACGTTCGACATGTTGGCTCTCTGTCGCACTTGTAAATTCGTACATAAGTGTGACAGGGAGGCAACACGTCGAACGTGGTTTGCGGTAGGCCTTCTGAACGGGGATCGCAATCCCTATCACGTTGAAGCCGCCCCAAGCCTCTTCTCTTCCAAACACCACGGCCCAGCCGTTTCCACCACGACTGGAACAAAGTCCAGCTTGTTCCAGATTAGCGTATTTTGAGTGCTTGAGCCTCGAGGTATTTTCAGCCGCCGCTTCTGCTAGGCCTGGCGAGTCAGGTGAGTAGGTGGGTCAAAATACTTCATAATGCCTAATAGAAATTGTGTGCAAATTTTATTTGGAGATACAAATTTGTTACTAAAAGATAACATTTCATTACTTTCATTACAATAAATAAATAAATAATATTTTTTGTATGTACTAACAATATATGGGATTTGTGCCCGAAATAAATGATTTCAATTTCAAGTACTTTATTCAGAATATTTATGTTTGTTGTTGTGTTTTCTATAATGGTCTATCATCTCTGCAGCGAATATTTCACGATAACTATATTATTTATGCCGATATTTAAAAAAAATGGGAGGTGCCTACAACAACTGCGTTACTTTATTAAAACCTTATATTTTATTAGAAAAGAGAGCATTGGTTATTTTATTGCCGAACAAAAAGAAAGTTTTGGAGTCCAAGTATTTTAAATAAATATTACTGTATGTTTATAAATTACGGCATGGCAAATAGTAACGCAGTGGTAATAAAAATAAAGTTACCTACAATAGTTATTACATTATAAATTAATTATATTAAATTTGAAAAATAAATAAATCATAAGTTACCTGAAATGTTTGCGTTAGAAATTGATTTCAATTTGAAAAGTTTTTAAACTTTAAAAAGTATTTTGGCCCAGGTGCATAGGTACTCATGAATGAAGTTAATGTCTCAAGGCAAACAATTTAGTCAAAAGCCAAGCTGTTTAATCAGCAGCCGCACCAGCACACACTTAAACATACAAAATCCTTACATCAGCCATTACTAAAACACACTACCGTATGTATGCAGAGCTTACGCCGGTGAGCTTTGAGAGCTGAAAGTGTGTTCCCTTACTGAACGTAGAGTCGAACACTCAGGGAAACCAGGGGCTCGATTCAAATATTACAATTTGTAATGGTTTTGGATCGGTTTTGACACAGCCTTTACTAAAACGCGTTAAGTCATCTGCTATAATGTATGGGGTGATTATATAGGTACTTCAACTTTTACTATGGGACCAACCCCGAAATCGCGAAAAAATAATTACTCCCATACAAATATCCACTTCAATAACAGCCTTAAGAATATCGCAATCAAAATTTTTAATAAATTAAGTACCGACATAAAACAATGCAGTAATCTAAAAACCTTTGACATAAAAGTAAGAGATTATTTTATAAATAGACCATTCTACACTATTGACGAATATTTTGCCAACGCACTTGATTAAATTGTTTTATGGATACATTGTAAGGTTCACTTTTTATTATAATAATATTTGACATTCATATACCACAAGATTGATGTAATATATTGTAAATAATTGTATATACCCGTATAACTGTATTTGCATCTACACGTGCTTATCGCAAATAAAATAATCTGAATCTGAAAAATATCTGCTTCAGACCAGCCAAAATGTATAAAACAGCCAATTTTTTGTTGGCGATTTTGGGGTGATCCCATAGTATGACCTATATATTCATCCCGTAAAATATTGCAGGTGACTACAATATAAGCTTGATAATTAATTCCAATGTTTTAAAAATTACGTTTGTATTTATATTTGAGTTTATATTTGAGTGAATAAATATTCATAGCCAATTTTCTTTCGCGAAGTACCTGAGCGATTCCTAGTCCTATTATAGACGTATCTTCTTCTTCTTCTTCTTTGCCTGTCTCTTATTACTGAGGATCGTGAGTATCGTGACCAGTAGGTATTTAAAGTGGCTGTGATTTGAGCGTTTCTTTAAAAAATGCCACTTTCATAAATTTTATATTTTTTCATACATTCTGTGTTTTATCTAAAAAGAAACAAGAGCTCTATCGAACCTAACGGGATAAAAATGTCTGAGAGTTTTTTCCTATTGCGTTACCATTTCCCCATACCTATACTTTGTATGACGGTAGCAAATAGGAAAGTTTGAAAAATGTATAGAAATTTTGGGACACTTTTCTTCTCATATAAGGATGAAAAAGGCTCGTGATCATGACTAGAAAAAAGAGTGACAAAAAAAGAAACATTCATTTGTCTCCATCGTTTTCAATCTAGTAGCCTTTATCGCTTTGTGTTATTTATTAAGTTAAATAAACTAATTCAATGCATAATTCTATTCCTATTTCAAAATATATTATGGCCAAAGTAGGAAAGTGGTGGTGGTGACTGGTTCATTTGATCGTTCGCTTCTCTAGCGTTCGGTGAACTGCACGCAAGCCTAACGTGCGCAGGCGGCATTTTTATTGTTTTTGGAGAAGGAAACGCTTTGTTTCACCCCACAATGGCGCGCGATAACGCACGGCTTCCTGTTAATTTGGGGGATTTTGACATGTGGCTTACTGAATATAAGTCGAATTTGCATTTAAAATTGAGTATTATTATACAATTGTGTGGGAAACTGGGGGAATTATATTTAATTTGGTTAATTTAAAAATACTATTGTCTAGACGATAAACTTCAGAAAAGTTCTGTTAGAATAGATACCAACCAATAGCAGATAAAATAAAAAAAGTACCTGCACTTAAAAATGACGACATTCGCTGTGTACTGTAGGTACAGACACGTCTGAAAACATCGACGATCGAAGTCTCCAAAAATATGTGTACACTACCCTAATATACGGGATTAGGGTAGTGTATACATATTTTTGGCACATTGTCCGTATCGATATTTTCAGACGTGACCTAACTATACTTACGCACTCGTCCAACCTTTTCCGCATATTTCTGTCAATACCACGATCGCCGATTCACTTACTAAAATTGATCCGTTTCATCCCCCATTGCTTATTACTATTAATTTTCCTTCCTTTCAGTACTTGGAAATTGCAAATGTAAATAGATTTAATTTTCATGCAGCTGATTACCTAAAAGTCAATGAACAAATAAACGATATCGACTGGAATACTATTTTTAAGCCCGCAGTCAGTGTGAACGAAATGGTAGAAACCTTTTATCATATATTAAAAGATATCATTATTAAATATGTGCCATCTAAAACTAGTAAAAAGAGCAGCTTTCCAGTTTGGTACACTAAACCTTTAATTAGACTGATCAAATACAAAGATAAACTGCGTCAGAAAGTCAAAAAATACAATAATCCTATTGACATATTAAATTTCAAGGAGGTCAGAGCTAAATGTCATCAGCTTATAGATGAAACTCACGCTATGTACCTAAAAACTGTCGAACTTTCGATTTCTAACAACAATTTAAAAACCTTTTGGTCATTTATAAAAACAAAACGTAAAACCAATGGTTCTTTTCCTGGTGAAATGTATTTAAAAGGTGACAAATTGTCTACACCGATTTCAATATGCAACGCTTTTGCTGATCACTTTTCCTCTGTTTATGTGCAGAACCGTACATTTAATATAAATCCTCAATCAATAGGTGAAAATTCACTCAATCATGGCACGTTAGCTAGTATTACATTTTCCCCTGAGGTCGTTGAAAAAGCGTTTAAGAAACTTGACAGGAACAAGGGAGCTGGGCCAGATTTAATTCCAGCAATATTTGTTGTCAACTGTGCAAGTAGTCTGGCACTCCCTCTTTGCCTTATATACAATGTTTCTCTTAAAAGCGGAGTATTCCCTTCGGTATGGAAGAGAGCTAACGTTTTACCTATTCCTAAATCTGGTAGTGCTGACAACATTGAAAATTATAGGCCCATATCCCTTTTGTCGATTTTCGGTAAGGTATTTGAATCGTTGATCAATCCAATTCTGTTAGGGCATCTAAGGCCTTTCCTTATATCACAACAGCATGGTTTTCGAGACAAAAAGTCGACAGTTTCGAATTTAGTGGTACTCACTTCTGAACTATCAGAAGCACTAGATGGAGGATCGCAGGTTGACGCTATTTATACGGATATAGGTAAGGCTTTCGATAGAGTCAATCATAGTATCTTGATTCGTAAACTTTGCGACTTCGGGGTTCATGGCAACCTTTTAAAATGGTTTTTGTGTTATTTAACGTCAAGATCACAAAAAGTTGTAGTGTGCGGGCGGGAGTCACGTAGTTTTGAGGCTCCTTCTGGCGTGCCCCAAGGTTCACACCTGGGGCCTACATTATTCTTGGCCTTTATTAATGATATGTCCAAAGTAATACTCCATTCCAACTATTCACTCTTTGCTGACGACTTAAAGATTTTCAAAGTGATCAATTCAATATCTGATTCACTTTTATTACAGGAAGACTTAAATCGTATTGTCAAATGGTCCGAAATAAATCAACTACCTTTAAACATCAATAAGTGTAAGCATATTAAATTCACAAGGAGACAATTTATCTTACCTACGTCATATTATATCAACAGTGTCGCTCTTGAAGAAGTCTCCGAAATAAAGGATTTGGGTGTCATATTGGACAGTCAGCTATCGTTTAAGGCTCATATAGACGATATTGTAAAAAGAAGTTATAAGCTATTAGGTTTTGTATGGCGCAATTGCAAAATTTTTAAAGGAAGTGCGGCTCTTATTACCGCCTACACTTCCTTAGTAAGGAATACTTTAGAATACTGTTCAAGTGTATGGAACCCCCAGTATAAATGCCATGAAGATAGAATAGAAATAATTCAAAAACAATTTCTATTTTTCTTATCCATACATCAAAAGAAACTCCGTTCTCTTCCGACATACGAGGATCGACTAAATTTTTTCAAATTATCTCCTCTAGTGAAGCGCCGGTGGATTGCAGATCAACTTTTGCTACACAAAATATTAAATGGAATCATTGAATCTCCCGAACTTATAGGCAAAATAAGATTTTCAGTGCCAAGGCCAAACTCTCGTATAGTTAACTTCCGACCTTTCGCTCTTAGAACTTACCGAACGAACCTCGGATCTCAAGGCACCATACCTAGAATATGTAGGGAACATAACAAGTTATTTAAAGCATCCCGAGTCGACATATTATCTTTAAGTCAAAATAGTTATAAGAATTATTTGTATAAAAATGCTATAGTATAAAAACGCTAGCTGCATGTAAACGAAGTACTAAATTTAACGATAAGTATGTTATATTACATTATACTTTAGGTCTTAATTGATTGATTAGTATTAACGCATGTTGTGTTTACCTATTATTGGATAGACACTTACTCATGTATTTTTGGGTTTTTATCTGTATTTTTTGTAGTGTTGTATCTGTTGGTAAACCTTAAATAAATAAAAAATAAAATAAAAAAATTCCGAAATTAATGCGAAACTTACACCTGGCGCGCGGTACTAAGTGAAAAGCCTTTGCTTGATACGCTATGCCTCAATAGCATGTGCACGCTGCTCTGTCGGCCAGCAATTCATTATCACTAATCAATTCCTAACACTCACGAAACTGAAACGCCTACATTTTACGAAAAATAGTGCCAGGCATAGAATATATGTTACGGAATAGTTTATTTGTGCAACAAGAGAGGAAAGTTGGTTTTTCTTGCGAGTGTTGATTTTGAGGCCCGAGTAAGCGAAAGATTCTATAATTCTATGTGAATGGTTAAAATATTTAGTAGCGTTTTATGATCTATGTTAATATCTTCCAAATAATCATTATATTTAATTATACTAATTATCAAATAATACTCTACGAGATAATTCTAAACTAATTAAATAAAAAAATACAATCATTAAAATACTTAAGGACTAACAAATAAACTTAACTATTAATAAAACTAAACCTAAACAAACCTCTAAAAAAAAAAACTAGTCAAACAACCCACCCCGCGTCGCTCCCAACGCAAAGGTGCCCATCACGCTTGCTGCGTTTCCGCGTTGAACCGCGATGGACAACCTTTGCGCTAGGAACGACCCGGAGCGGGGGTCGAGTCGAGACCCCTTTCCTGCAAGCGTCAATTCGCCGCGCCGCCGCGCGTTCTATGTTAGAATCTTGAGCGTAGCGAGGGACTCAAAGACACGAGATGTAAAATAACTTTGCTCTCGTGTGACACATACAACTTCTCACCTCAGTAGTGAGAACATATTAACCTTTTGAACGCCACGCCTATCGTACGCGGCGCGTAATCGTGAACCTTGTCGGTGTCGGTACGCATGAAGGTTGATAATGTTGATATTGGGCTGTAGCCGTGCGCGTCATATGACGTCTTTGGGTCAAAAGGTTAAAGGTTGAAAAAATTTAACATCAAGTAAAGTTAACCACATTTATTTACATTCATGAATGAAAGGCATCATCATTATGACGAAAGCTTGTCTCACTCCCTGGAATGACGAAAGTAGGCTTGTTCGAGCTGCTGAGGTGAAAATGTATATGACATATTTTATACATGTAATTTAAGCATGTCGTTTTAAGATAAAAGCGTAACTTAGATTTTATGGGAGCGGCTTTAGGCGGCAGCTTCGTGATACTCAATTCGACATCAATAATACGCGCTGAGGCATCCTTAACATATCATCATACAGCATTAAGAGGCTGTCAACACCCAATGCCCTTGAAATTGATGTTACTTAAACAGTTTTTTAAGAAAGACTATTTGTTTTAGTCAAGTAAGAAAAATATATATGTTCATATTAATTATATTTCAAAGACCGTGGTTGTACTCGATACACGATTGAACGAAATCGGCTCGATAGAAAATAATGGCAAAGATTGGTCTTAAAATCACAATTAAACGGTTTTATGTCTTTATTGTTTTGAATTATGGGTCTGCAATTAAAATCACAATTTCAAAACATTTATATCTAAACCGTGGTTGAGTAAAATATTACACTAATAATCCATTTTTTTTTTATTTAAATATTTTTCTTATTATTCCCTTGCCCAGGCCCAGTAACATGCGACAGTGCTATCTCATTTACTCCGATACAAATAGACAGTGTGCGCGCTTTAGGTATTGACAGCCTCTTAAGAGAATCCTTCACGTAAAAGCACTTGATCTTGTCCGATCATTTTATTGTACAATGTGTGGAAGAACGGACAAATTGCAATACCATCGTTACATTGTCGTCGCTGTTCACTGTCCAATCTTAAACCTTAATGCACAGACATAAGGTACATCGATCGTCAGCCGATGTTAGTACGGTCAAATATTTTAATTTCTGTAGCATTTCGTACCTTGTCACATTGACGATCAATATGAAAGTCGCTAGGGACCTCATATTATTGTCACTGTGACAAGGTACTAAATTGTAGTGAAATAAAATTCCTTGGCCGTACATGCGGTATGATTGATTTTAGAACTTCATTGTTTTTGATGCATCAAGTACTTCTGTAGTTTATTTTACTAACCGTTTAACGCTTTATAGGGTATAATAATTTATTATAAGGAAAAAATACCATCCAATAAAATCATATCTTTGTATTTTTTCCTTCAACAGAAGTTTGAGTATTCCTTATAATTTATAATTGTAATGTAAGCTGTCTATTAAGTAAAATAAATATGTCTTGTTAGTCTGAAGTTAAAATAAATAATAAATAAATAAATGAAATATTATAGGACATTATTACAAAAATTGACTAAGTCCCACAGTAAGCTCAATAAGGCTTGTGTTGAGGGAACTTAGACAACGATATACATATATAATATATAAATATTTATAAATACTCAAATACATAGAAAACACCTATGACTCAGGAACAAATATCCATGCTCATCACACGAATAATGCCCTTACCAGGATTTGAACCCGGGACCATCGGCGTTATAGACAGGGTCACTACCCACTAGGTCAGACCGGTCCCGGTCTCGGTCCCGGACCAGTCCGGATCAGTGAAAACATTGAAAACCTTTGGGGTTATTTCCCCGTACTTAAAAGACTTTCGTATGTGTTGGTGTTTAAAAGTCGTGCGGTAGTACCTCGGCCGTATAGAACAGAAATATATATATTTGTTCCTGAGCCATGAATGTTTTCTATGTATTTATTTTGTTTCTATATATCTCTTAGTATTTGTATATTATATATCGTTGTCTGAGTACCCACAACACAAGCCTAATTGAGTTTACCGTGAGATTTAGTCAATTTGTGTAAAAATGTCCCTATAATATAACTATTATTTATTTATTATTGCGTTCAATGGAAAATCCTGTGGATTTTGTTTCATACATACATGTTTGTGCCATACTGAGGAAGGTAAACTAAGTTGCAGGCTATATGATACATAATATTTGTGGGTGAACTGGGTTATAACCGTTATTAAGGCCTCGTATGACCAGTCCCATACGAACGTTGCACAATAAATACAATGTAGGAAAGTCCGGCAAACAAACGAGACACTTGACGACTTAAATACCAATCCTTATACAATTACACTGCCTTATTTACAAAAGGACGTAACTACATTATAATTCCTATTAAAAATACGACCTTTCGAGTTGACAGTACACCGCAGAAGTACAAAGTTAACTGCGCACTTGTATAAAACGCAGCAACGCATGGTTGCATGTAAATATAAGGGAGTCGCTTTATAATAAAGCCTCTATTGACCGCAAATGTAAGTTTGCCGGTTCGTTCAGTTTTTATCGAAAGCTTTCGCCATCAGACATTAATCATATTTCGTCTCTTTCAGACCTGAAACGTGTGTAAGCGTGCGAGCGAGAGAGGCGATGCGTACGCGCCTCGGGCCGCGTATAGCGTCAGTTGTTCTCAAACTGCTGGTCCGGTGACTCGTATGTGTTTTCTGTGAAGTTCCGTGTTTTTTTTTTGGAAAATGTAGTGGAGAATTATTGTGTTTTTTGTGAGTGCACTGTTATAGTGAATAGTGTTGTTTTTTGTGGTTTTCTTGCCAATTGGATGCCGTTCCCATTGGATGTTCTTATTGGAGGTGAGTTGAGCTTTTTTGTAATATTGAGTGTGAAAATTAGTATTCTTTCGCTAAAAAAGTTCTGTAGGTGGGCGGTTTTTTGGTCTAAGATAAATTAGGTTTAATAAACTTTTTGTGTAAAAGTTTTGTATAGACACACCTACAAAAGGCTTTAATAAAAACGCATGTTTCTGTAAAAATGCGTAGATTTTATTTTAGTTTTTTTGAGTTACATAGGAATGCTGTTTCGGTTCTCGATTTGGATTAACGGCCAGATTCGAAGAATGAGATACGATCACGATAAGTTCTCATTTAGATATCGTTTGTATGTCGTATAATTGTCAGAAGCAGCTCGATTCGGGCAACCAATGTCACTTTGACGTTAGAAATATCGTAGATAGATCTTATGGGGATCATTACGGAATCGAAATAAACGTCAATTTTGAGATGTCATTTAGCTATCGATCTTTAAAAGATCTTTCCAAGATCTTAAACGTGTCTTAATAATTCTTCGAATCGAGCCGTAATATCGATAATTCGATACCGAAATGTACGTGGGGTAAAGACCTCGGTTCCTGTCGCTACGCTTCGTACATACAAATTAGGAAATCAAGCTAGACTAGTGTTTGTTTACTAAAACGTATGATTAATAACAATAACCACAATAAACCCATTTATAATTTAGGCAGGTACATTATACGTCAATAATTTATATTATAATTTTCACTTTTGTAAGTTTGAATCACTTCAAAGAAAAATGTTAAGGTAAGTAAGTATGCCGATGGTCCCGGGTTCAAATCCTGGTAAGGGCATTTATTCGTGTGATGAGCATGGATATTTGTTCCTGAGTTATGGGAGTTATATATATCGTTGTCTAAGTACCCTCAACACAAGCCTTATTGAGCTTACTGTGGGACTTGGTCAATTTGTGTAATAATGTCCTATAATATTTATTTATTTATTTAAGTATAACGCTCATAAATTGGCAGCCAAAATACCAGCGAAGTTTAAGAGGAAACAATAGTGGATATTTTTCCATACAAACGTTTTCGACATTTTACTCTCTGGATTTTGGCCCTAGAATCCCTAGATGATTTTGTTTTAGTTATATAAGTTCAATATTACCAGTACCTGAGGCTGTATGTTTAGATTATTTTGATATTCAAGAACTAGGTTACTTTAAAAAACGCTAAAAACAGCCAAATAAATGCGCCGTAAACAGACTCCTAGCATACAAAATCAACAACAATAAACGACAAAATCAAAACGGAAAAACAGATAATTTCTTTCTCATTCCGTTCCCAAAATTTCGTTACAATTGGTTAAGTTTTCGATGAGGAAAATGACGAGAACGAAACTTCGATTTATGAGATTTTAACGCATTATTTTTCGCCTGCTGCAGTTGTCCTTATTGCACTCATTTTAGAAGCCACGCCCGTCAACGCGACGGAGATATTTACCTAAAATTCTAAAATCTGAGAAGGGGCTTATTGTCAGCTGGTATTTCCTCTTAAGAGTCACACGGACCCGCTGCCAAAAAGGCGCTTCCATACAATTATACTTGCACTCTCATTTTAAAACGACATGTTTAAGAGGGAAGTAAGTACTCTATACTCTTTCATACAAAAAGCCAAAATGATTTTCCACTTCTAATGTTTATAATTATAAATATTTTCCATTCTCCATGATTTTTAAGTATGTTATTGACACAATAAAAAACTAGATTTATAGGTTTTCCTGTTTTTTAAATATTATGCTGAAGCGATCGACATCAAAATCAAACTGATTTGTTAAGATTTAGTGTGGAAACCGTTTTCTCCCGAAATGGAATTTCATAGAAAAAGTACCGTTATTTCGTTAGGATCGCAAAGCTATTCCTCCCTCTTAAATTACTTTAAACTTGCCATGAATTACTTAACATATATCTGTGTATTCGTTGCTGAAAATTGTTATTCGAGGAAAATAGAGCGAGTAGGAGTTTTGTATGTAAAACTTCTTCAGAATTCCAGTAAAATTATTACATTAAGCCGAACGATAATATATATGAATATACCGTAAGGTACCGACATATATCTTATAATATAGCTAAGCACACACGCCAAGGATACCGAAATATATATCGCACAGTCTGTCTAGGACCGACATTGCGGAAGACGAAATATACTATTACCAAAATATATCGTAATATACCGAGCTATATATCACAAGGTATCTTAAGATGCCTGGCTAAAATATATCGTACGATACCAAAATATGTATTATAGCTTTGTATGTAGATTCTGTCAAATGGTTCATAAAATATGCGCTGCGCGCCGGTTCAATTCCCGCTGGTTGCTACTGTGGTATAAAAAAATTGATTATAAGGAGTCTAAGACACAATGCTTAAAACATTTATCTCGAGTACAATAACTTTGTATTATAGCTTAAATTATTATTGTTTTTTATGTGTCATTATGCTTAAAATAATCGATTGGTTTTAACCATTTTAAGTTACTTTTGTTTTGGCAATATTTTAGCAACCTTATTTTCCTATTATGTACTTACAACAATAACCCAATCTATAATTGGGATACGGTGTACGCACTGTAAGCATACTTTTCGCGATACTTTGTACATGCTCATTTTTAAGGTGTAAGGTAGGCGATTAATTTTTTTTTTCTTTTCTTTTCTATTTATTTAGAAACAAACAGTCATACACAATTTTTGATCAAAACTTATAGACAAAAAATAGACCTATAGTTTCATATGTATAAATGTGACAATTTCGTGGACCGTGTTACCGTAATGTAACAGTAATTAAAACGTAACTGCATTTATTCTTACAAATTCAACTTATTACATAGAACTATATACTGTACTGTACTGTTAATAAGTGATATTATGTGTTAATAATAAGAGGCCTGCTACACTGATTAGTAATAATATGTTACCCAAACTGGTATGTACCAAAGTCCGAGCTCACTGTTTATAAATTAAAATAATATAGTTATACATAGGTACGTTTCTCGTGTAAGTGAAATGTAATTTCTTATGAGAAATAAATGTCTTTAAACCGAAATATATCGTAAGATGCCTTGCTGCAAGATATCTTTTGGTTAATATCGCTCCGTCTGTGATGGGCTTTAGTGCTTAAGAAACACTACTTAACTTTTATGACCGCGGTCACTGTGGTTGCCCTTTGAGCACAGACAGATGTTTTAAGTACCCCGCCTAAGGCAGATGCTCGGAGTTGTAATGTAGGTATTAGTAGGTGCATAGCTACACTTATGAGCGAACACTGTTAAGAGAGGTATGGGCATTGTAAATGTCATCTCGCTTTGTGTGGTAGGGCACAGCACAGCGGATGTCATTCCAGATCTAGAGCAGAGCCCAACTGGGGAAGTACCTCCACCTTACAGAAAACAGCAGCTAGGTAAATAACACTAGACCCTACTCATAGTGTTGTGTTCCTGCCGGTGAGTAAGGTTGCCAGAGCTCAACGAGGGAGGGGGGGGGTGGGTTTTAGGGTTGGCAACGCACATGTAACTCCTCTGGAGTTGCAGGCGTACGTAGGCTACGGAGACTGCTTACCATCAGGGGGGCCGTATGCTTGTTTGCCACCGACGTAGTATAAAAAAATATATAAATGATGCAGTTTATTAAAAATAAAAGCTGGCAAAACTAACTTTGCCTTCACTTTGTATCTTGGGCGTTAAGTAATTTAACATGAGAATTTGGAATAAGTTTAATTTAATTGTTATAATACAGCAAAATATAACTCGTAGTTGCGGTGGCGAAGTTGAGCTATTTTAGTTTTTTTTTTACTTTATAACTATTTTTACGCAGCTCTATGTATTGTGACTTTTACATACAAAACGTATACTTAGTCTATTTTATAATTTTCTCTTTCTTCTTTTTTTTTCTCTGGAGTTGCAGATGTACATAGGCTACGGAGACTGCTTACCATCAGGCAGGCCGTATGCTTGTTTGCCACCGACGTAGTATTAAAAAAAAATTGTATAACCATTATTAGCAACGGGAACTAGGACCAGTTAGTGCCTCTGGGCATTTTTCGCAATCCTACAACTATTGTACCTATTTTGCGTGAATCGAGGTAGCGCTAGTCTAACCACCACAGCTCCTCCACGAAGCTTAGCAATGTTTTCATGTTGCTAACTGCCTCTTTTAGTGTGCACGGAGTCCCTAGGTATTTGCTCTTGTAACTTCTTACTTCAATACATAAATAAATATTATAGGACATTATTACAGAAATTGACTAAGTCCCACAGTAAGCTCAATAAGGCCTGTGTTGAGGTTACTTAGACAACGATATATATAATATATAAATACTTACAAATACTTAAATACATAGAAAACACCCATGACTCAGGAACAAGTATCCATGCTCATCACACGAATAAATGCCCTTACCAGGATTTGAACCCGGGACCATCGGCTTCGTAGGCAGGGTCACTACTCACTAGGCCAGACCGGTCGTCAATATAGAAAGGTACTAATTACTTCAAAGTAATTTAAACCATTTTCAATTGAAACAGTGCAATTCTTTTGTTTCGTTTCAAAAAAAAAAGCTATTCAACTATATTTTCCTCCACTATTGATTTCAAATTCAAATGGTATTTTATTGTATGGTAGACCTGAGGTGAATATTACATAACATACAGTTTCCCAACAATGATGTTATTCATTCAATTGGTGCCTGATTACCTAACAAATTCAGCTAATGCTCGCGCTGTCATGTTTTTGCTCAAATATTACATCACGACATGCCTCCTATTCATTGCAAGGTGATTCTATTATTTACAATTCAAAAAAAAGTTCGTTACGCATTTGTTTGAAAACAACTCACGAACTAAATTTATAATCTTCTTCTTCTTTAACTGCCTTCTCCATCCCGGAGATTGGCGACCTTATGTCTATATGCCATTCTATGAAGTCATGCGAATTAGTTTCTCTGTACTGCCCACGTCCAACCAGTCTCTCATGTTCCTTGTCCATGATATTCTCCTTCTCCCACGTCCTCGTTTCCTTCAATCTTCCCTTCAATAATTAGTTTTCATAAGTCATATTTTGAGTTTCTATATATATGTCCGAAATATGTAGCTTTCCTTTATTTAATAGTTGTTTCGACTTCCACCTTTTTCTTCATTAATAACATGACTCTTGCAGTGGCAAATTATGAATATTGTACATTAATTAATTTATTTGTTTGACATTTATTAGTGATCTCATGTGTAATATAAGAATTGCTTCATGACTTTCTTAAATAAGTTGATAATTTTGATAATATGATAATATGTTATGAGTTATGAATAATAAGATATTATATGCTGTGCCCTTGCAGGGTCCATGTGAGACATTGTATATCATATTGTATAACATCTATACTGTACCATGGTTGCAATAAAGAATGATTATGATTATGAATTATTAACAAATAAGTACACAAACATTTTATATTTTAATTATAGGTAGGTACTTACTACTTTTTATTTATTTAAACTTTATTGCAAAAAATAGAAAAAAAAGTACTAATGGCGGACTTAATGTCTAATGCCATTCTGTACCAGTCAACCATCGAGCCAAACAGAGACATGTATGGTGCAAAAAGAAAGAAAAATGATATTTATTAGAACTATCGAAAACAACTGAAAAACTTGATACCAAAAAAAAAAAAAATGGATTAACATAGACATAAAGTATGTAGGTACAGTCAGCTGCAGAGAGAGGTGACTCCCCCTGCATACAATCAGTCTATGCATGTACGTATTTAGGTACCCCTTTGCAGGGAAAAACATTTGACAAATTAAAGAAATTATGTATAATATTTTCCAAGTCGTAGATGTATACAACCAGGACCGGAGTCAGTGGAAGAAAATGGTTCGAGCCCTACACCCCAGCAGGGGGTAACAGGATGAAAAGAAGAAAGAAGAAGAAGATGTATACAATGCTTAGAATCGAATAGGAACACAGTTATGTTTCTTCAAAACAGTTAAACAACACCAGATGCATATGCAATTATGCAGGACGACCGCAGCTTGCTTGCTTGATGTCATGGGATATATTACTTAAATTTCAGTACCCTATAAAAAAATTGTATGTTTTTACTTATCTCATTAAGTGAAATGTGATATTTCTTTTGAGGCAAATAAAAAATATCTTTAACCTTAAATATATAATAAATTACATAAAGTAATTAAAAAAAAAATACTGAATGACGCTTCACACGTAAATTCAAAACGTTTTGCACAACAAAGGCATCTCACTAACAAGGAAAGGTACCCAACTGTCCGATTCCCATTTGATTTATATTTATATATGTTATAGAGTAGTCTAAAATAACAGACACGTATTTTTTTTTAGCTGCCCAAACTCAACCTATTGGAAGTGATGCTCAAGCAACTTGCTAGTTAATGGCTGGTTTGAGTATATGTTAAAGTGTAAAATATTGCCAAAAGGAGACCACGGCTCGCACTGTCATAAAGTTATAAGAACTCATGTAGAGCCAAGCTTCTATCTCTACAAGCCCTGACTTGACAAACTCTACACTTTACTCAAAATATATCAGTCGGTAAAAATTACCTAACGCGTTGAAGTAATAACCAGAACCTTTGTCCATATCCGAAACTTTGATATTTGTGTTTATCAAGCTCAACTTAAAATCAAGAGGCACTTCAAAGTTAAATACACAAGAAATACGTTAAATATTGCAAAAACTAAATATAAAGCCATAATTTCTTTTAACCAAAACGGAATGAAAGGCATCGTTGCAATTCATCGCCGTCATTACCATTCTCATCGAAATGATTGATGATAAGTGGCCTTAATGGTTATTGAATTTAAACAGTTCGCTTTTTGCGGTTGAACGAGCTTGTGTCTTTAAACCTCTCTAATACGTCTAGAATAAATATTCCGTTTTTAATCTTCATAGATAGATAGATTTATTTATTGGTACTAATCATACACTGGTTAACATTGGTTAAAATTACAATTATGATCAAAATTCAATATGTACAATAAATTATGTCAATATTATAGGTATATACAATTACAATTATCAATTCGGAAATTAATACAATAGTAAATGAAGTCAGTCAAATTAGAAATTAAAATTAAAATTAAAATTAAAAATGGAAGTCACTTGATTTGTTATTTTTCATTATATTCTAAAATAACGAGTGCAATCATTATTATTCATAAAGCCACTCTACTAGCGACTTTTGAGCGTTGATGTTTAGTCAGCGCTATGAAAAATGGCGTCGCTGCGCATTTACGCCAACGCTGCGTGGACCAGCAGCCATAGTCTAGACGCCGACGCTCAAGAGACGCTAGAGTGAGGCCCTTATTCTTATTCAAGTTATTTTTTTCCCAACTCTGCTTCATATTCTATTGTTCTATATTTTTCGGAAAATGCAACAATGTGTTATACTTATAAGTACCAAAGTGGTGTATTTATTATAATTTTTTAATAAAAAATGGGCTTTCTGACGCAAAACTGTGAAGTGTAAAGAGCTAATTTCAAATAATTAACTTGTAAAAGAGCCCTTGAGGCCTACTTACGGAATCAATTTTTGATTTTTAAATTATTATCTTAATGGAATATAAATACGCTCTTTTTGGTAGTGGTAACTGGTAATCAAAAATTTGATAAAAAAAATAGACACTTGTCAGAATCCCAATAGAAAATTCTCGTGTTTTTTTCACGGACTTTTTACCGTTTCATACTCACTTTTTGCGAACTTAAAACATCAACGCGCTCATAAGTCTGAATAACAGAATACGGCAGGGGCCACAAAGCTTCTTCGGGGGTCCGGTTTTTAAAACAAAATGACCATCGCGGTCCGTTTCTATTTGAGTTTCTCAAATAAGTCCGGAACCGGACCGCGGTCCGCTATTTGGTGACCCCTGGAATACTGTATTATAGATAAGTGCGCCTCGCCAATACATGTACGAACGGAATAACGCACTTGCAACCCCTCTGGTGTTGCGAGAGTCCACGATAGTAATCGCTTACCATCATTCTCCATGATTTTTAGGGTTCCGTACCCAAAGGGTAAAACGGGACCCTATTACTAAGACTCCGCTGTCCGTCCGTCCGTCCGTCCGTCTGTCACCAGGCTGTATCTCATGAACCATACCATAGCTAGACAGTTGTTTTTTTTTTTAAACCGAGACCTATAAGCCTACAATATATTATGCTGAAGCGATCGACATCAAAATTGATTTGTTACGATTTAGTTAAAGGAAAACGTTTTCTACCGAAATGGAATTTCATAGAAAAAATATCATTATCTCGCTAGATCGCAAAGCTATTCTTCTCTCATGAAAAAAAAAATCAATGATTTTATTTGTTTCCTAGTTGAAAAGCCTTTGGCACGACTTGCGCGATTTCTGTGAAAATTGTGTAGGAAGGTCATAAAGTGGTATTCAGCCACGGAATGTGATACTCGATTGTTATCCGATAACGCGAAATTCCACTTTTATTACGTGTGGTATATTTGAATATTAATTTCATTTTATTAGCGTTTTAGACAGGTCGATGTGTGGTCTGAGTGGGCGTATAATGTTAGGTTTTTAATTTTATTGTTCTTTTATACTGATTTAAACTTAGCTTACACATAAATTTGCTATATGGTTCGTATTAGTCAAATATAAATTATTAGTATTAAAAAGTATTTGGCATAAATTTCATTTTTGGTACATGCTTTTATCGCTGACTGTACTTTTCTTTCCACAGGTAAAATAAACAATATACACAGCGCAATTTTAATAACCCAAAACACAATTAGGTTGAGATGGCCATAGGAACTCTGTAATGTTGCTTTATTATAGAGTTCCTATGGCCATCTCCTCTCTCTATCATCAGATCAGCTCGATAGTACCATAATATTGCATTGTCACCCGACTTACATATGTATGCAAATTTTGAGCTTCATTGGAAACCGGGAAGTGGGTCAAATTTATCATGCAAGATTTGACCCGCACAAACATATAGGTATATTGCAAGTTAAATAAAAGCTTGTAAAATTATTTATTTGCAAGAATATCTATGTACAAAGGTATTATTATACTATAATTTAGTTAAGCCATTTGGCATGCAAATGTTAGGAATAATAATAATACATTAAAATTAATAATATAAAATTATTTACATTTCCAGTTACTCCTCAAGTCTTGAGAGGTTTTCAAGGTACGACAACAAACTTTGCTCCCGAGTGAATCAAATATTTTCAGCACACCACCGCGAGGAAAATATTAAGTAGACAAATTCAAATGAACTTTAGTTATCAAATAATTATAATTTAAAAACATCACTTAAAAGACAATTCTGCCTGTTAACATAATTCTCTATTACAAGTTCTTCAAACAAAAACGTCACTTTCCGATATATCCAATCCATGTCGTATCTTTAGGAAATTTCTGACGTACATATCTTAAAGTTCAAATCAGGCCGATAATTTTCATCAGATTACTTTGCCACTCTAAATCGATAAAATGCAACTTACTCATCAATTTTCGAAGTATAACGAGAGCTATATGTTACGCGCTGGCGTAGTGAAAATACCTAATCTACTTATCTATACTTGTATCCACCTTTCTTCTAATCAATAATTATTTATTTACGTGAATAGGGTCAGATTACAGTTGTTATATATACATAAAGTTTCACCTAAGTCAACTGTCCACAAACAGCATGCAAATATTAGATGTATGTGTTTGTTTTTTAGATGTATTTTTTGTATTTTTCTATAACCTGACAAATTACATCCAGTACCACCAAGCATCGACTGGCACAAACAACCCCCATCGCATGCCATGCCTCTCCCCGTCCGTCGGCCACCACGTGAGGGTGGTCATCTCGCCCGCCCAAGGGTCCACGGGTGGTGAGGGCTCCTGAACCCTGCCGCCATAGACCTTAACCTCGATCTTGGCCAGGTAGGAGAACGTGAAGCGGAACTCGATGTATGCTGTGCTTTGGAAGTATTTATAGCATTGAAGGCTGCAATGAAAAACAATTTTAAAGGCTTGTAAATCTAGGGGAAAACTTTTTATTTATTTATTTAATCTTTATTGCACAAAAGAAAACCTTATAGTACAAAAGGCGGACTTAATGCCATGAGGCATTCTCTACCAGCAACCTTTAAGCAAAGCAGAGAGATTGTAGACGGTGCTACTTGACAACAACAACCAAATATAATACAATAAAATACTATACATACATACATATAAATATACATACTTATATTACTTATAAATCTTATAATATATACATAAATAACGACAAAACATATAGAGCTTACACATAAATTATTAATTTTGTCATTCTGCTAGCCAAGAAAGCACGTAAGGATTTTTTAAATGCAAACTTACTTTTAACTAGAGATGGACCGATTATAAGATAATTGTTCAGTATTTGCCATATTCCGTAAATTTTCCAATGTTCCTATTCGACGAATTAGTCGGTTAAAGTGCCGAATATTCGGCATATATATTCTTTATTAACTTCGAGAACTTTTCTAGAGAATTTCCGAAAAAACGACTCAACATTAGCTGTTAAAGATAAGTCAATCCTCGGAAATTTTCTAGAAACAAACAGGTCAACAGGCAAGTGACTCGCAAACAAATTTTCAGCACTCCCGAAATACTGAAAACATCCTATGGAGACTCAACATGTATGATCATGATTGTGTTGTCATGACAACGTGGAAACGTAACCTGATGAAAGGGAGTACTTGAGGAAGTTCTGGAGGAACATACAGTGTTGCAATAAGACAAACGTAATAAAAATATTTGCCGAATATTTGGCACTTGAACCGAATAATTCGGCCGAATACGAACTTCGGCAAATACTTAGGTTAATTTTCCCTCTGGGAAGGTTAGATGTCAGTCGCTTTCGTGAACACCAGGATTTGCAGACCAATTTGAATTTTAGTTATTCGATCTGTTCCCGATATGAATACGGATCTGTCAGTGTCAAAAATGACATTGCTACAACGAAAAACGTCACTTTTGACACTGACAGAATAGTATCATATCGGAAACAGGTCGAATAACTAAAACTTGAATAGGGAATATTACGCGAAACTGCGTAGGGGGCGTCACTACCACAATCCATCACAATCTGAGGGTCTACCGCGAAACAAGAAAATCGAATCGTTATCTAACCTCTCTATCACTCTTGGATATTTAAGCGATAAAGAGGCAGATAACTACATTTCGACTTTCGCGTTTCCCGGTAGGCCCTTTGTAAACAAACCGCCTTGATGCATCAATGTCACATTTTATTATCTATGAAAACTTGTCAAAATACAGTTTAGGCACAGTATGTATAAGTTACTCTATGGTTTAAGATACGTGCTATAGTCTGTATCTTTAGGTATTTAAAAAAAAGGTAAACAAACAATTTGTACATTTTCGGTTAGTTTTAATATTTATTGGTTAACCAACCAAATACAAAACCGCCTGAATCTGTCACTGAACGACCTAACTTTAAACCTACTTTATTTGATCATGTAATGTTTTCATCTACCCTCAACTGCCTTAAGGAGCCATTTGAGGGTAGATTTTGTTTACCTTTTTTTAAATACCTAAAGATACAGACTATAGTGCTGCACTGGCGGCAGAACATTGCAGTAATACTCCCTATTGGTTTATATTTCACGTATCCTTTAGTAGTTTTTAGATCACAGCCATACCGTCTTTTGTCCTGTCCTCTGTGCGTCCCGGACATGTCGCGGTAGCAATGGTGTTCCACCCACATAGCGGCGTTAGAACGCTGGTTGCAATGCAGTTGCACTACCAGACAGGAGAAGTCCGCTTGATCGGATATTGATACCTGACAAAAGGCGAGCAACTTGTGTCATAATTATGCCTTGACCACACGTATCGAGTACACTGGCGAGACAGCAAATTGGTACTCGACGGAGAGAGTAGGGTGGATGAGTAGATGTTTATACGCATTTTACTTTTCTTGATGATTCAGTTCACTTTCGAGAGATTCGTCAGTGCATCAACATGAATAGCATAAACTTGCCGCACTTGCCGCTCGGTACTGGCAAAGAGAATTAAGAAGACCAAAAGTGCTCACACCATACAACGGTTTTGTTACCAAAAATACTATCATTTTCGTACTACGATTTTCCGCTTTTAACCAGAGTAACCGGAACTCTATTTTCAACTCCTACGCTTACTCTGGTTATAATAGTAGCTGAAAATAGTTGAGCATTAGACTTTTTGTTTGCCGCGATATCTATTGCCGAGTAGCAGGGGGCCTAACGCGAAAATCGAAGTTCTTCAATTGCAGGCATTTTTCTCTTTCACTCTAATTACGTTTCAGAGAGAGTAAAAGAGGAAGATCCCCGCAATTAGTTAATTTCGGTTTTCGCGGTAGGCCTCCAGTACTGAGAGTTCTGCTACTCGATGCTAGATGTCGACTACGAAAATAATGGTACCAAAATTGATGTATGGAGTGAGCACTCTATGTACTTCTTATTTCTCTATGCTACTGGCGAATGGCGAGTGGTCATGTTCATACCTGTCGAGTGACGAGCGAGTCATCGCGGGGTATTCTGAGAAGAGTACAGGGCGGCTACCGGGAAAATCGAATTTCGTCAATTGCGGGCATTTTTCTCTGTCACTCTAATTACGTCTTAGTGAGAGTAAAAGAGAAAGATCCCCGCAATTTGCGAATTTCGGTTTTCGCGGTAGGCCCCCAGGGGTGGGCATTCGGGCTAGTAAACAAAACTAGGTCCGAGTGACTCGCTCGTCAGTTTGCTGGATTGAGGACTAGGCCGAGTACTTGTCACAAAGTACTCACGAACCGAGCACTCGGCCTCGGGCACTCTCTAGTCACTGTACGTGAACGTGTGATCAGGAAATTAATCTTGTATATTGTCGAAGAGTTTCTGGACCTAAAAACAACCTTTCTTATTGTCAAAAGGATTAAAAGCGATACCATAAATTACTTAAAAAACTTGATGCACTGTGATTGGTTCAGATGAGTGAGTGGAAAGTAGAAATGAGTGACTGCATAGAAGTTTGTATGTAAAGTAGCTAAGAGAATCGTTTTGCTGACCGTACCTAGTAGGGGAGACCAAGATGAGTTAAAACAGAGGTTGAAACAACGTCAATTTTAAGCTGGAAAAAACGATGCTTAGCTGCGTCAAGACGATAAAAATACCGCAAAATTGACGTTGTTTCAACTCACCTCGATCTCCCCTACAAGACCGCCTTAGACCCAGATAACAAAAACATCGTCGTATAATCGAGAGAAAAAACTTCTACCAATGATCCAATATTATTGTTACTAACTCTATCTGCACCATTTTTTAACCGAGCGAGCGCGAACGACTCCGTTTTAGTTTGGACAAAAATGCTTTCGTACGTCTGTCTACTTTTGTGCTGGTGTTTTTCTCTGCAGAACACATTTCTCAAGCGATTCTCGTAAAATTTTATGAGTGGGTTTGTATAAATAAAGTCAACTGAGGTAAATACAACTATGGGGTTATTGCGTCTGTCTTTTTTTTTTTTTTTTTGACGACCGGTCTGGCCTAGTGGGTAGTGACTCGGCCTATGAAGCCGATGGTCCTGGATTCTAAATTTCGAATCCTGGTAAGGGCATTTACTTGTGTGAAGACCACGGATATTTGTTCCCGAGTCATGGATGTTTTCTATGTATATAAGTATTTATATATTATATATATCATTGTCTGACAAAACAAGCCCACCCAAACCCACAACAAAAAAACCTATAAACCTAGTTTTTATTATGTCAATAACATAGTACAATAAGTTTTTGGCAAAAATTTCATTTTTGGTACTAGCTTTTATCGCTGACTGTACTTTTCTTTCCACAGGCAACTAATACTCATCGAGCAAATTCTAAAAACCCCAAACACAATTAGGTTGCGTTGTTTTATCACATAGTTCCTATGGCCATTTCCTATCTCCATCATCAGATCATCTCGATGGTACCATAATATTGCATTGTTACCCGACTTACATATGTATGCAAATTTTCAGCTCAAATCGGAAACCGGGAAGTGGTTCAAATTTAACTTGCAAGATTTGATTACAAACAGACAACGGTCAGGTGAAAGTAAATAAAAAAATAAACTCTTGTAAAATTATGGAGAATGGAAAATATTTAGAAGTAGAAAAACATTTGACCACCGGTTTGGCCTAGTGGGTAGTGACCCTGCCTACGAAGCTGATGGTCCCGGGTTCAAATCCTGGTAGGGGCATTTATTCGTGTGATGAGCATGGATATTTGTTCCTGAGTCATGGGTGTTTTCTATGTATTTAAGTATTTATAAATAATCGTTATAAATTATCGTTGTCTAAGTACCCTCAACACAAGCCTTATTGAGCTTACTGTGAGACTTAGTCAATTTGTGTAATAATGTCCTATAATATTTATTTATTTTATTTATTTATTTTCTTTTTTTTGCATTTACGAATTTATTTATTTTATTTATTTATTTTCTTTTTTTTGCATTTACGATCATACCTTCTAATCAGAAACTTTTACAGTAAATGTCGCTAGGCGCGTCTTTAAGGCGCATATGATAGAAATATTAGCTGTCCTCGAGTGAAGTCTCAGTAGCTATTTGGCAGAACGATGGGCTAGTGATCGAGAGTCACGTGTTCGAACCTCACCCGAGACAGTGAATTATTACCTTTTAATTTATTTCTAAGCTATGTAAGCTTGCCCCAAAATTATTGAACCACTTTGCCGAATAGGTTCAGTGGCTGAGATACGCGTCATACTCGTGAACGGGTGCTGTTTGTGGAGACCGGTCTGTTTAAGCTTACAGGGGTACATGTTATGTTATAAGTATGTATCTTTACTTTTGAGTGACATTAACGTGAGACACTTCATTCGGTTCTTGTCTGTTTGTCTAATTTAATATCTTGTCTTTTACTTAAGAATTCAAGTCTTGGAGACCCTTTACATCTCTAAGGATAATTTAATGATCTTTTATATATATATATATATATATGTATATATATTATCTCTGACACTTAGAGTCCTTAGAGACTTTTACATCTCTAAAGGATTCTAGTATTTGTTGTTTGTATTTTTTATTACAGTTTATTTTTTGTGTAATTCGACATTTAGGGACTGTATACATCTCTAATAAAGTATCTAAACATTTCATTGATTCCATATTTATACTTGTATTTTATTATTTTTATTGCTTTAAAAATATAACATATAAAAGTGTCCCTGTGGCCGGTATCCCTTTGTTTGACATAATTATTGAAAGTCATAATGTAATGATAGTCAGATTATCATTTGTCATAACTCTGAAACCGTTAACTTCTCAGAATTTTCGTGTTATCCTATAGATAGTTTAGGTTAGGTTTGTTTTATGGCAATCGCGTTTCTGAGAAAAACCAAATTATGACTAACGAAAATGCGGACAAACAATACATTATGACTTAAAACTGTATGGGAAACAATAGAGACCCCCAGTGGCCTATTTGTTGAATAAATGTTTGATTTGATTGGATTGAAAGACTCACAAAGAAGTAGCCCCGCCCGTAGTTGTTGGTGATGAAAACTTCCGACGTGTCTCTGTATACAACACTTGTAGTCCTCGAAGACTTGCACTGCCCTTCGGTCGTCTTTGAATGCTCGCCCGCTGTCCACAAGCAAATATCTATATATTCTATATATTATATTCTAAATGCTATCATTTAGAAGAAAGAGCTTTGCGATCGTAACGAAATAACGATACTTTTTCTATGAAATTCCATTTCGGAAGAAAGCAGTTTCCACTAACAATTTAAATCTTAACAAATCTCTTTGATTTTGATGTCGATCGCTTCAGCATAATATAATCTAGGTTTATAGATTTCGCTTTGTGAAAAAAAAATGTTTTTGTTTTGCAAATTTTGAAAAAAAGGAAAACCATAGTTTTCCATTGTGTCAATATCATACTAAAAAATCAATATTTAGAAGTGGAAAAACGTGTTCTCTTTCAGTATGGACCATAACGTTCTATTAGGTACTTTTACTTCCCTCTTAAGTGGTTGACTGGTAGAAAATGCCTCAAGGCATTAATTTAAGTACCTGGGCCACTGGGTCACGGACACACTGTCTGACATCGAGGACATCGAGCGGAAGCGCCGGGCGCTGTGTGTCCGCTGTATCATATTGTCCCG
The DNA here is from genome assembly GCF_033807575.1 of Cydia pomonella. Lineage (NCBI taxonomy): Eukaryota > Metazoa > Arthropoda > Insecta > Lepidoptera > Tortricidae > Cydia > Cydia pomonella. Next base: position 19,102,097 of record NC_084718.1, on the reverse strand, counting down.
CAGATTTTTTTTTTTTTATAACGATAGGCAAGCGTTTGACCACGATCTCACCTGATGGTAAGTGATGATGCGGTCTACGGTGGAGCACGCTTACCTATGAGATACCTATTTACCCTAGCCTTGAAGAGACCCAGATTGTACTCATGCGGAAACACAGACTCGGGCAGGGCATTCCACTACTTGGCAGTTCGCATAAGAAATGTTGAAGCAAAACGCTTCGTGCGTATTTGTGGAATACCTACCATGAAGCGATGCCGGAGTGCCGATTGTCTGGTAGTCCGATTAGAAAAAGAATACTATATAATATTAGTATGTCCGGTAAGATTTGCACGTGTTAGTAAAGAAGTAAAGTTAATATTGTTCAAAGCTTTTTGTCAAACTTTCTACACGTGCGGTCTGTGGGCCAACATTACGCAGCGGGCGTATAGCGCTCTGTGTGTCCAATATAATGATGCATTTTAGATGCTGTTCAGGTTGCCGCGGTATTGTAGTGCCTCAGCGATGTTTGCTGAGGCACGAACAGACTGTTTTTTCTCCATCATGAGGAAGCGATGCGCGTCACTCCTTACTCGCAGCCGAAGTAGCACTAACAGCATCCTAAGTACGCTGGCGCAGCGTTGGGACTCGCCCCTAGTCAAGCGGTACGTGCAGCTACACTCACCTGTTGCTGTGCCGCCGCGAAACTTATAAATGTTATGTAATGTTTTGTTTTGTTTGTTTTGTCTAATTAACTGTAATACTAACTATAGATACATAAGTCATTGTTACCTAACCCTATGGACGTCAGGTTCTAAATAAATATTTCAATTCAATTAAGTCCAGCTATTGTAATTTTTACTTGTTTTTGTGCAATAAAGATTAAAATAAATAACTAAGAAGTCAGTGGAAGACCGCTTCTCCTTAGAAACGTAGGCCCAATTTTTTTAATAATTTAAAGTATTAACCAAAGCTATCGTTTGTTTTTTGTTTTTTTTTTTTTTACTATTAAAAATTCGATCGCAATCTTTAATGTAATTTTTAGGGTTCCGTAAAATCGGTACCCTAATGGGATCTTTTTGCTGTTCTTCGGGCTGTCCGTCCGTCTGTCTGTCTGTTAAGACCCTTTATCTCGGGAACGCGTGGAGGTACCGAGTTGAAATTAAAACCATATACTCAGGTCTACAGCCCCTTGAAGCTGTAAAAAAATAAAACTTCTAAAGTTAACTTAAAAAAAAATATGGCCGTACATGTCGCAAAAAAACGTATATTTCGACACTCTCAAGGGAATCAAAATTTATTGTAGTTCCAGTTGGCCTAGACTATGAAATTTGGCAAGTAATATCATCTTACACTACTAGTACGAGAAAAAAATCTGAAAAGTAGGATAAAGTAAAAAATAAAATAAAATAAAGTTAAATTTGTTCAGAGCCCTCGTTCGGCGAGTCCGACTCGCACTATGTTTTTTTTTTAATATTTTGTAGCTCGCAACCATATTTTTTGTTTGTCAATGAAATGAATGCTTTTGTTATTAAAATTCTTATGTATACTGATTCGGGACAACTCACGTGGATACATAACGATCTCGACGGGGGACACAGATCGCAGTATATAGCCAGTGTCCTCCCCCGCTCTTTCGGCCGGTACGGCAGTTATTTGTATGTCGATCCACTCCATGTGGCTGAACACGCTGATAAAGCGCGCCGGCGCACCACAGCCCGGCCCGTGTATGCCAAAACCAAGCTGCAAATAAAATAAAATAATTTTTTAAGATGGCTTTTTGCTCATATGATTTTTTTATACCAAGTGGCAAGCGAGTATACGGCCGGCTATGGTAAGAAGTAACTGTAGCCTATGGACTTCAAAGGTGTTACATATCATTTCGGGAGAAAACGCTTAATTCTTTACAAATCATTTTGATTTTGATGTCGATCGCTTCAGCATAAAATACTTTAGGATATTAGGTTTCCCTTAAAAAAAAATTGTATTGCAAATGATGTAAATAAAGAAAACCTATAAACCTAGTTTTTCATTGTGTCAATAACCTAAAAATCATAAAAAGAGGATCTGACCAGTATCCAGCTGTCGGTCCTCCTGGAGACCAGCTTGACCCCGCTCATACTCAGGCGAGTTGCTGGGCTTGAGTCGTGGCGCAGATTGCCTCTGATAGCACCAACAGCTGGTAGTACAGCTGCGATTTTGGAATCTGGCTATGGTGAAGAATACACCAAGATTTAGCTGTCGGTCCTCCTGGAGACCAGCACGGCGCCACCGTCACACACGCAGGCGGGCTGTTAGGCTTGAGCTGTGGCGCAGATTGCCTCCGTTAGCACCATCAACTGCTAGTAAAGCTGGGTTTTTTTAATCTGGCTAAGGTATAGAATACACCAAGTTCCAGCTGTCGGTCCTCCTGGAGACCAGCACGACGCCGCTCATACTAAGGCGGGCTGCTGGTCTTGAGCCGTAGCGCAAATTGCCTCTGTTAGCATCATAAGCTGGTAGTACAGCAGACATTTTAAAATATGGCTAAGGTGAAGAACACACCAAGATCCAGCTGTCGGTCCTCCTAGAGACCAGCACGGCACCGCCGTCCCATACGCAGGCGGGCTGCTGGGCTTGAGCTGTGGCGCAGATTGCCTCCGTTGGCACCATCAGCGGGTAGTTCAGCTGCCAACAAAGGTAAATAGGTAGGTTATACAGGATGAAGGTTGTATTGACTTGTAAAAGAGCCCTTGAGGTCTACTTGCAGAATATATTTTGGAATTCTGAATTTTGAATGATTTACGCCATAACCGGTTTGGGTCCGGACCGAGGCGTTTAACACTTAATTTTCAATGATGGTTAATATAATGCTTTCTACACCTTAAATTAAAAGAGTTCAGATATTTAATATCCTGATTGTCACACAGTTGCGAAATGATTGCAGCTAGAAAGCACAACGGTTTAGTTATTTGTAGAATTTTTAAAACAAATAGTTATTTTGCCCAATTTTGCTCTAAGCGGGTTAAGTTGCTCTGGTCGAAAGGCACCCTAAGTGGGGGTTAAGGATGACAACGGTCCGGGCTTGGGCTGGAGCGTCCTTATATTTGAATGAAATCCGCATGGAGTTTCTTTTCTGTTACTTACTTATTTTAAATTAGAAAACAAGGGAACAGTACCTCAGCCTTTTCGTAAAAAGCGTCACAATCCTCCTTTTCAACGTAATTAACTTTGGTGACCTCTTTCAGCAGCTCACCCGTCGCTGTCAAAAATAATTTCTTTAGGTTTATTGGAAGCAAATATTTACTGGCAAAATTTATAGAGGATGGGATGATTACATTTTTTCTTGTCTTTTGCAAGAATTGACCTTAATCATTATTAATTCATCTTTTGTAAGTTTTAACGTGGTCAAAATGAAACAAGATTCTTAATATATATGCCAGATCCGCCAAAAATAAAAATACGTAAAAAGATTATCAAAAAATTGGGTTCCCATTGGAAGAACCCTTATTTTCATGCAAAAGTGTGGGACAGCTTTGTCCCCTGGGTCACTGCTCTTCAGCAAGTTTTAAAATATCAAATCATGATAAAACATATTGATTTTGTAGCTTGTTTATCTGTTTTTATATAAAAAGAAAAAAATATAACATAAAATCCGAATAATTTTTATTACTTTTATTCAAAGTAGGTCAAATTTTGCTGACAAAAAAAAGTTGATTCAGCCGACTACATAATTTTTAGTGAAAAGAATATAACCTGTAATCTCTTGAGTTTCCAAAACGTCCCGCTTGGCGCGCTGTTTCTAAATCTCATACAAAATGAGACTTAACGCAAAGGCGTACGTCACGTTTTGCTATAGAATAAAATTACACTAGGGGTACTGGTTTAGACTCCATTTTACGTAAATTTTGTCAACAACCAGTAGCCGTACCACGAGTTGACAATTGACGTTTACGTTGGCGACTGGATAAACTAGTTCGCAGTCCATCTCCCTCGCACTGAAGTTGGACAGAATCCCAACTTACCGTCTGACATTCTCACAACGTACAGGTTGTCGAAGGTGCCACTCCCTTTGTAGGGGAGGCAAATCGGGTAAATGACAGCTGTAAAAAAAAAGGTTTGTTTTGTTAGAAACAGCCTCACCAGTTTTATCGTCAGTCAGCGTCTTCCTCGCGTTGTCCAGGCATTTTGCCACGGCTCATGGGAGCCTGGGGTTCGCTTGACAACTAATCCCCAGAATTGGCGTAGGCGAAGTTTTTACGAAAGCGACAACCATCTAACCTACCAACACAGAGGGTAAACTAAGCCTTATTTGGCTTTAGTCCGGTTTCCTCAAGATTTTTCCTTGACCGAAAAGCGACTGGTAAATATCAAATGATATTTTGTACATAAGTTCCAAAAAACTCCTCTCGTTTATTCCGTCAGTGTCTGCCTCTATGTAGAGTTCAATAGAAATGGAAAATAATGTAAACAAATATAACAGCTTTCCCTTAGCATTTAATATATAACCTAAAATCTCTAGGAAGGTTTTCACTGAAATATTAATAATTAACATATATTTTAACTAGATAATTATATAAATAAAATATTTACGTATATAAAATGTTGCTAATATCATCGTTGTCCTTAAAAAATGTGAGATTACGAAGTAATGAAGGTAAATTAGTTTGTTTGCATTATTTGACATGTCTATTGAACAGTGAAACGCCGCTATGAAGTCAATCCTGAATTCACCCTAATATTTGCGAAGATAAGATTTAACCGATAGCATTATAGCTTCGTTCCACATGTCACCCTAGCTGCACGTAGCCACGCACGCGGGTGGTATTGTAGGAAAAACCCGTCGCACGCGTCCGCACCAGTTAACGTTGCTCATACTATCAGAATGCGAGTTAGGAATCCATCCATCCAATCGCCTCCCAGATAAATTACAAATTGCTGGTTTACAGCCTTTTATTTTCTACACTCATATCATAATAAACTATTATATGGCCTTTGGAAACTTACAGGGGTGCCCTCTAGTGGTGGTTCCATGGGGTATAATCTCCACCAAAGCGAAACTGGCGTAAGTCTTCTCCAGCTCGTATTCGTGATGCATGATGTAGTCTTCAACCCCCATGGTGTGTTTCACTGTGTCGCTGAACCATAGTATGAAACGCGTTGTGTTCCTATTAAAACAATTGGATTTGCTTGATTACAGGCTAAATTATATTGGCATGATAATTGATAACATTCACATAAATTATATAATTATGAAGGGACCGGAAAAAATGTTCTTGACCCTTTGAGCAACACCAGGAAGGGAGTCGGCATTCGCACTATTTCATTGTCATTTTCTATGTATTTGTGTCGTCATTACAGATTGGATTTTATATGTAGTACGTGAGAAGTGCTACTGTGTGCACGTTTCCCCGCAAAAAATGGCAGAACGATTTGTACGGTAAGATATCGCTTGGGCACCTCTCTTCCGACGTGTCGGAAGCCGGTATTGCTCGAAGACTTGATGATGAATTTGTACCGGCTTTCTTTATCAGCAGCAATAATAATAATTCAGCCTATATACGTCCCACTGCTGGGCACAGGCCTTCTCTAATGCGCGAGTTGGCTATAGTCCCCACGCTAGCCCAATGCGGATTGGGGATTTCACATACACCTTTGAATTTCTTTGCAGATGTATGCAGGTTTCCTCACGATGTTTTTCTTCACCGAAAAACTAGTGGTAAATATCATATTATATTTCGTACGTAATTTCCGAAAAACTCATTGGTACGACTACGTACGAGCCAGGATTAGAACCCGCGACATCCGAATTGAAAGTCGGATGTCATATCCATTCGAACACCATCGCTTTTTACGAGTAGCAGCAAAAAATGCGAAATATTTTAGCTGTCGCTACTAGTATGGTTTCTCAAATAAAAATACAATTGGCGTGTAATTCCCGTATGGAAACTGACAATCAGATCTGTCAACGTCTCAATCTCATGAAAACAGCGGCTGTGATAGCATACCGCAGTTTGTTTGCCAAGTCCCACTTGTCCTACTTGTTCCAGTGTCCCATGACTTACGTGATGGTCTGCTGATTACTTTTGGCCATGTCCTTTGCTAGTGCAAGTGCGTACGCTGGCCGTATGTGAACGGCAGTTGTGATGACATACCGCAGCTTGTTTGCTATATCCCACTGATGCTAGTTGTTCCAGTGTCCCATGACTCTGCTGGTGCAAGAGCATACGCTGGGTGTATGAGGACGGCGGTTGTGATGGCATACCGCATACCGTAGCTTGTTTGCTATATCCCACTTATCCTACTTGTCCCAGTGTCCCATGACTTACGTGATGGTGGTCTGTCGATTAGTTTTGGCCGTGTCCTCTGCTGGTGCAAGTGCATACGCTGGCCGTATGTGAACGGCAGTTGTAATGACATACCGCAGCTTGTTTGCTATATCCCACTGATGCTATTTGTTCCAGTGTCCCATGACTTACGTGATGGTCTGCCGGTTAATTTTGGCCATGTCCTCTGCTGGTGCAAGAGCGTACGCTGGGTGTATGAGGACGGCGGTTGTGATGGCATACCGCAGCTTGTCTGCTATGACTGGAATTAACATTGCACTTTAGAACCAGGTTTTACAAAGGATGAAAGGACATTGCTCACCGGGTTGTAATTGGCGTCGAGACCCTTGGCCCGTGGGGTCCAAGTGCCCTTAAGCTCTTTAAGGACCTTTCAAAAAGTTTAGCAGAGGTCACCGGCGACCGCAGAGCTGGCAGCTTCCTCGCTCAAAGAATTAGTCTTGCAATACAGCGAGGAAATGCTGCCAGTATCTACGGCACCATGCCGCAGGGGGATATTTTTTAGTATTTTATTTTAAGTTTTTGTACCTTTTGGCGTTGAAACTCTAGGTCCATGGGGTCCCAGCGCGCACAAGTTTTTTGGAGAAATCGCGTAACGTCTGTTTGACGTAACTGGTGACCGAAGAGCTGGCGGCTTCCTCGCACAACGTATCAGTACTGCGATACAACGAGGAAATGCCGCCAGCATCCTTGGTACAATGCCTCAAGGGCCTATTTTAGATATAAGCTAGTTATAGTAATCATCTGTATATATCCATTATGTATATTGTTATTGTCAATAAATGCTAATTTATACGAACAATAAAAATAAAAAAAGTTTAGTATTATTTATTTTTAGATTTAGTTTTTAAGTTTTATAGTGTATTCTACAAATTGTATAGTCATGTTAATCATTGGAAGTTATAATTAGGAAAAAATAAGTCCATTTTTTTGCTTATTTCGCATAATTAAAGCCTTTGTTTATTTTCATAAAAACTCACTTAAAGTTTTATTTCAAATTGACATCCAACTAGGGTTTGCAATACCCGGATCTTTTCATACATTTCAGATTCGTCGTGCAAACCCTAATACATCCAACTCCTAACAGCTGCTTTATTGAATACCGTTTAAAAGTTCAAACTTCATATAGTACTTATTTAATTACGTCAGATAATGGCGGCTTAGGTTTCGGATCTGTGCAATCGATACAACATATTCTTCTTAAGAAAGTCGTGGTCTATCTATTTATCTTATGGGAGCAAGTGTCGCGTCGCGTTCGTTATGGACACAAAGGCACTTCAACACGTGCCCACTTCAACTGATTGGTTACTTGTAAACTGAGAGCACTTCTAACTTCCTGCCGTTTAAATACGAAACAGTTCTTGTACGCCCCAGTGAGATAACCTTACGTACCTGGAGATCGTGTTATTCACGAAGAAGCGTGTCTTGAATCGTAACGTCATGTGATTAAAGGTTAGATTTGATAAATTTGCACGTCATAATGGATGACACGAACTATATACAGTGGGATAGATTTGTATTGTACAGTCAGCATCGATAGTAACGGATGAAACAACGCGCCAAAAGTATCTGACATTCCGGATAATATTTATATATATTTATATCTATATTTTCGCTTAAGCCACTAGGACTCGTGTAAACCCATATTTAAACTACACAAACTTTTGTCGTTGCCTTCATTATACATATACGAAATGGCTGTATTTGTGCATAGCAATCAAAATTATTTTACTAAAAACTATGAAGTTAAAACCTACAACGACTGGATATCAAGACAAAAAGATCAATTATATGTACCTAAAGCTCGCTTGAAACAAACGACACATAGTCCATATTTTATGTGCGTAGAAATATATAATAAAATTCCAAAAAATATAAAAAATCTATGCCTTAACCAGTTTAAAACAAATTTGTATGCCTGGTTATGTGACCTAAATGTTTATACCATAGAAGAATTTTTTAATGTTAAATGTACATAGTAATAGTATGCATGTTGTTCGATAAAACTTGTTAATAGGCTAAGTATCTGTATTTTGTTGGATCACTAACAATCCATCAAAAATACGGATAATTTTTGCATGTTTGTTTAAGTAGAATATGGAGAACTTGTACATACTATATTTTTAACAACCCTATGTAACCCGTATTCCACAAATAAAATTCATTCATTCATTCATTCATAACTTTTCCAAATATAGATAAATTTCTAAAATTCACATTTAAAAGTATATCTTGTACAGCCTTAGTTGTTCTATATTAAAGACATCACTTTTTGTTAAGTTGTTACAGAATAGTAGTTACTTATGAAGCGTTATTTGATCCGTTACTTCTGATGCTGACTGTACCTATATGAAGAAGAAAGCCAGGGAGTCTTTTGTACGTAACATTCGACCAAAAGTTTTTCGCGACTGATGATTTCGAGTATGGTCAGAAATTTTGTAAGTATAGGTACTAAGATATAGGTAAATTATGGAAAATAAAATATTATTTAAAATCTTTTTTCGTTCTAACAAATCTTATAATTCTAATTTGCATATCGATCACTCCATCTTTGAAGATGACTAGCTTAAAACTTGATGAATAATGAATAATTAAAAGTTTTTCCTTCCTTATTATAACGAAGCTATGACCACCTATAATAAAGTGTAATTTGATAGATATACATACAGAAATCATGCTGAATAACGCCAATCCAGGGGAACCGGCCGATATTCTCCTTGGGCATTGCACCTTCTGGCACAGTCTCTTCCATATCCAGCTGGCAGTGTATCGTGTTCCAGTAGACGCCATGGCAGGCTACAATCAAACAAAGATAGATGTGCTTGATCAAGAACGCGGATATCAATTTTGGATTTTAATTTGTTGAAAGTTAAAAAAAAAATCGCTGAGTTCGAGTTCGAAATTGTACATTTTTAGAATCATTTTTCATATTTTTAGCTTTTGTGCAAAAATTGTTACCAGTTACCTATGTTCGTGTTTTTTCATATGGAGCGAAAGTTAAAACAGCCGGCCTAGCCAAGGTACCATCGCTACGACAACGAAACGCTTTGTGTCTCTATCACTCTTCCATATTAGTGCGACAGTGACAGTTGCGTTTCGATCGCTACGGTAAGCGATTGGCAAGTTGGCTACGTGACCAGGATTTGAATAGCTGTAGGCCCCAGAAAAATCCTCAAGATTACTAATTAAATTTTTGGCAACCGTATCTAAACAAGCGATCCGAACCTACTGCACCTTATGCGAACTTTACGGTTTAACTCACGTATTTTTATTCATTCAGAGCCCCTAGTGTAAATTTATTCGATAGCAAAACGTGACGTACGCGTTTGCGTTAAGTCTCATTTTGTATGGGATTTAGAAACAGCGCACCAAGCGGGACGTTTTGAAAACTCAAAATCCCATACAAGATGAGACTTAACGCAAACGCGTACGTCACATTTCGCTATCGAATAAATTTACACTAGGGGTACAGGAGACATGTTTCGGAGAGCCTAGGTCTCCATTTTTAAGCTCTAAACGGTAATAAAAACACAAAATAAACAGTAAGAAGTAGTAGCTTAATATTCGTCGCATGTGTGTTTTTGCTTTTCGACAATATCGTGACGTGCGTAGGCACGTTTTAACGCCTAACCACGTAACAAAAGTAAACATCACCACTTAACCATTGCCCGCTTTCCGAGGCATACATTGACCAGTTTATTTACATTTACGCATAGATCACGCGGGCCGTATGCTTGTTTGCCACCGACGTAGTATTAAAAAAAACCGGGCAAGTGCGAGTCGGACTCGCGCACGAACGGTTCCGTACCATTATTTGTAAAAACGGCAAAAATAATTTGTTTGTTGTATGGGACGTTATAGCGGCAACAGAAATACATCATCTGTGAAAATTTCAACTGTCTAGCTATCACGGTTCATGAGATACAGCCTGGTGACAGACAGACGGACGGACGGACAGCGAAGTCTCAGTAATAGGGTCCCGTTTGACCCTTTGGGTACGGAACCCTAAAAAGAAAACTATGGAAACAAACAGAGACGATCATTCAAGTACAAAACTTATAGTAGAAACCACCATTTGTATTTGGCAACTTACTTTCCACGTATATCACTGTCAATATTACTGATAATATCACTGTGTCGTAATGTAACTTAAATGTGTTCATCTTGACACTGGTTATAAATAACAATGATTGAAAAAAAATAAGGTTTTCTTCCTATCAACATTTAAATTTTTAAAAAATTGGTATCCCAATGACATAAAAATTAATGTTACTTTTATTTTTGTATTTGTTTTTCTAATTTTTACGCAGAAATTCGTATGCCAAAAAAATCGACTGTAAAGTCTAATTCAATATACCACAAATATCCACTCCTTCTTATTTTTCCTTCCTTTTTTTCCACTTTTTAAATTTATTCTTAGCTCATTATACCATTGTAAATCTCATGACACGCTATCACGGACTGGATCACATTCGTTTCTCTCGGAATGTGTACAGTTAGCAAAACTACGGAACAAACAGTATACTTTTTGAGCCGTGATAATCAAAACTAGTGGTATTTCACACGAGAACATTGTTGACTTTAGGTTTACTTCCTGTTGGGTACATCTGGTTGCACAGGTTTTTGTGATACAAGCAAATATATAAGCGTTGATAGCTTGACAGTAAGGACGTGTGAGTTTCGATTTGGAGGTCTCGAATTAAAAACCCCGACTCGTACCAATGAGTTTTTCGGAACACATGTTCAAAATAGGAATTGGTAAACATCACATGGATATTTACCAATTGCTTTTCGGTGAAATAAAAATAGTGAGGAAACTGCACTAAACCCAAACAGGTCTAGTTTGCCCGCTGGGTTGAAATGTTAGATGGCAGGCGCTTTCTTAGGAACCCTTACCTACGCCAAATCTTGGGATTAATTGTCAAGTATATAGATAAAAGTGGAGTCTCTAAGAGAATAGTAATTTATAATTTTTTGGTTGCTTTTATCGGTTGTAAAAAAAAAAACATGTATAAGTGCTCCTGTAGTACATATTGCTGTTTTTTTTTTTAGTTTGAGTTCGATTTTTAAACTCCATGGGCAACAGTATCATGACCCAACTATTTCCAAACTTTATAAATACGTTTATCCAAAATATTTCCATGTTTTAACGGAATTCGACCCAATGGTTGACTAGTAGAGAATGCCTGTTGGCATTAAGTTCGCCATTTGTACATTTCTCTTTATTTGTGCAATAAAGTTTAAATAATTTATTATTATTTATCTATTAATAGGCAATAAGTCAGTACTTAACCTAGAATAAGTTAGTAGGCACGTACTTAAGGAATCTAAGATGAATTTATATACTGTTGTATTGCTACCATAATATTCTCTTCTGTATCTGTTCGTATTTCGTCCCATCTTGTCCTATCAATAAAGTAATTTGAAGTTCGAAGTTTGCCACGTTTTATAACTGGGATACTCTGCCAAAGCTCAAGGCACTAACACAAGCCTTGTTCACTTTTCAACGACCCAGCATGGGATTGTACAGGGGAGCTTCATATACATATTAATAAAAATAAGAGCACTCTGAGGCATTGTCGTAATTAATCGCACCACAGGCGGCCATTTTGTTCCTCACGCCGCTGGGAACTCACTAATTAATTATACTCACCAATTTTATATGCCCCTTTTGCTTTTTGTTTTGATTTACATCAATGAGTGATGGATATCATAAAATTCATATTTTTTATACATGTAAGTGCTCAGAGGAATTGTTAGGATTATTCGCTGCCACTTCTTTTCGCCATCGCTCTACGCGACAACATTTCTATCTTCACCAGTTAGATGGTTGGATTGGCAGTCCTCAACTGTGCGTTTCTCCAGAAACTTCCTGCCTCGCACCGTTAAACTGTGTAATGAACTGCCGCCTGCGGTATTTCCGGACCGATACAACCTTCAAACCTTCAAGTAAAGAGCGTAATCCTATCTTAAAATCCGACAACGCACTTACAAACCCTGTGGTGATTCGGGTATCCTTGACGACAGTAATCGCTTACCATCAAGCGATTCGTCTGTTCGTTTGCCTCGTATATCAAAAAAATTAGGTAATGGTTATAGTTACGCGAAAGGAAATCGATATTTTATGCACTGAGTGCATACAATTAATGGACACTTTAGTCAAGAGTTAGACATCGTAAAAGTCATCATCATCATTTTTGTCGAGTTTTTATTAAGAACATTTTCATTAATTGCCCTTATTGGACATTTAACTATTAAAAACATTTTTCTAAATGATTCTACTTTTTGTCAGAAAGTTTTCTAAATTCAAATTATAAAATTCTAAGTCAAGTCATTCAAATGAATGGCCACATTCACGCCTTTAGCCCCGTTCAGACAATTTGTAGTACTTAAATACCAGGATGGCATTTAGAAACTCGAATGTGTAGGTAATATTATCTTTAAATATCACAAGTCTCACAATAAAGGCTAAACTTATATTCTGGCAAACCAGAGGGCGTGGAATTGATCACGCGCAGATATCTGACTGTGTGAAACATGGGTCCGTCGGGTGCGAACCGACCATATCGACGAGTTTTCATGTTCGATGTTTGCTGTTATAATATTTTGACGACCGGTTTGGCCTAGTGGGTAGTGACCCTGCCTACGAAGCTGATGGGCCCGGGTTCAAATCCTGGTAAGGGCATTTATTTGTGAGATGAGCATGGATATTTGTTCCTGAGTCATGGGTGTTTTCTATGTATTTAAGTATTTATAAATATTTATATATTATATATATCGTTGTCTAAGTACCCTCAACACAAGCCTTATTGAGCTTACTGTGGGACTTGGTCAATTTGTGTAATAATGTCCTATAATATTTATTTATATTATTATTATTATTTATATTTACAAGAACACTTACAAGAACTACAGGAGGAATGTTAAACCTAATAAACGTTTCATTATTTTTACTTGTATTCGCTTGCGTTTGGTACCAGTAGCAATTACTTGGTCATTAGAGATATTTAATTGAAATTTATAGATAAAGCAAACGGGTGGTTATTATTTTATTATTAGCCCATTGCGTCTTTCCTCCCCCCTCTTTTTCCACTTTTCACGGTTTTGGTTATTCTAATAATACTAATCTGTTTTCTTTTATATTAGTCTAATATCTTGTTAGTTGCTTTATTCCGTTTTATTGAATGTCAGTCAGCAAGCTGTAGACCTCGCGATAAGTTAAAAAATATAAAGATAAAAAATAAATATAAGAGCTCAACGAGGGCGGGAGGGGGTTAGGGTCAGCAACGCGCATGTAACTCCTCTGGAGTTGCAGGCGTACGTAGGCTACGGAGACTGCTTACCATCAGGCCGTATGCTTGTTTGCCACCGACGTAGTATAAAATATATATTTATATATATGTTGACAAAATTCCTTTCTCCAAATTGCGACATCGGTATCAACAATACTGTAATAAAATGTCACGTTTTGTTGCTACACGGTCGGTGCAGACCCGAAGTAATACCTATCAAGTCTGAGGGACGCAATTAACCCCCCAACCTCGACCTGTGATCCCCACAGCACATTACAGCTTGGCCATTTTAAAATGTAAAATGGGAGACTGCTATTAATTCTTTAACCCTAAGTGAAAGGCTGGTTGATTACGTCATTTAAATTTGTAATTAGACTAATGCGATCACCAATCAGTCATAGATCAATATCATATCAAAAGAGATCAGTAATCATGTATTTATTTATTTTTTTATATTACTCCCGTTCGTGATAGTATATGTATAAATTATGCTTACCGCAGGCTCATAGCCCACATTTGATTCCTATTCTGTAACTACGTTAGTAGCAGTCTTTCACATAGTGCAGGGGTTCCCAATCTTTTTCAACATGCGGCGCAGTTACAAGTTTAGTATTTTGCAACGGCGCCCTTGTAAATTTAAAATCACGGTCGAAAAAGAGTGACACGACGCTATATTATTTACCGATGCGAGCGCTCAAATAGGTACCCGCGAATATTTGTGGTTTCGGATAATGATAGAACTCACGGCGCCCCTCTTTACTTTCTACGGCGCACCAGGGCGCCGCGGCGCACACTTTGGGAACCCCTGACATAGTGGGTAATTATATTGATAGATATTACAGTTTATAAAAAAAAGTCGATTCTACCATTTGTTTTATTTTATTATTTTTCAACAATGCGAAATCGACTCTATTAGGCTAAAATGTTAAAGTAATTTGACTAAGATTACAGATAGTTAATAAAATGCATTTTTGAGTGCCAGCATAAGATATTTCAGAGCGATATACAATGTAAATTGGTAGGCTGCCTATTGTCTACCATAGTTTAAATTATGTGCTTAATTTGTATGAGTTTGTTTTCATATGTATTGGTGAGCAATAAATAATATTTTCATTTCTCATGTTCTGAAAGTGAGTCGTTGTTGTTCTAAAAAGTGTGTTGAAAATGATCTGTTTCTGCTCTAGAGCACTGTACTTTCTAAGTACATTTTTTTTCCTTTTTTTACGATAAGCAATTTAAATGTTTCTCCCCATTCATATGTTTACCTAAATTGTTAATTGAAAGTACCGTCCAGATATACTACTGAAGTTTATACTTAGCCGTGTTTTTATTATGCACATTTACTTACTTCGTATTCGAAATGAAAACTAGAGTGCTTAACTCGGGAGAAAGGTACCATTTCAATCTCGGACTATTGGCGGTCTCACTGCGATCGAGCGCCAAACTGCCTCGACAGAAATGGATGCCTTTCATTCCTTGGTTGACAATCTGCTATTGTATTGTATTGTAAATTAATCTTTTGTCTCAATTGGTGGTTTGTAAAAAATAAATATGACTAATAAATAAAATAAATAAATAAAAAGCTTTTATTTCGGACCAGATATCCATTTTAAAAATACAACAAATAATTAAAATATATCCATATAAATTAAATAAATAAAAATTAAAACTATTAATTAAATTAAACCAACAAAAATATCAATTGAATCAAATTAAAATTATCAACTACTTAAATTAAATTTATCACTTAAATTAAAATTATCAATTAAATTGAAATTATCAATTCACTTAAAATTATCAATCCAATTAAAATTATCAATTTAATGAAAACTATAAATTAAATTACAATTATCAATTAAATTGAAATAATTAACGCATGAGCAATTTGATCTCACTGTTTTAAGCTGTAGCTCGTTGTTTCCATGGCTATAGACTACAAACAGACATCGGTGGCGGTTATTGAACTGCAACACGAAACGCGTTACTTTCCGGTTGTGGGAATTATCGGACAATATCGGACTCGTGGCGTTTTTCTACGGAGTGCATTTTGGAAGATTATCTGTGGCACATTTTGTAATATCAGGTATATCGGAGCGGCCAAGGTGCTCATTAATATTTGAACACGCCTCTATTGTCAAGGCGTTAGAGTGCGTGTTCAGATATTTGTGAGTACGTTGGCGACTCGGATATATCTGATGGCGACTGGATGTGCTACAATGTTTTCACTAAAATAGCTAAACGTTGAGATTAGTTGTTAGTTTTTATATTTTAATTCTATGTCGCAAATCTTTAAAGTGAAACAATAATGCATAACATACGTAAAATTACATTCAACTTAACCGCTTACCATCAGGCGGGACGTATGTTTGTTTGCCACCGACGTAATATTTAAAAAAACTTACGTTTATTACTAAGAAAATTCATGTCATAATTACTTGCCTGTTTATCCTTTAAGTTACCTATACTAGCAATATCTATATAAAGATGTCACATCAAACAGAGAACTCGTGTGGGTGTTTATGACGTTTTCAAATAAAAGGTATCATGGTATCAAAGGTATCTGTCCATAATGTTACTTTGTAATTTCCTTATTATGGCAGAACCGCCTTATGTATTGTCAATAAATTTATTTTTCTTCAAAACCTAAAGTTTTGTTTATTACACATACACCAAAAACAATTAAAATTAAAATCGATGTGTATAAAAATATTAAAGAACTTGGACGAATGAAATATGCATAAAAGCTATTAAAAATAATACAGACTAATGATCATTAGACAATCCAGCATACGCGTGTAATGAAACGTTTTGTTCCGCCATCTTTGTTGTGGCGCGGCACAGATTAGACACGCACGTAACGACCTGTGGCTGAATGTGCCGTAGGAAATAATTACTTGGTACGAGTACTTTATATTTGTTTATGTTTATATTATTCTCATGTATAGGGTGACAGTTCAGTTTAGTATGAAAAATTTAGTTCCAATGAAATTCCGCAATATGGCGCGTGATCATATATTACTGGTCAGGCTTTAAATTTGAAGAACTCGACTCGTTTTTACGAGGGTCAGCGCTTAAAAAAACTTACGAGTATTAAAAATCCCGAGTACAGTCTTTTATTGAGTCTTTTTAAGCGCAACGCAAACACATAATCCGTCAACAATGTATCTAAAGATGTACATTAAAATAAGTTTTTGATAAAAATTTCATTTTTAGTACACTACAAGCTTTTATCGCTGACTGTACTTTTCTTTCCACAGGCAACTAATACCCATCGAGGCAATTCTAAAAACCCCAAACACAATTAGTTTGCGTTGTTTTATCACAGAGTTCTCATGGCCACCTCCAGTCTCCATCATCAGATCAGCTCCATATCATCATAATATTGCATTGTCATCCGATTTACATATGTAGCATTATTTCAGCTCAATCGGAAACCGGGACGTGAGTCAAATTTAACTTGCAAGATTTGGCCTGAACAAACATACATAAAATGCCGAATAGTATTTAACAAACACAAAAAAGAAAAAAAAACGCAAAGAAGACAAAAAGTAAAAAAAAGGATAATGCCATTTTGCTTATAGGTTTTTTATGGTTGAATGCCAAGAGGTGCCATAATTTGACGTTTAAAAACAAAAGAAGGTTGCCTTACAGGCCTAGGTGTGTAAGGCTGTATGAAATTCCTTTACATATCATCTTCACTCATCGCACCTGATATGTAGCATTTCCGGACCTAATTTAAAATAAGTCATGTCAACATTTCATTACAAGTTTGAGAAATAGTACATTACGATACAAGTGCCAAAAGTAAGAAATTCGCAACGAGTGGCGATAAATTAAAGCACGATCGAAGGGAGTGTTTTTAATCGACACGAGTTGCGAATTAGCTTTTCGCACGTGTATTGTAAATCGTTTTACAGTACATATGGCCCTTTAAACTTACGATATACGCATGTATAGTGCTAGTTACCGCTACCGCACTAGGGCGGTAAAGTAGCAGCATATGTACTGTAAGAACAATTAAGCCTCCGAACTAATTAATATATTGTATCGTTCGTCTAATAAAGCACATATTTACTTACATATATACATAGAAAACACCCATGACTCAGGAACCCTGTGTTCATCACACAAATAAATGACCTTACCGGGAATCAAACCCGGGACCATCGGCTTCATCTTCATAGGCATGGTCGTCAATTTAATGCCGTTTCTTGGGTAGAATGAAAGAAAAACATTGGTAGAATCGTGGAAAAATAATTTTATTTTATGATACATCTAAGCTAACTAGATAGAGTATGGAACGCCACCACAAACACTTAATGCCTATCAAAATATGACATTACGAATACACTTCAAAACGTTGATAAGCCAAGTTGGTCCAAGCTTAATATAAGGTGCATCCACGTGGACCAACGTCGAGCAACGTTGTGCAACACGGTAATATTAGGTATTAGGTAGTATACCTATATAGCTACCACTAGTTTTGACATTGACAAATTCGCTAACGTCTACTGGCATATTAGTGCAAGCGAAATATATAGGAAGTAAGTTACGTTGACCTGAGCGAAAAATTCAATGAAAAAACTCATGGTTGCTGTACTGGTTTTACTGTTGCACATTGCTCAGCGTTGCTCCACGAAAAATAACTGGCGGCGTGGAGCACCATGGCGCGCAGATTTGTCAAATGTAACCTTTAATACCATGACATTACGAATCAAGGCGCGCGTCTTCGTGAATGACACGTTCTGTGTAAGGTACATTTTTAGAAAGGATTATTTTATTTATTCATTGGTTACTAGTAATACTTACTTACTGCTGTGGCGCAGCGACCCGAAGCGGATCTTGGCCTCCGACACGACCGCCATGCTTCTCTATCAAAAACCGTTTCCGTCCAGTAGACGGCGCCGAGTTCGCTAAGGTCTTTTTGCACTTCATCTCTCCAGCGGTACTTAGAGGCAGAGCGTCCAGACGGTCTTTGGCCATTTGGAACTCCAGAGTACGCCCTCCAGACTGTACGATCCTCATCCATCCGGACTACGTGCCCGAGCCATCTGAGTCTGGCGGCTTTCGTTTCTCCAGTGATGTTACTAGTAATACGCAAATTAACTATAAAACAATGAGTTTCTTCTTCCATGGCTCTAATGACTATCACTTATCATGTACACGTTGCATGGTCGAGAATACCAAATGCGTATTCATTTGAACCTTATTCCACAAACATAAGGTCGTAAATTTAACATGGAGCTGCTGCTCTGGGCCATAACGTAGTCAAATAGACTCAGGTGCTCTTCAAATTGTATATTGTTGTATAGAGGCTTTTAGAACTTCTCGCAGCGTAATTTACCTTAATTATTTTATTAAACTTGAAAAAAAATACGCAGTCGATAGAACATTAATAACCTAGTTTTTCATTGTGTCAAAATCATACAAATAAATAATGTAAAATGGAAAAGTTTAAGAAGTGGAAAACCGTTTTCTCCTTTTGTGTGGATATGTGGTATACTTTCCTCTTAAACATAAGGCAATTTATCATCAACCGTCGTCAAACGGCAATTCGTCGTCTTTTGACGACCAGTTTGGCCTAGTGGGTAGTGACCCTGCCTACGAAGCTGATGGTCCCGGGTTCAAATCCTGGTAAGGGCATTTATTCGTGTGATGAGCATGGATATTTGTTCCTGAGTCATGGGTGTTTTCTATCTATTTAAGAATTTATAAATATTTATATATTATATATATCGTTGTCCAAGTACCCTCAACACAAGCCTTATTGAGCTTACTGTGGGACTTAGTCAATTTGTGTAATAATGTCCTATAATATTTATTTATTTATTAACAATAGTCGTCGTTCTCGACGTCTGTCACATTTTATTGGCTGCATGCTCATCAATTTGAAAACGTATTTATGTAATTACGACGTTCAATATCAAAAGTAGGTAATATAATAATAATAAAGACGTTTATTCAAAAAGTTTAATTAAACATTACCTATGTTTAATAAAAGTACACAATTATGCTTACAAACTAATTGAAAGCGAAAGTGGCTCAGGTAATGTCTGCGCCAAAAGGCAAAGCGGCCCTAAAGACTTCCAGCAACGGACGCTGTTATTCTGCCACCGTATGTATTTATGTCAACTATAATACAAATTTAATCAGAATAGTCTTAGGTAGGTTTGGTATATTATATTGTCAACTATTCATAGAGAAATATTTCTATTTTTACCGAGCCCCAGTGCCCCGGCTCCCGTGCACCGCTAACCGCCTCTAAACCGCAGTTTAACCGTCGTTTAGCGGTACGATAATGGTACTAATTTCCCAAGAAACAATGGGCTTCAGTCTTGTGGTGTTCAAGTGTTTTGGAGCGGAAAGATTGCCAGTTGCACTGCAACGCAACTATACTTGGGTAACGTTAGAAATATTTACTGTAATATAGATTTTTAATGTCTCCATCAAGGTTACGAGCCACTCCACTAGCGTCTCCCGAGCGTCGGCGTCTACTCAACTCTATGGCTGCTGCTCGACGCAGCGTTGGCGCAACTACGCAGCGACGCCATTTTCCATAGTGCTGACTAGACGCCGACGCTCAAAAGACGCTAATGTGTGGTGGCCTGGTAGCCCTAAGCTATCAAAGTTAGTTTGTTAGTACCTACAGGCAAGATCCGTCCGTTTCTCATTTAAATACTTATTTATTTAGTCGTATGGCACAAGTAGATAACATATAGGCAATTAATTAGAATTTAAAAATTACATCATAATAAGGTCAAATGTCAACATTCAGTGTGTTCAGCCATGCAGCTGCATGGGTTGTGAGATATAGTAGGTCTTCCGGTGGTCCAGAGTATGAATGCAGAGGACAGCGCTGGATAATGTGTTCCATGGTTTGGGTCTCTTCACCACATTCACACAATGCTGAGTCCTTCCATCCCCACCTGTGCAAAAAGTAGTTGCTTCGGCCGTGTCCCGTTCTCATTTAAATACTTACAGTTGAAAATACTTTAAGTCACGCGAACCCGTCGCCTCAAAGTCGCTTTAAAATGTTCAGTAGATTTGTTATTGATAAGATACTGCATCGAAGACGCACCAATGGACGTATCAATACCAAATCGAGTTGAGATTTTAAAATCTGAATACCACTCTAGTACTGGGAGCAAATGCTAGTTACACCTTTGCACAGCGCTGGTGCACGGAGCGGGCGCACAGGTGCCATTAATATCCGTATTTTTTTATATACCACGTCGGTGACAAACAAGCATACGGCCTGCCTGATGATAAGCAGTCACCGTAGCCTATGGACGCTTGCAGCTCCAGAGGTGTTACATGCGCGTGGCCGAGCCTTTAAAAACCTGTAAACTCTTTTTTTTGAAGAACCCCATACTGTAGACCCTCAGGAAAACGTCGAATATCCATAATCCATAGGTAAAGTCCGTGTCACGCGTCCGCGCCAGTTCGTTAACCCGCTCCGTGCAACCGCGCCAGCTGGCGGACGCCCTGAATCTATGCTTTAAATTAAATATTTTCACAAATACAGTACTTACATACCAAATACAACAGTATCGTGCAAGTATGTCCCTGACCACCTCTAAAGTAAACCTCACTTTTTATCAAAGTTAATGAGTTAGATCGTGAGAAGGCGATTGTACACCTCGGCGGAAGGAATTCAAACGCCCCTTATTTTGAGACTACGTACCTTATAGGGTTGTCACTAGCTTCTGGTACTGGTACTAAACAAATACAGTATTGGAACTGGGAATTCCCTGCTCTCACCATAAAACCCCTGCCACCCTGAGGGCCTACCGCGAACCACGTTCGACGTGTTGCCTCTCTGTCGCACTTGTAAATTCGTACGTAAGTGTTACAGAGAGGCAACACGTTGAACGTGGTTCGCGGTAGGCCCTCTGGTTGTCACTGTCCATAATATTTTTGTATTAAGTAATAATAATAATAATAAAATAATAAAATGCTTTATTGCACACTACAAAAAAAAATGGTACAAAGTATGTAAAGGTATAAATATGTAGGTAACAACAGGCGGACTTATCGCTAAACAGCGATCTCTTCCAGACAACCTTCAGATAGAGAAATGGCGAACATAATCAAGGTAACAGGTGGTGCAAAAATAAAATAAAATACATATACTACAAATATTTAATATATATAGGTATACTACATTTATTACTATATATAAACAATATATAAATAACAAATAAATATATAAATAAATGACAAAGGAAAAGTCATACAAATAACGAAGAATTTCAAGAATAACAACTACATTTATGAAAGAGACAAGTAATGTTCTTTTAATCGGTTTTTAAAAATAGAGAGCGATTTAGCACGTTTGATGTCAACGGGCAGAGCATTCCACAGCCGGACAGCGCGAAAACTGAAAGAGTTAATGTAAAATTTCGAAGAGGAAGGAGGGGGAACTAGTAACAGATTTTGAGAGCATCTGATAGAGGAAAGAAATTTAAACCGAGTTTTAAGATAACAAGGAGTATTGGGGTGAAACAGAGTGGCATACAGGAGGGAGAGAATATGTGCGTTGCGACGGGAACGAATAGGTAGCCACTTAAGCTTTGAACGAAAGCTTGAAATATGATCAAATTTGCGCAATCCAAAAATAAATCTAATGCAAACATTTTGAAGTCGATCGAGTTTGTTCAATTGCTCTTCAGTAAGGTCTAAATAGCAGATATCTGCATAATCTAAAATAGGCAGAAGGAGAGACTGAGCAAGCGCAATTTTAGTGGCGAGAGGCAAGAAGTTACGAAGGCGACGTAGGGAACCAACTGTAGCAAAGATCTTCCTGCTCACCTCGCTGATCTGCGGAGACCAAGAAAGAGTTCGATCTATTATCACGCCAAGATTTTTAACCTGGTTAGAAAAGGGAATGAGTACCCCATCGAATAAAACACCAGGTAAACTTTCGAAATCGACTCTTGCTATGCTTCTCGGGCTGCCAATGATAATAACTTGAGTTTTGGACGGATTAACATTTAAACCATAGCAAGAGCTCCATTCAGAAATGCGTTCTAAGTCGGTGTTAATGGAATGAACAACAAGGGGTAAATCGTCAAGCAGGCCTTGGGAGTAGATTTGGAGGTCGTCGGCATAGAGATGATAAGAAGAAAGGAGATTAGAAGTAATAGAATTTATGAAAATTGAAAAGAGTAAAGGGGACAGCACGCCACCCTGCGGAACGCCTGCCACCGTACTGCACCAAGATGAAAATAAAGAGTTATCAGCTTTAACCCGTTGCCGGCGACCATCCAAGTAGCTGTGAAACCACTTAACTGCTGCAGGAGAAACATTGAGAGAACGCAATACCCCCAACAAGATGTCAAAGTCAACGGTATTGAATGCGTTGCTAAAATCTAACAACGTCAATACCGTTAGCTTCCGGTTATCCATGCCAGAACGGATATCATCGGAAATCTTTACTAGTGCGGTGACCGTGCTGTGACCGGAACGAAACCCTGACTGGAAAGGATTAAACAATGAGTTTTTATTTAGAAAAGAAGTTAATTGCGACTGTACAAGCCGCTCTAAAACCTTTGAGAGGAATGGAAGAATGGATATAGGTCTAAAATCAGAGAAGGAAGAAGGGTTGGACTTTTTTGGAAGGGGAATAATGTCAGCGTCTTTCCAGGAGTTCGGAAAGCTACATAGAGAAATTGAATTATTAAAGATATTGGTGATAATGGGAAGAAGAAGGTCTAGTAAAGGGAGTATCATATTCCGGCCCACACAGTCAACGCCAATAGCATTCGATGTTATGGATATAACGCTCTTCTCAACCTCACTCTCAGAGAATTTAGTGAAAGAGAAGGGAGAAGAATCAGGAATTGGCAAGGAGGAAAGATAGTTGAGTGTTTTAGCCTTATTTGGACTGCTAAATACAGTAGAGGAAGAGAAATGTTGGATAAGCTCATCTAAGTTAAGATCATTAGGTAAAGGATTATTAACAGGCTTACCAACTCCAAAAGACTATATTATTCATCATCGTCCTCGCGTTGTCCCGGCATTTTGCCACGGCTCATGGGAGCCTGGGGTCCGCTTGATTAAGTATATTATTATTTACAAAATATTTACACGCGATCGATTCATCAATAAAAACATGTTTCTCAAACCAAGTCACAATCCTCATCGGTCTCAATTCGAAGGAGACAATTCTTGAATTGCATAATTTATGAAAAGGCTATGCCGTGATCAGCCAGAGATACCTACTTTATTACTTTTATGCATTAAAAGTACAAACCCATGCTCGCTAGAGGCCGAAGGCAAAATCACTTTATACAGCATCAATCTCTGAGTAATCGGACACTACCGATAAAACAGTTTCAGTTTTCCGAAAGATGCGCCAGTTTTTTGACCCGTTTACCTTCGACCGAGACATGATTTTTATGCCGAAACTATACCGAATCTTCGGTCGGACGGTAAAAACTCAATAAAACGTAGTGCCAACCCTACATGTAGAACAGGTAGGGCCAGGTAATTGTGGCTCGTGACTGTCGTATTGTTTCATTATCCTTAATGAGTTAGCCATCAAAAAGCGATTAACTATCTACATTGAAACATGGAAACTATGTAAAATAGATAATACTCGTGTGTCTATTTATTTTGGGCCCATAATCGATTTAACCTAAAAAGGATAGGGGATGACAGCTTCTCCATGCAAACGGAGTCCCCATTTTCCTTCCTAGATATTGACTTTATGAAAAGAAATCTCAATAGTTTATTGTATATTGACCATAGCTATGTTTGACTTTTTTCGATTTTTTGATTATTATAAAAGTTAGGAGCGGTAAACAAATTCCATACAAATATTTAAAAGCTCCTAACTCTTATAATAATTAGAAAATCTAAAAAATCTGACAACGGGGCATAGCTGTGGTTGGGTATCCTGTCTTTTCGCCGAAAACTGTATTGCCGAATTTCACTTGCCAACCAACTTTTCGCAGACGTTTCATTTGGCCGAAAAACTTTTACCAAATAATTATTTCGCAACCATTTCATTTGCCAACCCCATGGTTGGGTTAGGTTAGGTTGGAATATGTTAAGTTGAGGAATGAAATTCGCCCAAATGAAATTACTGCTAAAAGTTGGTTGGCAAGTGAAATTCGGCAATACAATTTTCGGCGAAAAGGCAGAGAACCCTGTGGTTGATATACATCAAAACGCCTAAAAATATTTTATGTAATGTTAACAAAAAAGCAAAACTACATTTGTATGGAGAAGCGATCGTCCCTTTTCATCTTAATACCTGCTCAAGCCTAGAGAGAAAATAATACATAATTATAATAAATAAATATCGGACATTCCTACACAATATTCACTAAGTCCCACAGTAAGCTCAAGAAGGCTTGTGTTGTGGGTACTCAGACAACGATTATATATAATTATATACTTATGTAAACACATAGAAACCACCCATGACTCGGCCGGGCAAGCACATGATTGGCGTGACAGTATCTCGCGGCGAGGTAGACTATCCGTCCCTCTTTAATTAACATAGTTAGAAAAAGACCGGTAGGTAGTCTATCTCGCCGCGAGATACTGTCGCGCCAATCATGTGCTAGGCCTACAGGAACAAATATCCGTGCTTATCACATGAATATATGCTCTAATGTATAATATATAAAAAGTTTTTGGCAAAAATTTCATTTTTGGTACAAGCTTTTATCGCTGACTGTACTTTTCTTTCCACAAGTAACTAATACTCATCGGGAAAATTCTAAAAACCCCAAACACAATTAGGTTACGTTGTTTTATCACAGAGTTCCTATGGCCACCTCCTGTCTCCATCATCAGATCATCTCGATGGTACCATAATATTGCATTGTCACCCGACTTACATATGTATGCAAATTTTCAGCTTCATCGGAAACCGGGAAGTGGGTCAAATTTAACTTGCAAGATTTGATTACAAACAGACAACGGTCATGTGAAAGAAAATAAAAGCTTGTAATAATAAAACAAAATAATCATGAACAGAGTAAGAATCTACTTCACAAAACAGATTAATGGGGTGACTAAATATTTTTACAGATTATGCTCCTAAATTTAGGATTAAAACACTTCATCTCTTTTTTTGGAGTCATTTGTTTTTTTCCCAGCTATAAAATTAAAAAAAAGTATTATAATACGAGTATGTATTTACTCGTAATTCCAAGACAGATCTAAATTCTACAAACTTGTTTCACTAATTTCTTAATTCAAATCCTTGCTAAAATTAAAAGGTCGTAAGTTTAGAGGAACCTAAGAATTTCAAAGTCATTTTATATTCTCGGAGAAGATTATATCCTAATAGCAAATTAGATACGCGCATTAAACTACAGTTAACTTCTTGTTAACTCGTTATGCAGATAATTTGCTGGTCAAAGATCAAATCGGAACATAACGTTTGAACCTTATCACTAATTATTAAAGTACAAAATCATATACATATTTATGTTGCTTATGGTTGCAACGGTGAAATTAAGTCATAACGAACTTTAGCATCAATAAATAAAGTACAAAATCGTATACATTTGTAGATTGTACAGTTGCAAAGGTAAAATTAAGTCATAAACTTCATACTTTACGAACTTGCTCATAAAAGTGCTATAAAGTTTAGGAATCTGCTAATTAAATTGAGGCATTTATGATACACAAACGTAAACAAGTGCGATGCTGTACAGTAGTTGTCAGAAATAACAGAGCGCACAAAGTACACATAAATATCTGAACATGGACTTGCCTAAACTCCAAGCATTCGCCAGTTGCAAGTTATTTACTAATGGGTAATGATTGAACAGCAGTAAAATAAAAATTACTATATTAATATTTTCCTCACGATGTTTTCCTTCACCGAAAAGCTAGTGGTAAATATCAAATGATATTTCGTACATAAGTTCCGAAAAACTCATACATCTGTGAAGAAATTCAAAGGTGTATTTGAAGTCCCCAATCCGCATTGGGATAGCGTGGGGACTATAGCCCGAGCCCTCTCGCACATGAGAGGAGGCCTGTGCCCAGCAGTGGGACGTATATAGGCTGAATTATTATTATTATATTAATATTTTAACGGGTAAAATCCTAATGTTTGTGTCTATTTTTGTCGTTTTCGGAGTTACCGAAAACGAACGGGTTTTCCCGAACGATTTTGACTAGCAATATGCAAGTTGAACGCGTTCTCAACATTTCCTAGAATTTCTGGAAATTTTCATGAGAAAATTCTCATGCAAATGCTCTAGTTCCCATTCAGATAAGGGATTGTTATTATTACTCGATTGACGACAGTTTCATTTAATCTTTACATCACTCATTGGCATTTATTACAAGATTTACAAGTGTCATAGGTCGATACCTAAGCTAAGTTTGGCAATAAATATGCAGAAAAAAATACCGTAAACATTTTATAGCAGCCTAGTAATTTTTAAAAATTTCGCCTTACTATTAAATCTATAAAAACAGAAATACGGTGCGGGCTATAAATATAAAACCTTTTAGTGCTGTTTTAGTTCACGTATTTGCATCGATAATAAATAATTTGGCAATAGAAAGTAACATCTTCGATTAGGTTGTAAAAACAGCGCTCGTAAATTTATATTAATTAGATTCAAATTATAAACGATATTTTAAACATCGAATTATGCATTGGGATCTGACTAGCATAACTGTTCGATAAATATTGAAGACTTCATCGATCGACCAACATTTACATACTTTCAATATCTTACAAATTATGCTTTACTTTGATAAGGCGCAATGAATTTAAACATAACTCAAAAAAATAAGTTTTTGGCAAAAATTATATTTTTGATACTAGCGTTTAACGCTGACTGTACTTTTCCATACTATTTCCTATGTACTGCAGACCGTAACAGTTAGTAGAACTTGTAATAGTTGTAATACAAAAAAAAAATAGGAATTATAAGTTTTTATTTAGAAATACTACTCGCTTTATTACAATATTCTTTGTATTACAATTTCTAACAGCGAAAACTGATACCAGATATAGATATGTTGTTGTTGTCCTAAAGCACCCCACAGGTGCAAAGGGCCTTCACAAGCTCGCGCCACGCCTTCCTATCTTCAGCTCGTCTTCTGGCCTCGCTCCAGCTCAACCCGACCGCTCGTAACTCTCTTAGGACGGACCGTTGCCAAGATTGTACAGGACGCAGGATGCAGATATAGATATTTATATTTCATCACTTCATTTTCAGATATAATTTTATATTAACCAATTTAACCATGTAGTTTCCCTATTGTACAGAATAGCATCGCACACATTTAAGAGTAACTATTTTGATTAAAACTGTGAAAACCAACTTCCGCCCACTTCCGCTTACTGGTTACCTGCGTGCGGCGACCGCTGCGCTCTTCATTCTTTATTTGTGCGTGGTAGCGTCCACACGTCGGTCTAGTTGCCGAACACTTCGGCACAAGACCACATTTTTTATAACGATCTTCGTTGCCTATGCCGACTATGGTGTTAGCTGTGAGATTTCATTGAATTCGTTGTGCAATATACATATATTAGTTTTTAATATCGTTGTGCAATCCTTCAACTTGAAGGACATACATACATCCTGGAGGTTAGTCGAGAACTAACACGATGCCAAGTTTCATGTAATTTAAACATATCGCTTTAAAATGAGAGCTTTAACCTCAATTGTATGAGCTTCATACGACTCAAAGCAGTTGCATGATTTCTGCAATACAGCGCCAATTTTTATAATAGGGTTGTTTCCATCTACAAATTTTAGGGCAGAATTGTATCCCAATAAATTCTTTTGGATTATAAGAACATGTTAAACTACTTTTAGGGGACCTGTAATGACCATATTTTTGTAAATATTGAATTTAAAATATCTTTTGGCACACGTCACGTGACGAAACTCGAAACGTCATTGAAGATTCTGATGACGTCACAACTCTCGGATTGACACTGTTGACAGTTAGGCGATAAACAACAAATGACAAATGTCAGTTGACAGTTCGTATCTTCTAGGTGTGTATGTAGTTATGTGTCAAACCGTAAACTGTGACGTCACACAATTTTCAAAGATCGTTTTGGGCGCGAAAGCATCTGTCAAAATATATTTTGTTAATTTAACATATTTAAAGCCGTTTTTAGTATAAAAGTTGAATTTTAGGGCAACTTTTAGTTAATATAGAACTTAATACGAGCGTTTCAAAAAATTGGAAACAACCCTATTGCCAGCTTGCACTTAGGTATATTAATTAATCCGTAGCCTAGACTTAACACGGACTTAATTGAGCTATGTTGCACGCCGTTATTCAATTTGCATTTGCCGCGAAAGGCTAGATTGATTATGAATATTAATGTTACAGATTATAGCGTATTTGCTATATTAATTCTAAACAGCCATGATGAATTGATGAAGTAGAATGTTCGTCAAACCTAGGAGAGAGATACTAATTTGGTCAGGCAAACGAAATTTAATTTCATGAAATCGGGGTTTATAAATAATAATAATAAATATTATAGGGGACATTCTTACACAATAAAGGTGTTCAACACTATACCAATTCCACACCAACTCAACTCACTTTTGGTTCACCTTAGTGGACGACGCGTAGCCCACCCGACAGTTACCTAAATTTTAAACATTGTACTATAGGACATACAAGATAAGGCTTTAATTTCAATATTTAATTTTGAGTCGAGTGGCTGTTGAGTTGTAACAATGTGCTAAGACCTTAAGGTCTAATCCCTATAACCTATGCAAGTACAGGTAAGTAAGTAAATAAGTCCATAATTAATGAAATCTCTTCGAAATCTCGCGCGTTTTTAATTTAAAGATCTAAAAAACTAGATATATTTCAAACAAGCGAATTATGGTTATGTTTATGTACAGTCGACACCTAATATATGGTTAATGCTTTTATGCAATCATTATACACTCGAGGACTCATCCAGCAACTTTAAAAAAAAGACATTTTTCAATGACTAAAATAAAACCAGACGATATAGAGTAGGTGATTCATATAAATCACAGTAAACATGACATTCTATATTTGCATAGTAGACACAGCATGAAATACGATTGATATCAACGTCCTATAAATTACTACTCGAAATTAATTCAAGTTTTTGTCGGTTGTAGATCGATTCTACGAACGACGCCATCTTGGAAATTAACGATGATTTGTGCGCAAACGCAATAAATAAATAAATAATAAATATATCTTTATTTCAGACCCAGAAGTCCATATATGGTTAGTAAAATTAACTTAAAACCTATATTAACTTAAAACCTATATTATTAACAAAGGTTATACTATGCCAATCAGACCTACTTGACATAGGTCAAAGTAGATCTGACCTGCTCCATCCAATGCCACATTATGGGGCAGCTAAATCTGTCCGCAATCACCTTCAGAATGCTGTTTCGACTTTCCCTTACGCGACCCATTAGCGACGTGATTTTTTTACGCATTATCGCGTGAAAATCGTCCGTGTGCGCTTGGGCGAACATTCCTGATGCACTGCACCATTTTGGAAGTCTCAACAGTTTTCTGAAAGCGTTGTTGTATTGAATGCGAAGGGCGTTGTAGGCTCGTTTCGTATACCGAACCCAAAGACCGCTAGAGTAAAAAGACTGGCTATATGCTTTGAATAGAGTTATTTTTACTTCCACGGAGCATCTAGCGAATCTTCGAGCTAGCATATTACTCCTAACCGACAACGCCCTTCGCTCCCTCTCGATATCACTATCATCACACAGATCATTAGTTATAATGTGGCCCAAGTATTTGAAGCGATCCACTACTCTAAGTACAACCCCGCCAAGCGACACTGGAGGTACAAAATATGGTTTTATTTTACCCGCCTTAAAGACCATCACTTCACTCTTGGCGGCGTTGTATACGAGTCCATGTGCGGCTGCATATTACTTCTCACACTTGGCCACTAACTGTCTAATGCTGATGTTATTTACTTACGTAATGTTTGATGTTGTATTAGGAAATCAGAACTGTCATAATGTAGAGCTTTGACCAGTAGTCACCTGCAATAATTTACGGGCTGAATATATAGATCATATTGAGCACCTTTTACTATGGGACCAATCCCGAAATCGCCGAAAAAAAATTTTTTCACGTCAGCAGCTGGAACAAGGGTAATTTGCTGCTTAAAAACAGTGAGCAAAAACGCATTTTGCTCACTGAGTGAGACAAAATAACATTCAAGTGACCTTCATAATCGAATGTCATTTCAACGTGCGGAGCCTAATACAAGTTCGAAGTATTTGGATTCTATTGTCTTTGTCCCTTTCACGTCATTAGCAAAAAGAAAGAGACAAAAAAGTGCATACGTAATTCAACGATATATTGACGGTTTATAATAGACCCCCGAAATAAGTCAGACCGCACCGTTCCAAAACACCCTACGTGTCTTCATTCGTAATAATTAATTAATGAAATAAAAGTTTAAAATTTAATAAAAATACCATATTTTACGTATTTTATTATACAATCAAAACAATATACTTGTACAAATTTACGCAATTGTTACGCAGTAAATAATTCTACTTAACGACTTTTAACGATCTCTACTATAGTTGACAAATAGTAAGTATCCGCAATTCGGACCGTAACTTACAAAGTTTTTTTAACAAAAAAAAGTTGACGATTGAGCTGTCAATTGATGTTCGTTAATTCATTATTTTCGTATCATTTTATTGAAATTTCTTTCGTTTTGTTTTATTGCGGTAATTAAAGTTAATTGTTAGAATACCTTCAGAAAACATGAGTTAAATAGTAATGAAGACGGATTACATTTTTTCAGGTTGTATTTTTTGATGGCTGACTGACGTGAAAAATTTTGTGTACTACACGAGATCAAAGTTATTTACATCTCGTGCGCTTTTGAGTCCCTTACTACGCTCAAGATTCTAAATAGAATCTTTCGCTTGCACGGGACTCAAAACAAGCACTTGAAGAAATATCAAACTTTGCTCTCTTCTTGTACAAATAACTATACTCTTAAATAGAAACTGTCAAGGTCGGATAGCCAACATTGTATGAAACAACCAGTATTTTTTTCGCGATTTCGGGGTTGGCCAATAGTAAAAGTTTCTTAGTATGACACCCCGTAAATTGTTGCAGGTGACTAAATAAACAGCCTTTATGTGTTATACCTAGTATGTAAAACGTAAAATAGAATAGAACATAAGAATCTGTAATTTTCTACCCCACCCTACCTAAAATTACAATTCGATTGCACCGAATTTTATGACCAAGCTTTTTTGGGAGGAAAAAAATTATACTAAGCGATATTATTACATTGACTTACAATCTTTTTTTTTATACTACGTCGGTGGCAAACAAGTATACGGCCCGCCTGATGGTAAGCAGTTTCCGTAGCCTATGTACGCCTGCAACGCTACGCTGCGTCTTAGACTGGGCAATCGAACAAATTTTATTTATTTATTTAAACTTTATTGCACAGTAAAAATATACAGTTACAAAAGGCGGACTTAATACCACAAGGCATTCTCTGCCAATTTTCTATCTGGGATATTAAAAAAACCGGACAAGTGCAAGTCGGACTCGCCCACCGAGGGTTCCGTACTTTTTAGTTATTTGTTGTTATAGCGGCAACAGAAATTCATCATCTATGAAATTTTCAACTGTCTAACTATCACGGTTCATGAGATACAGCCTTGGTGACAGACGGACAGTGGAGTCTTAGTAATAGGGGCCCGTTTTACCCTTTGGATACGGAAGCCTAAACACAGACTTACTATTAGAAAAAACGTTCCCTATATTAGAATAAACATAACACGATGCCATTGATCTGTTATTACATAAACAACATTTAATACCGACAAAGCTCCATTGAATCCAACATCCATATTTAGAACCCAGACAGCACATAAATTGTCATGAACTTGGTCAAAACTGCGTGGGTTCCTTTACGGCTATCATAAAGGTACGAGTACATGAGAATCGTGTGTCCGGCCAAGTTTGAGAAGAAAGCGAAGATAAACAACGCTGACATTTCTAGAAATCGTAAGTTTTGTAGTAATTTGTAAGTGTTTTTATTTTTTGATGAAACCGTTTTCAACATTTTTTGTTCCATAGTGCATACAAATAAAAATGAATAAAAGTTTCGAATTCCCTCGGGCACCGGAGAACATACATTAAAAATTAAAACTACAGTGTTCACTAAATGATTAAAGCGGTCGCTTGCCTAGAAAGTCCCTGTGCTGAGCAGTTTTCTAAAACTGCTGATGATCATATGGACAGTTACTTTTTCAACATTATTTGAACTAATGACCACAAGTTGAGAGCCATATTGAACTGATTACCAAAGCAAGGTTGATGTTTGATTAATTAATTTTTTTACAAGCTTTTATTTAACTTGCCCTGTTAGTATGTATGGGACAAATCTTGCAAGTTAAATTTAACCCACTTCCCGGTTTCCGATGAAGCTGAAAATTTGCATACATATGTAAGTCGGGTGACAATGCAATATTATAGTACCATCAAGCTGATCTGATGATGAAGACAGGAGGTAGCCATAGTAACTCTGTGATAACAATAATTTTTATTCAGTAACTAAGATTAGGTTTACAATAGCTGTGCTGGTGCCTCTTTGTAAGTATTGTGATAAAACAACGCAACCTAATTGTATTTGGGGTTTTTAGAATCGATGATCTCGATGAGCATTAGTTGCCTGTGGAAAAAAAAGTGCAGCTAGCGATAAAAGCTTGTACCAAAAATGAAATTTTTGCCAAAAAAATATTTGTAATTAGTGATCTTTGGTTGTCTTGCACCTGACTATTTAATTAGCCACCTAGCTATTTAAAGGACTACTTACAAGTTGGACGTAAGACATGAGTCACAACACACGATATGGAGAGAAAATTCGTTCCTACTGATTTTGAAGGCACATGATAAATTTATGACTTGGCCTATTTTCCATATTCATGTTTTTAACTGGATTGTCTATTATCTGACCCGGTGAAGCAGAAAGCATTGTTCGGTGAAACCACAGCGTGGTCGGTAGAAAGCTAAGCATTACTTTGATTTGTGCACAATACTTAGTCTGTTTCGTAGCTAACTCCGAAAACTGGTTAATATTACGATTAAAATGTTATTGACAATTTCATCACGTACCGTAAAATGGGGCGAGTAGGGACGAAATCGATGTTCAAACCTTGATAACATTTTATTTTTACATATGTAAACTGAATGGTGTATATAATAAGTGTCCCGGACGTTTGTATTTTAGATTTTTCATGATTTTGGATAGTTCCATTTCATAACTTTAACGATAAACACGAAATCCCACCTCACCCCGTGCCGTGGCCCCTTGTAGTTGGGGTAGAGATGGGATTTCATCATGCAAATGTGATTTTGGAACATTGCTAGATCGATTTTTTTATTATTATGAATTACATTATTTAGGTAGCAGTAGCTTTAAACGCTTGGAACCATCTCACCCCCCTGTCATCCCTTCTCTCCTCACTCATAACCCAACCCTCCCCGCGATCCCTACTCACCCCATTTTACGGTAATTAATTACCTGATATTTTTCCGCAACGCATGATAATACCACAGTTATTAACACATTAATGTTTTTAGATCGTCTATTCTGTGGCCCGGTGAAGTAAAAGTAACTACGGTGCTTTGGGCTACCTTCGGAAGCGGGGTAAATTTGAAAATCGTCAATATTTACTAAAATTAAGTAGAAGCACTTTCGACTGTTGCAACCTTGGAGGAGTTAACTGGAGACGCCTTGTCTGTAAATCTCTGTACAAAACAGTCTGCCGATTTTTGCGGGGGAGGGGCACG
This sequence comes from Cydia pomonella, assembly GCF_033807575.1. Taxonomy (NCBI): domain Eukaryota; kingdom Metazoa; phylum Arthropoda; class Insecta; order Lepidoptera; family Tortricidae; genus Cydia; species Cydia pomonella. The sequence goes on along the minus strand of NC_084718.1, from coordinate 19,067,698 downwards.
TCAAATGTATGGCTATTTGTACGTAACATACAAATAGCCATGTCAAATAAACGTAAATCCATACAATACATACGTATGACCATTAAATAATAATAATAAATATTATAGGACATTATTACACAAATTGATTAAGTCCCACAGTAAGCTCAATAAGGCCTGTGTTGAGGGTACTTAGACAACGATATATATAATATATAGATATTTATAAATACTTAAATACATAGAAAAAAAAATCTTTTAATTCAGACCTTGGTCCATACAGTGTTAGTTTGACTTACTCTAAAAAAATTATATTATATTATTAGAAAACACCCATGACTCAGGAACAAATATCCATGCTCAACATACGAATAAATGCCCTTAGCAGGATTTGAACCCGGGACCATCAGCTTCGTAGGCAGGGTCACTACCCACTAGGCCAAACCGGTCGTCAAAAGTCATTGCCCGAGGTTTTCGACAGAGGGGTAAGCTCTCAAAGGCGACTCCAGTTGCTATCTATCCAGTTGATTTTCATCATGATTAGAGCAGATTTTCGGTCGAACGTACCGTTTTCGAGCTACAAGCAAAATTCTGAAACACAGGAAAAAGATTTGGATACTTCCTGGGATTGCGCAAACTCGGATTATACGCATTAAGGACAATTTGAAGGCATTAAAATGATTTCCAATTTTCCAGCTTGCTAGGTATTAATTCTTCGAAAAAATCTAATTTGATTGACCCATTTCGCGATGTCCAATTGTAAGTATGTATGTAAACACTTCATTGTACATAAGACAGGTTAAGATACAATAAAACAGAATGTTGGCAATGTACAAAGGCGAACTTATCCCTATAAGGGATCTCTTCCAGACAACCTTTGAGCAATTGTCTACAGAGAAGACGCTGGCTTTCTTAAAGACGCTTCTGAGCCAGCTAAGTAACTATACAATAACAACTGTAAACCAATGGATTGGTTTAACACTCAAGTTATGAATTTTGGACGTGAAATCACATAACAAACTGGACAAAAACTATTTATTTAATATGACACCTCACTTAAACAATTGTACAACCGTCACCTGCCGAGAAACGAATGCCGGGTTCCAATTGTCAACGTAAAAAACGTCATAGTCTTACTTGTCCGTGATTGGCCGTCTCGACAAACTGTCAATACCGGCCAATCACGGATAGTCAATACAACGACTCTTTAGTAATATTTTGAGTAAAATACTGACAACTGAATAATATATAGATAGGTATTAAATTATAACACAACTTCTTACCAACCAGTAGTTAAACGGTAGACCTGTAGAAAGCTATTGTTCGCTCGGAGACCACAGAATGGCCGGTAGAAAGCTGACAATTACTATGATTTGTGCACAATAGTCGGTGATTATTCAGGCGTCAACTCGCGAGTTAGATGTCGGTTGTTGTGGATAATTTTGATTGAATTATGCCGTTAAAGGGCAGTGTGCTTTAAGTGCTGGGCCGACTGCACCAACATGACCACCGACCATACGATAAGGAAGATATCTTAGTCTTATACCACAGTATAGGAAAGATGTCTTAGACCCAGCAGTCCAACTTCGACAATTTAAAATTCTCGTTCGAAATTCAAAATTTCGGTGCCAGGCTGTACAGTCAAGTACATGTCGACACGGGTAAAGTGCAATAGTTATTTGTACAACAAGAGAGCAAAGTTTGATATTTCTTCGAGTGCTTGTTTTGAGTCCCGTGCAAGCGAAAGATTCTTTAATCTCTCTCGCTACGCTCGTGAATCTAATTTAGAATCTTGAGCGCAGTAAGGGACTCAAAAGCGCACGAGATGTAAATAACTTTGATCTCGTGTAGTACACAAAATTTTTCACGTCAGTCAACCATCAAAAAATACAACCTGAAAAAATGTAATCCGTCTTCATCACTATTTCACTCATGTTTTCTGAAGGTACTCTAACAATTACCGCAATAAAACAAAACGAAAGAAATTTCAATAAAATGATACGAAAATAATGAATTAACGAACATCAATTGACAGTTCAATCATCAACTTTTTTTTGTTAAAAAAAACTTTGTAACATACGGTCCGAATTGCGGATACTACTATTTGTCAACTATAGTAGAGATCGTTAAAAATCGTTAAGTAGAATTATTTACTGCGTAACAATTGCGTAAATTTGTATAAGTATATTGTTTTGATTGTATAATAAATAATAAAATACGTAAAATATGGTATTTTTATTAAATTTTAAACTTTTATTTCATTAATTAATTATTACGAATGAAGACTCGTAGGGTGTTTTGGAACGATACGGTCTGACTTATTTCGGGGGTCTATTATAAACCGTCAATATATTGTTGAATTACGTATGCACTTTTTTGTCTCTTTCTTTTTGCTAATGACGTGAAAGGGACAAAGATAATAGAATCCAAATACTTCGAACATGTATTAGGCCCCGCACGTTGAAATGACATTCGAATATGAAGGTCACTTGAATGTTATTTTGTCTCACTCAGTGAGCAAAATGCGATGTTTTTATTTATTTGGGGGAACCTCTCGAATATTTTTTTTTAATTTTTCGGTGTCAATCAATAGGTATGTCCTACTAGACCTCAAAGTGGCAATACCGCAGTCAAAAATGTGTTTTGTACCGACTTATGTCGAAAGAATGATTCCGAAAAACATTTAATTATCTCTGAAACTAGGCCTAATCCTGAAAATTTTATATTATGACATTTTAGTTTCTAAATATTACCAGGAATGCTTAGTTAAAATGTCTCGCAATGCTCACGGGCACCTTGTATATTAGGCCCCAGGCATGTGGTCATTAGTAATTATACAAGATGTTACAAAAACACTGACGATATATGCATAATTATTATCATATTCCGGCAAGGAAAAAGTAAATAGAAATATTTTAGCGTCAATTCACTAACCCGACTGCAGCGCCACCTGTCGAATCTAAAAACAAAAATTAAAGTGCGACAGTGTCAGTTGCGTTTCGATCGCTACGGCTATAACCGCGTAAATCGAAGTTATTAGAATTATATCTGAGTGAGAGTAAAAGAGAAATATTCTGCAATTTGCGAATTTCGGTTTGCGCGGTAGGCCCCCTGTAGTCTGAATCCGAACGCTACCTTTTTGATTCATTTTGATGAAATTGTGAGGTAAAAGGTTAGTGTGCTTAACCATAATTAAAAAAAGTGTTGTAGATAATTTTCCGAATGAGCAGGTCACGTAGTTTTTTTGTTTACTTTATTTAAATATTTATTCAAAATATAAGCTACTAATGATCTGTCTTTATGTAAATTAATCTACCAGACATAACACAGAATTAACATAAACAATCAAATGTATGTTAAAGTTTCGACAGAGCGAATAAAGCTGTCCGATTATATGCCCACGCTTCTGAACACGTGTCGAGTGGTGCCCACTTACGGCCCTCCTGAGGGCCTACCGCGAACCACGTTCGACGTGTTGCCTCTCTGTCGCACATGTAAATTCGTACGTAAGTGTGACAGGGAGGCAACTCGTCGAACGTGGTTCGTGGTAGGCATTCTGACTTGGGAGTAGGAAATACGAACGACATAATGAGGTAAGTTCAGACAGCATTAATATTACCGGAGTAAACAGGACGTCAAAAGTATCTCTCCTCTGGAGTTGCAGGCGTACATAGGCTACGGAGACTGCTTACCATCACGCGGGCCGTATGCTTGATTGCCACCGACGTAGTACAAAAAAAAAATGTTACCATATAAGTTTCTTTACCCTTCATAAATACCGGATCTCTTCTACAATGATCAGAATGGAAAACCTTCGTTAGCGTCTCTTCTAGCTAGCGCGGTTGCACAGAGCGGAAAGGTATGAGCAACGCTAACTGGCGCGGACGCGTGCGACGGATTTTACCTACAATGGCACCCGTGTGCGTGCGCTCGCGAAGTGCACCCGCGCCTCCGACTCCGTATTCAAAACGTGCATTTCATTAATTTGAGTGATTGTACATTTTTGTTTGTGTTTGTCATTCATTCACCGTTACTTCTGTTTTACTCATTTCCTCAAAGGTTAACTGGAAGAGATCCCATACAGGGATAAGTTCGCCTTTGTTGTATTTAATTTACTCTGTAACTGTGTTTTTCGTGTTTTTATTTCTATGTACAATAAAGTATATACATACATTCATACATACATATACCTAGTAACAAATCGCATTTCTTCTAGGTAGGTAGTGTATTTAAAAATTTAATCGTTTAATTTTATTGTTTCAGGTCAGTACTTTTGTGGCGTTCAAACTCATCAAACGTCTTGACAAGTTTGCGCGGACGGCTTCAAAGTTTGTTTCTCTATCGCAGTATTTCGTGGTGTGTGATATATCAACTGGTAAGATTAAAATAATATGTGAATAAATAATAAAATAAAAGAGAGAAAATTACAACGTTCGATCCGTCATTTTACTTTATCAAGGAGTTTGACAGTAACATTGCCCGCGGCAACGCTGCAACAGCAATGCTTCTGCAGTTTAAAACTTAGCCTTTTTTTAGAGTGGAAATGGGACTCCCATGTAGGCTGATGAGACCCATAGTTTACCCACTAAAACCCCTCTGTTGTCGCCTCAGTTCTAGTGTCTCTCGAGACGAGCACGGCGCCCGACTCCATGAAGCAAGTGAAATGCACGCCCTGTGCCGACGCGCAGATTGGGTACGTCGGCACCAGCATCTTATGCTCCGGCTGAAAGATAACTTTCATCCATCGTTACGCCCAGTATTGGCCGAACGTTAATTAGAATTGACCAATAACCATTACAAATTGAACCGTAAACCGGAACGGACGGTTACAATTTACGGTTCAATTTTATAATGGTTAATTGTCAATCGCATTAACGTTTCGGCCAACACTGCTATAGGACGAGGTCCCAGGAACGTCGAAGTATTCTTCCGGAACCTCGCCAGCGGCTGTCCGGGCTCGGACTCGACTCATGGGGAATCACCCCTCCACCTCAGTGGGCGCGTTGATCGATTATCATACGTCGCGCGCGCCGGCAATCTTAGGCTAAGCCTAAACTAACCGTCAATATCGTTGAACAAAAGTCAAAATTGAAACACAAATTACATTCATAAATTTATTTGCATTGCGTCATTGAATTAAATACAACTTGTTATATAATATATACTATAATTAACAATATAAAATACCCTCAGTGCATTCTCACAAAGCAAGTGTATTCAAATCTCTACTGGCCGGGGTGGGGTGGGGTAGTACCTGCGTAGATTTAAGATACCGTCAAATTGTTCGTCCGGATTTTAATAGTATGGTAAAGTTATAATTGCTATATCAGGTCCATGGTAAATTCTATTGTATCTAAAGTGTTCGAATTCGAATATTTCAATTTACTGCCTCTGTCTAAGCCAGGGGTCGGCAAACCTCGGCTGAAGAACGCCAACGTCTTTGGGGGTACGCATGATCTTCAAACCATCCAAAACAAACACTTATTGAGATTCCTAGAACTGGTGCGTTCTACTTCGGCTGACTCTTCTTTGCAAAAGTTTGCCAACCTCTGGTCTATCCCTTAATGGCAGTTCAATATAGAATGATTTGATTAGCGCACCAAATAGGCAGTAATTACAAGTGGAAAGGGTCTTTGCGCGGTTCGGCTTAACTTTTAAAACGCTGCCAAATTGAGTTGAAAAAATACGATTTGGTTTCTGGCCAGTGAGTTTTGCTCTATTTTTTGCATTGTTAAACAAATTTGGATTAAGACTTTACAATCTGGGGTTTAAAACGGATCCTAGAAAAATCCGGATTTTTGAACACTAGATGTCCGGATTGCAATCTACTTAAGTCCTCAGTTTAAGTAGTAGCGCTGACCTGAGGGTCGATCCACAACAGCTGGCTCTGAACGTCGACAAATCGCGCCGGCGCTCCGCAGCCCGGCCCGCGCACCCCGAAACCTAACTATAACATAGGTACATGAGATAAATACATAACTAAAATGGCACAACACAAACCTACTGGAATCAGGCTAAAAGCTAACTCTGCAGCGTGTTTGATAGCACAATCTGTGCAAGTATAATTTTAAACGTCATAATTCCATAGAAGTTTGACGTTTATAATAACACTCCCACAATCTATGCTATCAAACACGCAGCAGAGTTAGCTTAGCCTGACTCTAATCAGTTTTGACTTGAGTTGGGCTTGTGTAGAGGACTAAATAAACAAGAGAGAATTATAGAAAATCTTTCTTTAGATAGGTCTTGTGTCTGGGTTGTGCACTCCGTGCAATTAGATTTCATCAAATGTTTGGCACATAAGAAGAAAGAAGCCCGATTGATATTAGCACTCGATTTAAAACTCGGTGCAAAATCGCCACGGTATCGGGAAGTTCAGACGTATTCCGATTTCTTCGACCAAAAACGTCACTTTTGACACTAACAGATCATACAATATATAACTAATCCAGATCTAATTCATAACCTGCTCAAAATACGCCTGGAAGCATCTTTCGATGTATCGCGGGGGCGCGGATGCATGATGCGCAGTTACTCATAGCGTGAAATGAGCTTACACTCATTATAAACCACGCTTCTTAACGTTTATACCAGTGTCCAATAGCTATTCGGCTCTAGTGACCCAGAGAGCATCGCCGTCCCACATGCAGGCCGGCTGTTCTTCAAGGGTGAATGCATCGACTGCGATGGCAACATCATCTTGAAGTTCTTACCAGTGTCCAATAGCTATCCGGCTCTCTTGTGACCAGTACAGCGCCGCCGTCCCACATGCAGGCCGGCTGTTCTTCGAGGGTGAATGCATCGACTGCAAGGGCAACATCATCTTGAAGTTCTTACCAGTGCCCAATAGCTATCCGGCTCTCTTGTGACCAGTACAGCGCCGCCGTCCCACATACAGGCCAGCTGTTGTTCGAGGGTGAATGCATGGACTGCGAGAGCAACATCATCTTGAAGTTCTTACCAGTGTCCAATAGCTATCCGGCTCTCTTGTGACCAGTACAGCGCCGCCGTCCCACATGCAGGCCGGCTGTTCTTCGAGGGTGAATGCATGGACTGCGAGAGCAACATCATCTTGAAGTTCTTACCAGTGTCCAATAACTATCCGGCTCTCTTGTGACCAGTACAGCGCCGCCGTCCCACATGCAGACCGGCTGTTCTTCGAGGGTGAATGCATCGACTGCGAGGGCAACATCATCTTGAAGTTCTTACCAGTGTCCAATAGCTATCCGGCTCTCTTGTGACCAGCACAGCTCCACCGTCCCATATACAAGCCGGTTGTTGCTCGAGGGTGGTCGCGCAAATCGGCTGCGAGGGCAACATCATCTTGAAGTCCAGCTGTAGCAAACCACTGACGTTATAGATGGCGTTTTTAACCCAATGGTCGATCGAAACAAACACGAGAACAGTGTTTTAGTAGTCATAGTTAAAGTTTTAGCAATACGGTCACCTCCAGATTAAAAGAGTGTAGCGTATTTTTAGTCGAATTGGATTTTAAGCAAAATTATGTAAAAAAACTAGACAAGATACCTCAGCCTTTTCATAGAATATATCGCAGTCTTTGTTGTCAATGGCAATCATTGAGATTATCTCCTTCAGAATCTGGCCATCATCTGTCACATAAAATGAGATTATTGTTAATATTAACTCTTAGTTACAAAATCCCTGACAAACTTATACCAGAGCCATCTACGCAGTTTTTGAACTGAGACATGTTTTGACATGTCTTATAATCAGTGATCGGTTATTTGGATTCTCCCTCGCGGGATATCAAGTAGAAAAGTTAATATAGATACGACAGTTTCCCACGATACCGAACAAACCGTACAAAAATAAAACAATTTAAATTATCTCTAAGGATTTTTTTACTTTTACATGGCAACCAGTTGAGACAAAAACTTTTATACTTTTCCTAATCTCAACATTTTATTTAAAACAAAATATATTAAAACCTCCACAAAGTATTAGTTTATATATCTGTCATGATGGAAAAAATACTTCAAAATCTTGACATTGACATTTCATTATTTTCTCTGGATTTCAGTTCTAATTATTTTTGGTGAGCAATAAAACCATTTGACATTGTGGACATTGTTTTTCTCAAACTACCTCTCAGTTGAAAGAAGTGTAATTGACTTTTTGATAACGAATTCATTTATTCAAACAATTAACCCGTAGTAACCATATATTAGCTGATAGACACGCGTACTTACTCGCCGAACTTTTATCCAAACGGTACAAAATGTGCCGCTCTGGAGGCAGCAAATGAGCTGTCAGTATAAACACTTGTGCTCATTTGTTCGATTTAGACAAAAGAACGGTGAGTAAGTACTCGTCTATCAGCTACTTAGATATTTTAAAGTGTAATAAAATAAGCACATTGTATTTTTTTGCCTTTTCTAACAACATAAAGCCCGGATTCCCGGGGCATATCCATACTAACATAATGATTGAGGTCGTTCACCCCATGTCGAATCCAAAAAACCGATCACTGCTTATAATTAACTAACAAATCTTTCAGTTGAGGAAGAAAGCAATAGGTTTTAATTCTTTTGCACATACTATAAAAGCAATTCTCCAGACAAAACCAATCCCGCTTTTATTTTATTTAATTTTCTAGATCGACCATTTTATGGTTTTTCTCATCTATACTCACCTCCGGTAGTCATTTTTACGACATAGATCTTGTCAAAAGAAGGATGGTTCTTGGCGGGCAAACAAATAGGCAAGACTGGAGCTGCAACCATAACACACATTACATTCAAGGCATGTTGGCAGAATATAATATTACTATATTATGCGCAGGGCCTTTTTAGATCGCTAAATCACTACACATAGTTAGGTAGGGACACAAGGGCATAGCCAGGCAGTAAACTAGGAGGGGGGCTGAGTCCGCAGAGGGACATATATTGCTGCTCCCTCATGTAGGGACAGTTAAAACAATAAAAAGCCAAAGAAAACTACGAGAATTCGAAAGAAAAGGATTAAGTATAGTTGGTTGTTACTTCACCTTTAAAAAAATAAAGAGTACGCATTTTACCTGGGTGTCCAACCTGGTTGGATTCCACAATCATGAGCTCAACAAGCGCAGTGGTGGCATAGGTCCTCCGGTCTTCGTACTCGGGATGCATGATGTAGTCTTCTACACCAATGGAATACTTCAGGTCTGCACTATGCCACACAATAAAATGCGTGGTGTTGCTACCGAAATAAAACATGAACTCTGTTGTAAAAGTACAAAACAATTAAATGTCCAATGTCCATACGAACGTAATTCTAATCGCTTGGTAGACGAATGGCTAAATGCGTCCGAAGAGAGTATATTATTGACACCAGCCAATTTTGTTAAATAAGCTGTCAGTTACTTTGTTTTTGGCCTACCGGTTTATAGACTATTACTAGCACTTGATACCCTAAAACTTACGAGATGGTTTTTCTGTTTATCATAGCCATATCCTCGGCAGGTGCAAGTGCATAGGATGCATGGATCCGCACCGCACCCGTCACGCTGAACGACCGCTTTTTACCGTATAAGTCTGTAATTAAAAACTTAATGAAGCATTTACCGAACCGCCACTTAAGACTCATTAGATTTTTCAATGAAATCTAGGAAACTGAATTTCAATGTGATACTTTCAACTAAATACATATCATAATGTTGCAATTGCGGTTTTTACAACTTGCAACGCTAATATTCTTTTGTAATAAGACTAATAAGCTTGACCTTTTGTATGCTGCTGTCAAATCGGCTGTTCAAAACATAAAATTAATTTTTGACATGCTAAAGTTGAAAGTAAGGATACACTGATCAGTGTTTAAGCATACTAGACTAAAGGTAGGCTCCGAACCTTCAAATTAGCAGGCCTAACCTGACGAGTACGTACAGAAGTCATGCTGTATAACTCCAAGCCAGGGAAACCGTCCCATCTGGTCTGGGGATACCACTCCTTCTACTATCGGGGCACGGTCTACTGAACACCGTACTTTATTCCATTTAATGGTTTCGGAAGCTGGAACACACAAACTGTAGGCAGTATTGCACATTATGAAAGAGTTTTTATATGTTGGCGCTATGCTTCTTTCCCATGGTCATCATACGATAAAATGAACTTCAAGGCTGCCTTTCAACTTAGGCGGAGATCAAGCAATACCGACGATGTTTGCCTTCTCCGCTTCGCTGGATTACAACGAATACCATTGTTGGCCGAACGTCAATTAGAATTGCCCATAATGAAAATTAACCATTACAAATTGAACCGGAAACCGTAACGGACGCCTACAGTTTACGGTTCAATTTGTAATAGCTAATTTCCTATATGACCAATTCTAATTAACGTTCGGCCAACACTGACGAACACTATTTATCAAGATTGATTTCCGCATGTTTCCGCTCATATCCGCTTATCTCTGCATCGGTGGAAAGGCCTTAAGCCTTATTTTCTTGTTGGACCCCAAGCATCAAACCTTTTACTTCTTAGAAGCTGTATGATATAAGCTTAATATATTTAAAATAGTTTTAATCCAGATTGTAATGAGAAACGTAAAAAAACTATGGGACTTACTTTGAATATAAAGGATGGCCAAAGACATTATAATCTTATCCATTATTTCCATAACGCTCGTTTTTATTGTTTCACAGAAGTTATACATTAAATTAACGCATATTTACACAAAATTCAAACTTCCTTTTAACTCTTCTTTGAACCACATCTTCTTCCTGACTGGCGAGCTCGATTGGAAGTGGATGTCTGTCGATAGTTTATTAAACAAATGATGTTTACTCTCAACATTTTCAAATATTCGTGAGATTTCCTTTCAAAGTTTACAATTACACCAGACAACTGTTATTGCTTGGTTTCAATGTAATTTCAATATAATTGGCGTGAACTATGGCATCAGACACAACGTACTGTTCTTGTATTACGTCAATGGCATTGGTAAATAAGCATTCGGCTCGCCTAGTGGGAAACGCACTACAGCCAATGGACGCCCGCTCCAACTCCACAGATGTCAAATACATCTTGACTTTAAAAATCTGTGCACTCGTTTCGTTAACAAGATAATAAGCCAACTATTTTACTATTCTATTTATTTGCATTAAAAGAATTCCTGTAAGTTTTTGCTTAGTGCACCTTAATCATCTACTAAAAACCTATTATATTGGTTTTTCTTATTATTACTTGCTCCTCACGTTTTTATTTCAGAGCCCCTAGTGTAAATTTATTCGATGGCGTAACGTGACGCGCGTTAGAAACAGCGCGCCAAGCAGAACGTTTTGGTAACTCAAAATCCCATACAAAATGAGACTTAACGCAAACGCCTACGTCACGTTACGCCATCGAATAAATTTACAGTAGGGGTACAGATTCATAATATTTTCCGATAAATACTTAATCCACTCACGTAGTGTCGAAAAGTGGCCATTAGAATCCGAATCGAGAAAACCACATTTTTACCCATATTGCATGATTATACAGTATGTATCTGAACGTAAAGCAATTACTTAAACCCGTAAATTTTTAATAGGGCATACTAAGCAACTTGTACTATGAGACCAACCCTTTTACTGGTTTGATGTTGAAATTTCCTAAGGGAGAGTCAATTTTTATTCGTGATTTCGGGGTTGGTCCCATAGTAAAAGATGCTCTGTATGACCTAAACGTTAACGGGTTTGATTAATTGCTATACGTTCAGATACATACTGTATGTATCTGAACGTATTGTAGGGAGATACCTTAAAACTTTTTTAATATTAAAACTACACCTTATAAAACAAAGTCCCCCGCCTCCTCTGTCTGTCTGTATGTACTCGTATGTATGTTCGCGATAAACTCAAAAACTACTGTACGAATTTTCATGCGGCTTTCACTTATTAATAGAGTGATTCTTGAGGTAGGTTTCGGTGTATAATTTGTGTAACCCGCGCGAGGTCAGGGTGGGCCGCTAGTTTTATTAAAATTTCCATTGGACACCAAAAACGACCAATTTAATTAGGTGTTGCTTATAAAGATTAAACTCGATTTTAATAATGTGATACAATTTATTGTCACTGTGGTTAAAATATCAAAAAAAAAAACAGTTTTACCTACTGTTCACATATTTATTTAACACAAGAATTTTCCTTCTAAACGCAAACATAAATAAATCACTACAGTATACAAATCTTTTAGAACCCCTTACTTTATTTGTGACTCGATCCACTCCATCTGGCTCATGAGGTAGATAAAACGCGCAGGCGCCGCACAGTTGGGTCCACGTACGCCGAAACCTAACTACACAACAATAATTCCTTTCTTTATTATTCTTCTTAAATAAGGTAGTTTACCTATAACATAAAAAAGATATATAAACACATTATAAAAAATCTAACCTAGGGTGACGTTGGCAGCGGGGCAAGGCCCAAGGTACCGGTGGTCATGGGCTGCAGAGAGAGGAACCGGTGGACCATCCATGCCGTGTCCAAGACTACCGCCTTTTGCATCTGACCCTTTTGATCCAACCACTTAGCGAGAGTCTATATAGTTGGTCGAGACTCTTCGCTATACCATAATTTAGTTTGGAGAGAACTAGTGATTCGCATAGAATCTTACGTACTTCCTCACTTAAACACACAACACAAACAAAACAAACAGACAAAAACAAAACAAACAGATTAAAAAAAAAAAAAACTTGAGAGGTTTCGAATTTGATATAAGACCTTCAGGCGAAAAAAGCACGACTTGACCAACTCTCTCACATGTTTTTCGAACCGCAACTGGCTGTCAATCACGAGCCCTAGGTTTCTAGCCTCCTCCACTCGTTCTATGAATGAACCTCTTATACTTATTTTAGGGTCAAGATCCAACATTTTTGACCTTTGTGACTTGGAACCTAATATCATGAACTTTATTTAAGGTGGTTCAGCAATAATCCATTTTTATCAGTCCAAGTGGATATACTTTCCAGATCCGCATTAATTTTGTGAATTGCTTCGGCTAGGTTACCAGGATGGGTTGAAAAGTACAGTTGGACGTCATCTGCATATAAGTGGTATTTGCAGTATTTAATCGTTTTTATTATATCTGCACTGTAAATAATAAATAACAATGGACCAAGTATAGAGTCCTGGGGGACTCCCATATTGTGTTGTTTATGCGCTAAACAAATCTTTTTATTATACTCTATAGCGACTTACCAAGGTCCAATACTCGTTGGAGTCTCTCGAGACGAGCACGGAGCCCGACTCCATGAAGCAAGTGAAATGCACGCCCTGTGCCGACGCGCAGATTGGGTACGTCGGCACCAGCATCTTATGCTCCGGCTGAAAGATAACTTTCGTCCATGGTTACGTCCAGTATTGGCCGAACGTTAATTAGAATTGACAACTAACCATTACAAATTGAACCGTAAACTGTAACCGTCCGTTACAGATTACGGTTCAATTTGTAATGGTTAATAGTAAATTCTAATTAACGTTCGGCCAACATTGATTGAGCCAGACTGTTTTAACTACTCCTATGTGTTGCAATGAAAACGAAGTCTGGATTTAAATGGTTTTTCTGTTTGGATATTTACAATGTTGATACTTTAAATTTTCTACAAGCATAAAATAAAATGATGATAATGATGGTAAACAGTTGTCCCTCATCAGGGATGGCCCTTCGGAGCGACGTCCGGTGCTGCGGGTTTTAACACTTTTAACTTTGTACGAAACGTTGTAAAAACCGCATGGTATAACACACTGGCTCCGCCTCTTCGTGAGAAGCTCGAAGGTGCGAATCGCACGACGATTCGCGCTTTCGGACGGAGATGTGGTACGAGCCGCAGGATATGCCATATGCTACACCGATCTCCATAGTAACGTACGCATTTTCTCTCATAGACATCACGCACCGCAGATCCGGGCGGACAACGAGATATCGGAGCAAACCGCAGCATCGTACTGTCGTCGCCGCACGCGAATTCGTCGCTCGGCACTTCACAACGAAATGCGGCGACTGTGTGATAGTGATAACCGCCTAGGGCTCTCAGAAAGGATTTCCATTATTCACTTATACAAAAAATAAAACACTTGCTTTAAAATTTCATTGCAGAATATTACATCACGAACTTTTAAAGCTAATGTAGATTATTCTCTAATTCCGAAAGTTTACGCACTGAATATATTATTATCTAAGGGTTGCCTGGAAGAGATCGCTTTTGAACGATAAGACCACCTGTTGTTACCTAATGTAATGTGTGTTCTTCTGTATTCCCTTTTCATTATGTGGTGCACAATAAAGAATATATTATTATTGTTACCTCTGCTTTTTCATCATATAAATCGCAATTCTTGACGTCGACGATATCCATTGTGATTACTTCTTTCTGGAATTCTCCATACTCTGTCCAGACAAATAAAACTACATTGTATAAGTAAATTAAATACAAAAATAGGTAGAGACGCAATTATACCGAAGACAGTTTTATACAAAAATACACTGTCGATAATTTAAATATTAAATCAAGGTACTCCAGCGCAGTCGTCATTATTTTCAAACAGTAAAGTACATATATCAATGACACTTACCATCTGTTATTTTAATGGCGTAAATATTTCCAAAACTACTGCTTCCCTTAATAGGCATGCATATTTGCATGATTGGACCTGAAATTGGAAGGTTATAATGCCAAGTGGATTTTGCGTCAAACAGATAGTGACACCTTAAGTGACCAAATATATCGGAACACAACCCAATTTCTATGGTATAGTCGTTCGATTTGAAGCTGGCCCGGAGCGGCTAATCTTTTGTCTATTGTTAACTAAAACCGCGCGTGCCACTACCTGCAAAAAAAGGGTCGTATAATTATAATTGGCACCTGAGCGCAGGCTAGTCCAATACTCAAAAAACCAGTGTAGGTGCGGTCTCCGATAACGCGCCTTTGTTCCACATATCGAGAACACATTTCAGACTGGTTCGGTAGCGTACGACTCGCCGGCACTCAGTAACCGTAGAGGGACCACACACGAAATCGCAAATTATCTTTCCATTTGTTCATTTTGTATCTTATTTCAATTACCATAGGAGTTGTAATTCAATAACCGGTTAAAGTGATCGGATCCTTTTTTTGCACGTAGGTCACTACGTGCACGCGTGGTTTTAGCTAAAAATAGGCAAAGGATTAGCCGCTCCGGGCCAGCTACAAATCTAACGACTGTAACAAAGGCGTCTTTTGGTCACTTTGGCCCTTTGGTCTTTTTTGAAGCTGGCGGTACTAAGATATAAGTACAATCTCCTCAATTTCGGAAAGTCTTCTAAATATAGATTCCCTTTTGAGCATCAAAGTATCGTATTGATTGCAGAAAAGCTCCATAAATTCCCAAGAAAACAAGCGTTAAATTGACAGGCAACAAATTTCTCCGATAAGACATTTTAAGGCATGAAACATGGGAAAAAGGACTTGCCTGGGTCTCCCAGCTCGATGGTCCTGTCTCTGACTATTTTGACGAGAGCAGTGGTAGCATACGTCAAGGTCTCGTACTCTTTGTTTAGATTGTAACTCTCCACGCCCATGGTGTATTTTACCGTGGGACTGTACCACACTATGAAGTATGTGCTATTCCTGAGGAAAAAGTAAAAAAGCATGTTTTCATTTTAAGCCTAAATCCTTTAGACTTTTGCTTTAAAAACAACCAGTACTAATATTCGAAGTTAAATAGCGCTATCTCAAAAATAAATGCTTTTGAAAATGGAATTGTAATTCATATACAAACTATTCGGTGTTGCTGCATATTCACCATCATAGATAGTCTATAAATCTATAGGGACCGTGGGCGTTGGAGGGTCTGCCATCTTGTGGCCTGAATCGGAAACATAAACATGTACATTGATAATTCACGCCAAAGAAAATGCTGCCATCTACCGTTCTCGCACGTTTTCTGCCATCTTGCGGGCTACATTGGAAGCATAAACATCATATTTACACCTAGCGCCAAAAATCTGAGGTCTTTCTTCTGTGCTCTCTACAGTTTATGCACGCTGCTATAAGGGATTACCTGAATACACTAATCCTATGTAGAAAGCTGCTATTACATGAATATCTTACCTGAGGATGTCTTTGTCGATTTTAGCCATGTCCTCGGCTGGCGCAAGTGCATATTCGGGATGTATGAGCACAGCTCCAGTGATGCTGTAACGCATCGTATCTGCCGAGTCTGCCATGAGAAAAACGTTTCTATAATTGTTATTGGAAAATTGTAACAGGGTCCTATGACCCTCCAATGTTCTGATCTATATGAGGAACGGTTAGGTGTTCTGTCAATATGGATATGTGGGGTTTCGGTATAAGTGTGGCTGGCTTCAAATAAACAGTAATCATTGAGTAAACAGGTCGCAACATGTAGACCGCTCTTACCCGTATGCCATACTTATCCATATTGACCTTCTACGTCAGTGGCGGGCAAACTTTCTTTATAGGAGCAAAATTTAAAAAATTTAAGAGGAAGGCCAGAATTGCAGCAAAAATGTATTTTGATTTGTGATAATCGTAGGTCAGTGCCATGCACTAATTATTTCATCAATGCTTCGGGACAAAATAATTCCTAGTAAGATTTAATGTTTCCCTGAGTTGAAAAAGTCTGCTTATTCATATGGATTAAACCAATATGTTTTAATACATACAAAACGTGGTAATACATACAGAAATCGTGTTGTATGACCCCCATCCAGGGGAACCGTCCTATCTGATCAGGAGGCAGAAGCCCCGGCTGCACAGGCACACGGTCCATGGAGCAACGGATTTTATCCCAATCGAAACTACAGCATACTGAAAGAACATAAGATCAGGTTGGGTAAGAGAAACATTACTTTGCTCAGGCGAGAGAAACAGTATGCAGATCCCCTAAAATTGTAACCCTTGCACTTGCACCGGTGTTTCTAAGGCTAGGTTCACACGGCGACTATTCGATTCGATATTTTCTCGCATACGGTTTAACCATATACGAGACGACCGTCCACGGCGCGAGGTCCATTCGGTTTTTTCACGTGTGCGATCTTCTCGTATATAAGGTGCTAACAAATTAGCTGCCGTTATAGAGATAATATTAAATAAAATTAATTAAGTATATCCTTATATCGTCGAAGCTATATTTTTTATCATTAAAATATTTATTTTATTTTATTTTATTTTAATTGTGGGACGATGAGTCAGGGTGTATTAATGTGCAACTTAACATAAACAAATCCAGCGGATTCAAAGTATTGATTTTAAGGTGCATCCATACTTTCCGATAAAAAGACAAAGAAAAAAACACAAGCAAAAAAATACAAACGCACAACAACAACAATAGATACAAATGAAAAATATTTAAAAAATTAGCAGTGTTATTTATTTTTATGTTAAATTTGATATTAATACACTTTGAATATTTTTTCTAAGACAGCAGCAAACACCTAAAATTATACATGAAATCAAATAAATATTGATTTGTATATCTTTGCCTAGAAGTCAAAATTAAAACAAACCAACAGTTGCATAATATTGTATGAATATTCCTAAGAACACTGCTTTTAGGGTCCCCGCCTGGCCGCGCGCCGAAGTTGATGTCGATATACATAACTGGCAGTCATTTAACTGACAAATAAAAGTGCTGGAGTAGAAAATAATATTTTTAAGCTTAACGGTTGAATCTTATACTTTTTATCGTCATAAAAACTTAATAATATGGAAAGTAGAGGCAAGGAATACAATCTCCATAGAACTGTTGCAAAAGTGTCTAGCTGTCAGCTATAAATAATGGTTCCAAATCTCTCCAGAGTAGCGCTAGAGCAGCTAAGAACCTAGGCGTTATTGACGAGTGAAGTGCGCTGTCAATTATTTGGTTTTTTTTTCAGGTATTCTAGGTATTGTAGCGCCTTATATTTAAGTTTTTTTGACGGACACTTTTTGGTACATAGAGATTACCTTACCTCACCGTCACTTTACTTAATAAGACGTAATAATGAAACAAACTTACGTTCCATGCACGCCACAACTAAAATCACTTTAATTTCAAACAATTTCATATTACACACTTGTTCTTTACTGTACAAATAATAAATTGCATTAATTCCGGTTTATAACCATGATCCAAAATCTATCGTTATCTATAGGAAACACGACACGTCAAGTTTCACACTCCTCAGAAATATGACACCACAATAATGTCTTCTACACTGACTGCAACCGTTTGGCGTCGATGGTTTACAAAACTAAATGTATGCGGAAGATACACTTACTGTTTTCTTATTCTTTCGAATGATTTCCCTCATAACATCCTATTTAGTCTATTCTAGCGTAGTATTGATTAATGGTTTCCTAATTCCAATTTCCATTCCTGCCGAGGTAGCTTAGTCCGATAGTTCGAGGCTGAAATGATGCCTTTCACCAGAGTTAATCACTCTACTTTTCATTTCGAATACAAGGGAAGTAAAATACATGTGTTTTTTTTAACACTAAGTATAATTGTTTATAGCATTTCTTGAGGGTAGTTTCAATTAAACATTTAGTTAAAATTATAGTTATTTATGGAATGAGGAGTTAAATATCAGAATCCATTTAAAACTAAATTCCAATGGCTTTTCGTAAAAAAATGAAAATAATCGTACTTGGAAAGTAAAATGCTCTAGTGCAGAAAAGTATCATTTTCTGCACAATTTTTAGAACAACAATGACCCTCTTTCAGAGTACTTATGAGTAATGAAAAAAATATTCCCCAACCCTTAGATGGGACTTAATCATGACAGCGCAAATTATAAGTCACATTCATAGTAAATAAGTTTTTGGCAAATAAATCATTTTAGGTACAATCTTTTCGCTGACTGTACATGTCATTCCACGTGCAACTAATACCCATTGAGACAATTCTAACACCCCAAACAAATTAGGTTGCGTTGTTTTATCACTGAGTTCCTATGACTACCTCCTCTCTCCATCATCAGATCAGCTCGATGGTACCATAATATTGCATTGTCACCCGACTTACACACGTATGCAAATTTTCAGTTTCATCGGAATACGGGAACATACATGGTTACATTGCAAGTTAAATAAAAGCTTGTAAAAACCCGCCTTGAGGACCCGGATATGTCCTTAAACTACGTCCAAAAGAGAGGTATGGGCACTGTAAATGTCATCTCGCTTTGTGTGGTAGGGCACAGGACAGCGGATGTCATTCCAGATCTAGAGCAGAGCCCAACTGGGGAAGTACCTCCACCTTACAGAAAACCGCACCCAAATAACAATAGACCTTACTCATAGTGTTGTGTTCCTGCCGGTGAGTAATGTTGCTAGAACTCAACGAGGGTGCGGAGTGTTAGGGTCGGCAACGCGCATGTAACTCTTCTGGAGTTGTAGGCGTCCATATGCTACGGTGATCGCTTACCATCCAGCGGGCCGTATGCTTGTTTACCACTGACGTAGTATATAAAAAATGGGTTTTGAAAGACCTATCCAACAATACCCCACAATATTGGGTCCTAGTACCTAAAATTATTTGTATAGTTTTTATTTTACTGTTCTGTCGCTATACATAATTAATTAATTAATGTATTCATGCAGATGTGCAGCTTTCTAGCACTAACGATCACGGAGCAAAACCGCGGACGGACGCACAGACGGACATGGCGAAACTATAAGGGTTTCTAGGTGACTACGAAACCCTAAAAACGGAGGCGATCCTTTATATAAAAGGCAACGTTTTGTTCCCCCGAGCTGAAGGAGCATAAACAGCATTGCAGCACTGGTACAGACAGTCTTCACATTGATAATAAGACGCTGCGGCTATCTGAGCGTCGATCCATTCCATGTTGCTGTTCACGTTGACGAAACGCGCTGGCGCGCCGCAGCCAGGACCGCGGGAGCTGAAACCTAACTGGAAACAAATAAAAGTCTAAAAAATCGTCGAAGACAAAGCAATAAGTTATTTGTTTTACAAGGGGGCAAAGTAGTTTTTTAACCGCTCGTGCTTATATTGATACCCGAGCAAGCGAAAGATTCCAAAGTTGAACCAAGGTTCAATGGTAAGAAAATTGGAATCTTCGAAAAGTCAGTTGCGGGGCCAAGGGTTAAACAAATTTTGCCACCGAGTGAAATAGAAGTTTTCACCTCACCAACGCGAGGAAAAATCTAATTTAAAACATTACACAAAATCAAACCAAATCAAATCCAAATGGGCGACATTATGCCATTAAATATTTATCATTCAAATTCATCATTTAAAATGACACTAGCCAACATAAGAAAACAAAATTTTCATTCAATTACTTTGCCACACCTGTGGATAAAATGCAACTCTCATCAGTTTTCGGACAATCAAGAGAGCCTTTACCAGCTGGTGTGGTGAAAAAATACTTTCCGTCTTCCATTAAGGTTTGAATATCAAAATGTCAAAAACTATCGCTAGTTTTAACTCACACCACAGCCTCGAAAAAATACCGTATGTCCCGTAGGACCTACTCGTAAGTAGGTACATATAAGTTTCGATAATATGTGCTAGAGTAGCAGCAGCAAATAAAATGTAAAACAACTATATACTGAACGTTTTTTTTAAAGCAAAACTAATGAAAAACTTATTTTTCATGATTTTTTCAACCTGTCTGGGTCTATTGTATTGTATTGATGTGGAATTGATATTGTAATGTATTGTATTGATAGCAGTTTTTTAGACACATTTCAATTTCACGGGAACTAGACAATTTTAATTAGGTACTTACCAGTGTCCAATATAATTCCGACTCGCGAGAGACTAGCAGCGCGCCGCCATCCCAAACGCAGGGCTGCGCATCGTGCGCGGACGCCAATGCGCAGAGCATATGCGTTGGCGCCATCATTTTGTAATCCAACTAGAGAAAGAAACTTTAATTAAAATATATGACGCCTAGTCTGTCTTATAGGGTTCCGTACCTCAAAAGGAAAAAAACGGAACCCGTTGTTGTCTGTCTGTCTCTCCATCTATTTGTCAAGACACTTTATCTCGGGAACACGTAGAGGTATCGAGTTTAAAATACATATGCTGAAGTCTACAGTACCTTGATGCTGCGAAAATCAAACTTCTAAATGAACGTTTTAAAAATTACGGCAATTACATAAAAATGCCCCATAAAACGTATATTTCGACACTCTCCGGGGAATCAAAATTAATAGGGTACTTTCCGTAAGAGTAAAGAGCTCAAATTGTTCATTCCAAAACATTTTTTTCTTTTTTTTTTCAAAGAGAAAAACAAATGATTTATGAATGAAAATGTGAAAAAAAAATACCGTTCCAACCCCCCATATCTCCGAAGTTTACCGACGAAAAATTATGAAATTTTTACATAATGTTAACATTACTATAAATTTTACAGGAAAAATATAATCAGCCCTCTATCTTGGTAATTTTCTTTTTTATTAATAAAAAACCTTTCAGAATTCAGTTTGCAATTTAACCAACTTTACGTGTGTTTATTACACCTGAAATTTCTATGAGATTACATTAAATACACCTTTTTTCAAATAAAAGATCAAGTTTTGAAATCGGTTCACATGATAGAGAATTATCCTCGATAAACCAACATACGTGCATTTCATCGCCGATAGATGGCGCTGTACACAAATATACTTAGTATAGGTACTTCTGTTCAGAAGTCTTATGCCTGTATACGAGATAATGCTAAGTTTGTACGGAACCCTCGGTGCGCGAGTAAAAAAAACTCGCACTTGACCGGTTTTTATTTGATATGGTTGGCTCGTTCGTGTTTTTCCTGATGTAAACATCGCAAAGTTCAAGTTATTTTTTTTTTCGATTTTTTTCCGAAATGTGTTTGACTCTGACAGTCCATGACTGATTTTTAAAGAAGTTCAATGCAATATTCAGATACAAAATTATGGATGTAAGCACACTTACCTCGGCTTTTTTATAAAATGCTTGACAATCATCTACATGAACGGGGTCCACTTTTATCACTTCTTTCCTCAACTCGCCTGTAACTGAATGAATAGAAATGTATGGTTATTAATCTTTTTTACATTAGAATGAACTCCATAGAAGTAAGCGTGCAGCTTTTATCAGGATCTTTAATTGTTATTAATCATGGAATTTTTAATGTAGCATGGTCAATACTTATAATAATTTTAATTTACTTCAATATTTATTGCAAAAAGTGCACAATTGATGAATATCATTCGATACCTCCCTGGAAGTGGCCGCTTCCGCTTTTCGGCTGTAGCGGCTGTGGCGGGTCGCTCCCCATCGATGGGGGAGGTCAATTGCACGTCCTTTGGAGGATGCTAGTGTAGGCCAGCTCTTCGCTCCCGATCGTTACCCAACCCCACGACCCCTGGTGATACCGTTTGAGTGGGGCCAAGTGTCGGGGCCGCGGCGAAGGCGACCGGTAGCTTAGCTGGAGTGTTGGTGAGGCTGTATTCGAGGTGTGTTGTGCTTGCTCTGCTAAGAAGTGCACGATTTGGAACCGTAAGCTTACTTCTACGACGTTCTTTCTAATGCTATAAAACGAAGTATAATAAAAATAATCTAATTGATTAAAATTTCATACAAGTGAATGTATACCATCTGATATTCTGACAACGTAGAAGTTTGTAAATGCGCCGGATCCTTTGGCGGGCAGGCAGATGGGCAAAGCGGGTCCTAGAAAGGAAAAGATAGATATTGTTGAATTTGTTGATCTACAGCTAAGTACTGTACATTTTTAAAAAATATTTCTAAAAAGTATTTTCACGAATTCACTAGTTTCACTACCTCATATGCCTCGACCACGATAAAACACTCCTAGCAGATTCGTTTGACGCTGCTAGCCTTACCACGAGTTTGACACTGATGACATATTCGCTTGCGTCTTTTTATATATCTCGCTTGCACTCATAAGGCAGTACGAGAGAAATGCATAAAAAGTAAGATACGCAGTCACTAGTGAAATATGTCACATCGATACATCGTTTGTTTTCCACAATTATATGACGGTGTCAGCTGTCAGCGTCAAGCCAATTCACACGATTCGTTTTTCTCGTGGAGCATATGTATGAGTACTTTGGACAACAGATAGTCTAATATAATATCTCATTATGATTAAACTGGCAATTTATTTACCTATTCCCAAGGAAACCCGTCATCAGGGTTTACCCATTCGAGGCCTCAGAAGGATCAAACTCTCTGAGCATCTCTTCTGTCCAATTATTTAGAATTATTACATTATATTTTAGAATTTTTTATAGATACCAGACATATTATGCAGTTTCCAACGCATCATGTGGAGAAACATATCTTTTTAGGGTGAAAGAATGGCAAAGGTGCTCGAGATGGGGCACGTATGAGATGGTCGAACGCTATAAAGATGTAACCATGAGCATGACTTATGACCGCACAAAATTGAGACAAACCACATATGGTCGCAATCCTCAGCAATAAGGGATGAGACAGAAAGACCTACCAGCATGTCCCAGTTTGTTGGGTTTGTCCGGAATCAGTACCATCATGGCCAAGGTCGCAAATGTAACGTTGGTAGTGAACTCGTAGTGCAGTATGTAGTCAAGTACTCCCATGTAGTACTTCACCTCGGCGCTGTGCCATACTACGAAGTGAGTGCTGTTCCTGTCAGAAGAACATTTAGTGTAATCTACGGCCCAATTAGAAGATCGATAACTAAACGACATGTCAAAATTGACGTTTATTTCGATTCCGCTGTGATCCCAATAAGATCTATCTACGATATTTCTAACGTCAAAGTGACATTGGTTGCCCGAATCGAGCTGCTTCTGTCCATTCCATTATACGACTACAAACGTTATCTAAATGAGAACTTATCTAAACCTGAACTTATCGTTATCGTATATCATTCTTCGAATCGGGCCGATACTGAGTTTTTGTCAAGAAGTTCTGATGCTGGAAGAAATACGCGCGATACGTTTCTGTTATTCTTATCGAAGATTTTGGAGGCTAATGCCTGCTCTTCTGGATCCGTTATGATTTTATCCAATTTAAGTGTATACTTCGTTAACCTAAGCAAATATGTATTACCAGGAGATTAAAAAGGAAAATCCATTCAGAAGCCCTAGTGTAAATTTATACAAAATGAGACAACGCAAACGCGTAGGTCACGTCACGCTATCGAATAAATTTACATTAGTGGTAGAGATCCTCTTCGGAATCTGTCGTTGGCTAAGAATGTAAACCTGCCAAAACAATTTTTGAAAGCAGAGTTTGTACTTAATTTTATTGACATTAAATTTAAAAATAAATATTAACGCTGTGTTATTTCGGTCTAACACTATCAAACGTTTTTAGACCAATCTAAACATTTTAAATACGTTTCGTTTCACCAAATGAGTAAATATTTATGAAAATAATAACTGTCAGTTAATTAGGGAAAACATCAAAGGATTTTCTTCATTTTCAATTATACTTTTCATATAGGTAGTCTTACATTGTAGGTGTCAAATACAAATGGTAAAATACAAATTTGTAAAATATAATCTACAAATTTATAGAAAAGGATCATTTTTGGCCCAAATGACGGAAATCTTCTTTTGAACTGTGAAACTATACTCAAGAATTCTAAAACAAAGAATCCATTTCAATATGGAAGGTGCAGGTAAGGAATACAATCTTCATAGGCACAGCTGTTGCAAAAGTGTCCAGCTGTCAGCTATAAATAATAGTTCCAAATCTCTTCACAGTAGCGCTAGAGTAGCTAAGAACCTAGGCGTTATTGACGAAGTGTAGTGCGCTGTCTATGATTTGATATTTTTTTTAATATTCTAGGTATTGTAGCGCCACCTATTTAAGGTTTTTTGTCGGACACTTTTTGGTACATGGAAATTGAATTCCTTACCTCCACCAATATATACATTTCAATAAGGATTACGGGAAAAGTGATTAGATACTTACGAGATGGTGTCGCGGTCAATTTTAAAGACATCTTCAGCAGGTGCAAGTGCGTACCAAGGGTGGATACGCACGGCGCCGGTGAGCGCATAACGCATCTTTCCGGCGTAGACTGCAAGCACAAATAAGATCAATAATAAAATTATTGCCTGTCAAACAACTTTATCAGTAGAAAAGGCGTAAAATTCAAATTTTATTCGATAACTTTCACATGCTGCTTTGACAGACTATATTTAAAATTTCAGATCATTACAATCCAAACCTCCTGCTGCCTATCATCAAATATTTAAAATGTGTCTCTGTATTAATAACCATAGAGGCTCGAATTTTAGTGCCGATGCCGTGAAACCACACAGCAGGCGGCTTCCTCGCACAACGTATGAGTATTGCGATGAAATAAAAAATGGAAAATGTTTATTTGGGTAACAAATAAACTACAATTATAATATAATGGCTGGAATTTCCTAGTAGATTGATGTAATACATCTGTGTCAGGAAACCCTGCTCTTCCGTTGGAGGTTTACAATAGCTGTTTCCGAAATAAACTAGGTACATATTTACAAACTTTATTTCATAATACATTATAACAATTTCACATTAAATGCGTATATTCAATAATTCAGAGCGTGCGTGCGTGCGTGAGCATGTGTGTGTGTGCGTGTGCGTGGGAGATTTTTGGGTTATTTGTTTATTTTGAAAAATGTGCGATACAACGAGGAAATGCCGCCAACATCCTTGGTACAATGCCTCAAGGGCCTATTTTAGATTTAAGCTAGTTATATAGTAAGCCTCTATATATATCCATTATGTATATTGTTATTGTAAATAAAACTTGATCTTAAACCGCACCAGGGATTTCAAATAATCCTTCGGGAAAATACTACTTGTAATATAATCTCTTTAATAAAACCATATGCCACTCGAAATGCAGCACATAACGTCTTTGAGTGTTATTTTCATTCATATTAAAAATAGATTAACGTTATGATTACAAAGATATTCGACAATATCAATTTATTTTAATGCTTTTAAAGCGCGTGGTTGATTTATGCGATCAACGGAATGTAGGAAAAATGACAACGCGCTTACCGCTGCGTAAAACAAAACAATGTAGGGTTGTGCGACAAACGCATCGCGTCTAACGCTGCGTTAATCGCATAAAACAACCGCGTCCTTAATTATTTGTGGGACAGTGTCCAGCTGGGACATTTACGTTACTCTGATGTGCTTCATTTCATTGAAAACAGATACGTACAGAAGTCATACTGGATAACGCCTAGCCAAGGATAGCGTCCAACCTGTTCTTCGGGTAGCAATCCTTCTTGGACGGGCTGCCGGTCGAACGAGCAACGAATCTTGTCCCATTTGATCGCGATACAAACTGCAACCCGACAATATTTTGGTTGAAGACATTTTAGTAAATTTTCCTTGGCAGTTACCTTATTAATACAATGTGCACCCGGTGCGCATACTCGTACAAAACTAACAAGTCAGATGTTACTTACCTACTTTAATAATCTTAAAATACGAATATTCATATTCACATTTGTATTCGTTGCGTCACTAATAAATTTTATAAGGAAAAATTCAATACGGCCAAATCCGTCTGCGGGAAATTGCGTTTGACGTTTTTTTCTTTACACCCGTAGGAAATAGAGATCTGCTTTTGACTGCTGAAACTAAAAACAAGCGCTTCTTTGTCGGTGAAGTTGAAAATCGTGTACTATTGTTTTAAAAAAAATTTGACGACCGGTTTGGCCTAGTGGGTAGTGACCCTGCCTACGAAGCTGATGGTCCCGGGTTCAAATCCTGGTAAGGGCATTTATTCGTGTGATGAGCATGGATATTTGTTCCTGAGTCATGAGTGTTTTCTATGTATTTAAGTATTTATAAATTATATATATCGTTGTTTAAGTACCCTCAATACAAGCCTTATTGAGCTTACTGTGGGACTTAGTCAATTTGTGTAATAATGTCGTATAATATTTAAAAAAAAAAGGCGCTTATGTACGAAATTTCCCGCAGACAGATTAAGCCGTATTGAATTTTTCCATATAAAATTTGCTAGTGATGCAACGAATACAAATATTTGTAATCGTCGCATATTAAAAAAACGAATTGTATTTTCATTGGTTATACATATACAATTTTATCTAGTCTAGCTAAAATTACAGATTTTATATAACTTACTTTGAAAACATAATATTGTCAGTAATTGTAATCTTGTCCAGTCTATGTCCATAGTTCATTGCTTTTCCGTCCTTGCGTTTTGTTTTTGTTATTCTATTTTATATTAAAATATTCGCCCAGTACATGTGTTCAGAGCGCAAACATAACATAATATAATTTATTTAAAAACACAATGTTTAATTTTTACTTTGCAAAGAAAAGTCAATTATTTTGGTATATACTTTAGCACCGCACTGATTTAACGAAACGACTACTCCACAGGAATGTTATTATAAATAACAACTTCATAAACATCCGATGCTAAATGAATGTTTACAAAATAACTTTAGAAGCCAATTCAAACTCACATTGTGACATCAAAATGATACGTCAGTTGCTTGTCCATCTGTGCATTTTTCTCCTATTCGCCTGTCTGTACCTACATAAATTGGCGAGAGTGAGACGCACGGGACACTGACATCATTTAGATACATATATCTAGCGACCCGCCCCGACTTACAAAACCTTAACAAATCATACACTTAAACCTTCCTCAAGAATCACTCTAAACCCGCATGAAAAAACGTGAAAACCGCATGAAAATCCGTTCAGTAATTTTTGAGTGTATCACAAACAGACGGGGACGGGGGGTTATAAGGTGTAGTGATTTTGATGTCACAATTTGTATTGTGTGTGTTTTGTATTTTAAGCTAGATTACCTTTATTGCCTTTGCAATACCTACTGACATAACACAATACGCATTAAGTTTCTTCCTTCCTTCGTATATTGGGTTCGCAACTAACTTTTATATCAGTTGAAATTAAAGCTAAATTTAAACTAATTTAATAACAAAACTATAATAAAATGCAACCTAAAATTAAAACTACCTAATAATGTTAATTACTCTAAGTGTAACACTGTTATCCTTATTTTTCACATTTGATGTTACCTGTTACTAATTTATTTTTTTTATTCCAGGTAATTACCCCGAATCGATTTTAATTGGTGTACCTACTAGAAAGTTTAGGAAGTAAACGGTAATTAAAGGTAAAGTAACCAAATTCCAAAAGCAAAAATACTACTATTTTTTAGGACCCGGATTCGATCTTAACCCAGGAAACTGGGTTCGATCTTACCCCAGCAAGCTTGGTTCTCCATACAAACGTAGTTACGCTCTCATTTTAAAACGACTAGCTAGATTTCTCTAAAACTTTGTAGGTATTTGCAATACAAACAAACAAACAAACATTTATTCAGCAAATAGCCCACAGGGACACTTTTATATGTCAAATTTTACAATCATAAAAATAATAAAATATAATTACAAATATGGAATCAACTAAATATTAGATACTTTATGAGAGATTTTACAGTCTCTAAATGTCGAATTACACAAAAAAAATATGTGATAAAAAATACAAAACAACAAATACTAAAATTCTATAGAGATGTAAAGGTCTCTAATAAAAAAAATTATCATTAAAATATCCTGAGACGACATTACCAATTTATAAGTAGGTATACAACATTACCTTAGCTGACCATTGGGATAAATATTTACTTTTCGTCTCACTGAGTCGGTGAAAGTACTTATTTAAACATTAGTACCTGGGCGACCGAGCTTTGCTCGGTTAAAACTATAAAAATTAAAAAATAAACTTGAACATATAAAAAAATATATAACGTTAGTCACCGGGCGAGATTCGAACCCGTAACACCCGTTTAGCAGTCCGCGTTATAACCCGCTGGACCAGACGGACAGTGGCCGGCAACACGAAATTAGCGACCATATTCTGCGTCGAAAGAAAAACGCATGAAAACTCGAAAACACGCGTTTTCCCAAACAAAAGACTAATCTAGATAGATTGTATACCCCCAAAAACCCCCATATACCAAATTTCAGCGAAATCGTTAGAGCCATTTCCGAGATCACAGAAATATATATTGACATAATGTGCAATTCAGCAGGCCTTCTAAATGGTCCAATGGTTGGAAGGTTCTAATCGAACCATCTTATATTGGAATGATATCAGATCTATGTTAGATCAGTATCACATTATATTGTTGGAATTGGACTGTTGTATTATCTTATACCTTTAAACGAGCAATTCTTGTATATATACAAGATACTCTCTTGTATATATACTAGATTCGAGATACTGATCTAACATAGATCTGATATCATTCCAATATAAGATGGTTCGATTAGAACCTTCCAACCATTGGACCATTTAGAAGGCCTGCTGAATTGCACATTATGTCAATCTACAACCAAAAACGTCACTTTTGACACTGACAGATCAATATCTGATAAAATATCATATTGGAATGAGATCGATTAACTAAACTCGAATCCAAAAACGTCACTTTTGAATCTGACTGATCATGATCAATATCTGATAGAGTATCATATTGGAATGAGATCGATTAACTAAACTCGAATCCAAAAACGTCACTTTTGAAACTGACAGATCAATATCTGATAGAGTATCATATTGGAATGAGATCGATTAACTAAACTCGAATCCAAAAACGTCACTTTTGAATCTGACAGATCAATATCTAATAGAGTATCATATTGGAATGAGATCGACTAACTAAACTCGAATCCAGAAACGTCACTTTTGAAACTGACAGATCAATATCTGATAGAGTATCATATTGGAATGAGATCGATTAATTAAACTCGAATCCAAAAACGTCACTTTTGAAACTGACAGATCAATATCTAATAGAGTATCATATTGGAATGAGATCGATTAACTAATCTCGAATCCAAAAACGTCACTTTTGAATCTGACAGATCAATATCTAATAGAGTATCATATTGGAATGAGATCGACTAACTAAACTCGAATCCAAAAACGTCACTTTTGAAACTGACAGATCAATATCTGATAGAGTATCATATTGGAATGAGATCGATTAACTAAACTCGAATCCAAAAACGTCACTTTTGAATCTGTCAGATCAATATCTAATAGAGTATCATATTGGAATGAGATCGATTAACTAATCTCGAATCCAAAAACGTCACTTTTGAATCTGACAGATCAATATCTAATAGAGTATCATATTGGAATGAGATCGACTAACTAAAACTCGAATCCAAAAACGTCACTTTTGAAACTGACAGATCAATATCTGATAGAGTATCATATTGGAATGAGATCGATTAACTAAACTCGAATCCAAAAACGTCACTTTTGAATCTGACAGATCAGTACATCATTATAATAGGCCCTGTCCTCTTCTTCATAAAAACGTAGACCCCATTTTCCTCTCTGGATATTGACATAATGGAAAATGTTTTTACATGTTTTGATGTATATTAACCATAGCTATGTGTGTGTAAAAATTGTAGCGAAAAACAGATATCATACCAAATTTAAATGCTCCTAACTTTTATAATAATTAAAAATTCTAAAAAATCAAACATAGCTGTGGCTGACACTCTGTGACAAAATATTTTTAATAATGTTAATATCTATGAAAAGGCGGTTTCGGGGCGGCTGTGGCCCATCCTCTTAATAAATAAAGGTGCCCACTGATTACCAGTTCGCCGGACTATATCGGCCTGTCAGTTATTCGCGATTGACAGCTTTTGCGAATAACTGACAGACCGATATCGTCGGCTCCTTAAACTCGAAGTGGCCTATGATTCTAAATAGGTGTATTTACGCTACACTCTTCCTTATTATGTGGTGTGTTGCAACAAAAAAATGCGTTTCCGCATGCACGTCTAAAGCAACATTCCGATTTTGAGAATATGCTGTTGATTTAATATGATGTCTCTATGCATCTTGCTTTCACCAATAAAAGGCGTTTGCTCAAATCGTTGTAAATGACTGTAACTTTATACATTTAAACGAGCAATTCTTGTATATATATTCATATATTTCGAGGATCTCGGAAACGGCTCGATGAAATTTTCTATATGAGGGTTTTTGGAGGCGAAAAATCGATCTATTCGCTGGTATCCTGCCTTTTCGCCGAAAATTGTATTGCCGAATTTCACTTGCCAACCAACTTTTCGCAGACATTTCATTTGGCAGAATAACTTTTCCCAAATAATTATTTCGCAACCATTTCATTTCCCAACCCCATAGTTGGGAAATGAAAATTGCGTATTGGTTGGGTTAGGTTAGGTTGGATTAAGCCCAGCGTGGGCAGAGCAGCGGGCCGCACTCGTGGCTGTAGTAGGTAGAGACCTTTCCTTGCCTGCGGTGGTAAGAGCCATGATTGGTGGGGAGAGGCGATGGGAAGCTGTAGCCTCCTTCTGCGAGGACGTGATGGCGCAGAAGGAGGCGGCGGAGCGCGGCAGGGAGGAGGATCCGGCCTCTCAGCCAATGCGCCGCAAGCGCGTGGGGCGGCGGCGGTTGGCATACGACCGCCGATTACCCCCATAAGGGTACCTGTGGGCGGCAGGCTCGGGGACATCTGCCGCCTACACTAGGGTCCCTGCGTGGGCGGGCGCGACGTTTATCAACGCGCTCACTGAGGTGGAGGGGTGATTCCACGAGTCGAGTCCGAGTACGGACGGTCGCTGGCGAGGTCGCGGAAGAGTACTTCGGCGTCCCTGGGACCTCGCCCTATAGCACTGAGGCGGCAACAGAGGGGTTTTAGTGGGTAAACCATGGGTCTCATCAGCCTATATGGGAGTCCCACATAACCACCCCAGGCCCGTCCCCGCGCCTGGGTGGTATGCGTAATGCATTTCCCCTCTTAAAAAAAAAAAAAAAAAAAAAAAAAAAGGTTGGATTATGTAAAGTTGGGAAATGAAATTCGCCCAAATGAAATTTCTGCGAAAAGTTGGTTGGCAAGTGAAATTCGGCAATACAATTTTCGGCGAAAAGGCAGAGAACCCAGAACTTTGACATCCACTCGCTATCTTCTATCATCAGATGTCTATCTTCAGTTACCCGGGAACAAGATGCATGTAACTGCGTCGAAATATCGGGAGCTCGAAAACAATAGAAAAGGTAATCATGGTCCATATCCCGCTCAATATAAGTCTAGAGAAAAGAGTATTTCTTATCTAATCTAATACCTAAAAAAGCCTTGTTTTACATATATTTTTGCTACCTTTATACATATATCTTCCTTACGATAACTTTGTACTGAAGGTTGTCTGGACGAGATTGCGATTTTGGAAGCCCATACAGTGCAAGTGTCATTTAAAACGTTAAACTTCTATGAAGTTAATAAAAATAAAATAAATAAATATTATAGGACATTATTACACAAATTGACTAAGTCCCACAGTAAGCTCGATAAGGCTTGTGTTGAGGGTACTTAGATAACAATATATATAATATATAAATACTTAAATACATAGAAAACACCCATGACTCAGGAACAAATATCCATGCTCATCACACAAATAAATGCCCTTACCAGGATTTGAACCCGGGACCATCGGCTTCATTGGCAGAGTCACTACCCACTAGGCCAGACAGGTCGTCGAAGTTAGGACTATCAAAATCGCTTCCAACTTAACTTGGTCTGACTCTCGCAATTTATTTATTATTTATTTATCGTATGGCATTTTAGTTACTGGATTTAAGTTAAATTAACTATTAATCTAGAGATTAATGTTTGCACTCTTCAGATACTCGATGCTCTTTTCATTAAGGTTCACGAGGTCTTCAATCCGTCCCTTGAATTTGGTGAGAGGGCATTCCAGAACAATGTGTTCGATCATCTGATCAGGGTCACCACACACACACTGAGGGGAATCACATCAGCTTCATGTATGCCAACGGTAGGCACAGTTTCCAACACCTGTTCGTGTACCAAGAGTTTCTTTATGTTAGTTTGCTGTATTTAATCTTGTTTTCACTATGCACAAAAAATTATATTATTATCAAGTCTTTATTCATCTTTCTCCTTAGGTGATGAGGTTCAAACCACTCTGTGGTTTGGCCGAAGTATATTGTAAATATTTATAAGGCATGAAACGTGAATAAACGTTTTTTTTTATACGGATATAAAAGTAAAATATTAAAACACATGATATTATTATTAAAAGCGCGAGCAAAATGCATTGAGAGTAATATAATATCAATATCTAATAGTAACAGATTCTAGATCTGAATAGCCCTAGACATTGTGGGCCCTCATTGCGGTATGCATATGGTGGTTATAACGGTATTTTCTCGTAGCAACGTTACAATACTTGTGTACATTGTTATATAGTGACTTAAGCATTCATATTCATACTGGTATTATGGGGGATAGTCATAACTTATCATCATTTGACGAGCGATCTGGCCTAGTGGGTAATGGCCCTGCCTATGATGTCGATGGTCCTGGATTTGAATCCCGGTAAGGGCATTTATTTGTGTGATGAGCACAGATATTTGTTTCTGAGTGATGGGTGTTTTCTATGTATTTAAGTATGTAAGTATCCATAGCACAAGCTTTGCTTAGTTTGGGGCTAGGTCGTTTGTATAAGATTGTCCCCAAAAATTTATTTATTTATGTCCACTTTGACGTACACTTATTTACATAACACGTACATATTTGTAAATAAAATATACTCACGTATGATGTCAATGTGCAATCAGAAGTTAAATAAGGACATGTAAGTTTGCTCATAATACAGAAACGAGGTCAAATCTACGGCAATCGGAAGCAACCGAGGCCTACTTCTATCAATACACTTACTTACTCCGTTGGCTCAGCGACCCAAAATGAGACCTGGCCACCGACACAAGACAGCGCCACTTTTCTCGGTCCTGTGCGACTTCTCGCCAATTGTTGACTCGAAGTTCGCGCAGAACCGCCTCCACCATGTCGCTCCAGCGATACCAAAACAAAAACACCAAAAGTTTATAATAAAAGAACCTTCGAATACAACTTTATAAAGTCATATTACCTTCATCAATAAGTAAGTCAACTGTGGAAAAAAGGATGTAAGTTCACACAACTTCAAAAAAAAACATACAGCCTTTTCTTAAGCACACTACTTAAGCTAAACTTGCCAAACAAATATGAACCATTATAACTGACCATTCGTAATTCTTATTACAATGACACAAGGCCTACCAAAAGGCAGTTTATCGTGTTGCTGTTAGTATGAAGTTATGTTTGTGTAACGGCTCGCTGGAGGTCACAAAAGCCTTTGAAGTGACCATCGCACTTGTGTGTTGCGGAGCGAGGGGCCTCTGATTTAATGAAGTGTTTTATTGGTTTTGATGCTTAAGCTTTTTATTTCTATGTGCACAGCAAACTGTAGCCGTGTCGTAAGGAAT
Source organism: Cydia pomonella (assembly GCF_033807575.1). Taxonomy (NCBI): domain Eukaryota; kingdom Metazoa; phylum Arthropoda; class Insecta; order Lepidoptera; family Tortricidae; genus Cydia; species Cydia pomonella. The sequence goes on along the minus strand of NC_084718.1, from coordinate 19,033,422 downwards.
AAAAATCTTGCATTAAGGTCCTCGTTCATCTCTTCAATCAAAGTCAATGAATGTTTTTAATACTTAACGTGACTTAACGTTCAAACGACGGGCTTGGTAATATTGCAAAATAACTAGGTACCGTCAATTGGTATAACTGGGGACAGGTAGGGTAACTGTAGATTGTAGAGAATGGTTCTGACTATGAACTAGACTATTATAGCCACAGTTAAAAATTTGACCCTAAGACTAGTAAATCCTGATTCAATAATTGTTAAAATTAGAGTACACTGCAGTCAGTCACGTTCATATAATTTGGGAATATTTCCTTTGTCTAATGTAATGTACGAATCTGCATCAACTTCAAACAATGAAGTTGATAATTTAACTACCAAACATGAGTAAAAAAGTTAAAATATTTTAAATATTAATTAATAAATAATAAATATTATAGGACATTATTACACAAATTGACTAAGTTCCACAGTAAGCTCAATAAGGCTTGTGTTGAGGGTACTTAGACGATATATATAATATATAAATATTTATAAATACTTAAATACATAGAAAACACCCATGAGTCAGGAACAAATATGCTCATGCTCATCACACGAATAAATGCCCTTACCAGGATTTGAACCCGGGACCATCGGCTTCATAGGCAGGGTCACTACCCACTAGGCCAGATCGGTCGTCTTATTGGTCGACCGGTTGTCTAATTGCTAACGTAAAAAAAACAAAAGTATGTTTAGCGTAAAAACCTACCTGCAACTAAATACGTTTAGGATCAAATCTTCTGGTAAATATGTTTTGATTCCTTAACCTCTTCAAACTTTGAGTAATAGATATATCTTAGATAGCTACTTCGTACAGAAAAATTCAACACGCAGACGACGAACCACAAGCTAAGCGCGTCCAATCCATTCCGCATTGAACAGCGAGACAAATGCCTGCGCGCGCGCCGGCCCGTTGTGACACTTGTGACCGCCGGCATTCGCCAATGCTGATCGGCTTCTATTGAACTAGTAACTACCGTGTCATTTCAGCAATCGCAGAAGCACCTTTTACTAGAAAGCAATTCGAACCCTACTCGTGCGACCGAAATGCATTGCTTATTTGCGGCCTGATACAATTATAAAACGTATTATCATACTAAACTAAAACTAGAAATTTAACTACTAAAGAGTTCATGACATTAGGTACTTACTACTAATCTAACATAAATAACGCCCTACACTAGAAATTCACCCCACGACCTCCCCGACGCAAAAGTACCCATGACACTCGCCGCGTTGCCACGTTGAACGGCTATGGATAATCTTTGCATCAGGAAGGTCCCTGAGCGAGGATCCAAGCCTCTCTCTCGCATGCGTCTTCCCACTTCCTCGAAAAAGGCCTTGGCCTCGGCACACCAGCACCCGGCGGTTTCTACTTTCTACAGCAAGCGGGACAAATAAATAGTTCGCAAGGACCTCATATTGTAGACAATTAATAATTATCATACTATTATCATAATAATAAACGTATTATCATAATAATAAAGTTCATGGTCAATGCCGTCATGAAATGAAGTAGGTATACATGCTAGCAGTGCAGTATTAAAAACCGATCTTGTTCAACAATTTATGTATTCACGCAAATTTAAACTTAACCTTATGCAGTACCTAAAATAAGGCACAAAGCACTTATAATAATAATTGAGAGCGCACTAATCGTCAACAAACTGTCTTCAGTTTAGCGAAGCTTTTGTATTTTTTGTGTTTTTTTTTTGTTTTTGTTAAGTATTTTTTGAAAAAAAAAATAAGAACCTGCAAGGGATAAGTTCGCCTTTGTACAAATGATGTGTGTTTTCCCCTGTTTTATGTTTCTTTTGGTACAATAAAGTGTTTTACTACTACTACTACTCCAGGTACCTACAACACAAGCCTTATTGAGCTTCCTGTGGGACTTAGTCAATTTGTGTAATAATGTCCTATAATCTTAATCTTAATATATATATAAAATGCTAATGTGCGTAAGTAAAGACACGGTTTTCTCTATCACCACTATTTCCAATCAACTTCCTGTTGGGGTGGTAAATACCCCTTGGTCTCCCGGTGGGAGTAAGGGAGTTTGGTCGCGGTGGGTGGAAGTGGGTGGTTGTGGGTGGCTAAAATGTGAAAAAATATATATCTGTCCTTTTCTAACTCATGGGAACTTTTGGAAAGTTCTAAAAATTTCTGGAATTTCTGGAATAATCTAGAAAACTCCAGAATGTGTACAACTGTAACAATCGATCTAGAATGTTCCAGAAAGTTCTAGAAATTTCTGGAATGATCTAGAAAGTTCCAAAATTGTGTGCGACTGCTAAAATCGACCTAGAATGTTCCAGAAAGTTCTAAAAATTTCTAGAATGATCTAGAAAGTTCCCAAATTGTGTGTGACTGTAACAATCGATCTAGAATGTTCCAGAAAGTTCTAAAAATTTCTAGAATGATCTAAAAAGTTCCAAAATTGTGTGTGACTGCTAAAATCGATCTAGAATGTTCCAGAAAGTTCTAAAAATTTCTAGAATGATCTAGAAAGTTCCCAAATTGTGTGTGACTGCTAAAATCGATCTAGAATGTTCCAAAAAGTTCTAAAAATTTCTAGAATGATCTAAAAAGTTCCAAAATTATGTGTGACTGCTAAAATCGATCTAGAATGTTCCAGAAAGTTCCAAAAATTTCTAGAATGATCTAAAAAGTTCCAAAATTGTGTGTGACTGCTAAAATCGATCTAGAATGTTCCAGAAAGTTCTAAAAATTTCTGGAATGATCTAAAAAGTTCCAAAATTGTGTGTGACTGCTAGAATCGATCTAGAATGTTCCAGAAAGTTCTAAAAATTTCTGGAATGATCTAGAAAGTTCTAGAAATGTTTGGAAAGATCTAGAAAGATTCAAAATTGTTTGCAAGTGTAAAAATCGATATGGAATGCTCTAGATAGTTCTAGAAATGACTAGAATAATCTAGAAGCTTCTAGAAAGTTCCGAAATGTGTGCAACTATTGAAATTAATCCTGACGATCCAGATCGTAATTAAGTACCTCGGAATGTTCTAGAGTTTTCTCATACTAGAAATTTCGATTTCCAACGGTATATAAACCGAAAATCAGTGACTTTTTGTCAGTTGAACCGTGTTTACAGTCGCGAAAAGATCAATTGAAGCCAAGAGTGAACAGTGATTACATAAATTGAAGTGATTTGAACAAATGAAAAAGTAAAAACTATTTGACTATTCTAGAGTGTTCTGATACTAGAAATTTCGATTTCCAACGGTATATAAACCGAAAATCAGTGACTTTTTGTCAGTTGAACCGTGTTTACAGTCGCGAAAAGATCAATTGAAGCCAAGAGTGAACAGTGATTACATAAATTGAAGTGATTTGAACAAATGAAAAAGTAAAAACTATTTGACTATTCTAGAGTGTTCTGATACTAGAAATTTCGATTTCCAACGGTATATAAACCGAAAATCAGTGACTTTTTGTCAGTTGAACCGTGTTTACAGTCGCGAAAAGATCAATTGAAGCCAAGAGTGAACAGTGATTACATAAATTGAAGTGATTTGAACAAATGAAAAAGTAAAAACTATTTGACTATTCTAGAGTGTTCTGATACTAGAAATTTCGATTTTCAACGGTATATAAACCGAAAGTGAGTAACTTTTCGTTAGTTTTATCATTGTAACAACCAAGATATTCGTTTTGATTAATTTTATTACTTTTTTTATATTTACAATGCCAAGGCGAAAAAAAGTATTTACAAAACCCAAAGTGGTTTCAAAAAGAAGAAAAATAGCACGTCAAAATGAAACAGAAGAACAAAAAGAAAAACGTGTTTTAAACATTCGTAAAGGAGTAAAAAGAATTAGAGAAAATTTAACCGAAGAGGAAAGAGCACGTATTAATGAAGAAACCAGATGTCGAGTAAGATCACTCAGAAATCGTCAATCTGCTGATCAACGTGAACTGGAAAATACCAAAAAAAAAGAAAGAATGGCTACTTTACGCCAACGACGAGCTGCTTCATGTAAAGTTGGAAGTTTAGAACTTCAGGCTTTCCATTATGATTGCAAAAAACAATACAGTGAACATCCAAATATTGTCATCGGAAAAATGGATACGATATGCGAGTATTGTCATGCCCGGAAATTTAAAGGCGAAACTGCTGGTATATGCTGCTCGAGTGGTAAAGTCAATTTACCAGCACTAGATGTACCACCACCTCAATTACTCGCATATATGACTGGAGAAACACCAGATTCCAATCATTTTCTACAAAATATACGTCGATAAAACTGTTGTTTTCAAATGACTTCATTTGGAGCTTCATTAATATGTCAGGAAGAAAATTTCAGCCCGGTTTTTAAGGTTCAAGGCCAAATTTATCACCGATTAGGCTCTCTTTTGCCGATGTCTAATGAATCTCCAAAATTTCTTCAAATATACTTTGTTGGTAACGATGAACTTGAAACAGACCAACGTTGCTCTAACTTTCAGGGACTGCAACGAGATATTATTCAAAAATTACAACGTCTACTTCATAATCATAATCAACTAATCAATGTGTTCAAGACTTCTCTAGACCAAATGGCTGCAGATAATTATAAGATCGTCATTCGAGCAGATAAAAGACCAGCCGGTCAACACGAACGAAGGTTTAATGCACCTCAAACGAACGAAGTTGCCGTAGTCATTGTTGATAACGAATGTAGTCGTCGTGATATTATTATTCAACGTCGAAGTAATAAATTGCAACGTATTGCTGAAACACATCGTAGTTATGATGCGCTACAATATCCGCTAATTTTTTGGCAAGGTGAGGATGGTTATCATTTCAATATTCAACAAATCAATCCAGCTACAGGTGTCGAAACTAACAAAAAAGTATCAGCTATGCAATTCTATGCTTATCGAATTATGACTAGAAATGGTGAATATAACCATATTTTAAACTGTCGGCAGCTATTTCAGCAGTTTATTGTAGACATGTATGCTAAAATTGAAACGGAAAGATTAGATTTTATTCGCCATAATCAACGAAAGTTGCGTTCGGATGAATACATCCATTTGAAAGGTGCAATGATAAATGATGGAAACGTCGATAACATGGGAAAATTGGTCATCTTGCCATCGACATTCACTGGAAGTCCACGTCACATGCATGAATATGCTCAAGATGCAATAACTTATGTTAGGAAACACGGCAGACCAGATTTATTTATAACATTCACATGTAATTCTTCATGGATGGAAATCAAAGAAGAATTACAATATGGTCAGACGGCCAGCGATCGACATGATATTGTTGCCCGAGTTTTCCGTCAAAAACAAATTAAATTTATAGACGCCATTGTGAAAAATCAAATATTTGGTGTTGTTATCTGCTGGATGTTTTCAATTGAATGGCAGAAACGAGGATTGCCACATTCACACAACTTAATTTGGCTCCAAAATAAAATTCAACCGAATCAAATAGATGATATCATCAAAGCTGAATTTCCAAACCCGGAAGAAGATTCTGATCTTTATAGTATAATCGTAAAAAACATGGTTCATGGCCCGTGTGGTGAGCTAAATAGAAATTCTCCGTGTATGAAAGATGGAAAATGTACGAAACGTTATCCAAAGCCATTTTTGAACGAAACAGTTACAGGCGAAGACGGATATCCTAAATATAGACGTCGATCACCAGAACAAGGCGGATTTACAGCTAAAATTAAAATACGAGGTAATGCAGAAATTCAAGTTAATAATCAATGGGTAGTACCATATAATCCACTTTTATCTAAAATGTTCAATGCCCATATCAATGTTGAATACTGCAGTTCTGTTAAATCTATAAAATATGTATGCAAATATATTAACAAAGGCAGTGATATGGCTGTTTTTACGTTAACCAATGAAAACCAGCATGATGAAATAGTACAGTATCAAATGGGTCGTTACATTAATACCAACGAAGCAATTTGGCGAATTTTAAGTTTTCCAATACACGATCGAGATCCACCGGTTCAACATTTATCCGTCCACCTAGAAAATGGACAACGTGTGTTTTTTACAACAGAAACAGCACAAAAAGTTGCGACGGAACCACCAACTCGAACAACTTTAACAGCATTTTTTGAATTATGCCAGAAAGACCAATTTGCTAAGACTTTACTTTACTCAGAAGTACCCAGCTATTATACATGGGATACAACAAGTAAACAATTTAATCCTCGAAAACGTGGAATGCAAGTAGAAGGACATGATGGAGTGTTCAAGAGTAACACAATAGGACGAGTCTACACAGTGCATCCAAAAAACGCTGAATGTTTCTATCTACGCTTATTACTTCACACTATTCGTGGTCCAACGTGTTTTGAAGACCTAAAAACTGTCAATGGTTACATTTGTGAGACATATCGTGAAGCATGTCAAAGATTGGGTCTACTAGAAAACGATAATCATTGGGAGTTAGCTATGAATGAAGCAGCCCAAACGGCAACAGCAAGTCAAATTCGTGAGCTATTTGCAATCATATTAACTACATGTAATCCTTCTAATCCAAATCGACTATGGCTTAAATATCGAGAATATATGAGCGATGACATCTTGGCTGATTTACGACAGCAAAATCCGGACTTAGAAATTAATTTTAATGAAGAAATTTTTAACAAAGCTTTGATATTGATAGAAGATAAATGTTTAGCAATTTCTAACCAAACGTTAATACAACTAGGTGTTCAATCTCCTAAACGAAATCATTTGGATGTTATGAACAGTGAATTTTTAAGAGAAACAAATTATAATATCGACGAATTGAGGCTTTACATCCAACACAACAAACCCTTATTAATTGAGAGTCAAAAACAAGCTTACGACATAATAATGGATTATTATAAAAATCAGCGAAGTGGTATAATATTTTTAGACGCACCTGGTGGCACCGGGAAAACATTTTTGATAAATTTAATTCTAGCTGAAATCCGTGCAAATAAAGAAATCGTTCTCGCCCTAGCATCATCTGGAATAGCGGCAACACTTATGGATGGTGGACGAACGGCACATTCTGGTTTAAAATTACCATTAGATGTAGCTAACTACGAATTCCCGGTATGTGACATCACAAAATCATCGGCACGTGGACAAATATTAAAACAGTGCAAAGCCATTATATGGGATGAAAGCACAATGGCTCATAGAAAATCCCTAGAAGCACTAAACAGAACACTTCAAGATTTACGCGACAACACGAATATAATGGGAGGTGTATTGTTAATACTATCAGGCGATTTTCGTCAAACACTACCTGTCATTCCGAAATCAACGCCGGCAGATGAAATTAACGCTTGCCTGAAGAAGTCGTTCATATGGGAACAGGTAAAAATAATTAAATTAACAACAAATATGAGAGCACAGATTTCAGGAGATGAAAAGGCCCAAGAATTTGCTGAAAAACTTTTACAAATAGGAGAGGGCACTTATCCAATAGACGAAAATACTGGCCAAATCACACTAACTAATGAGTTATGTAATGCTGTTGAAACACCGGAACAACTTATAAATGAAGTGTATCCAAGTATTGCTGAAAATTATACTAATTCAGAATGGTTACGGGAGCGCATTATTCTAGCCACGAAAAACGACATTGTCAATAGCATCAACAACATCATCCAGGAAATGATTCCGGGAGAAGAGAAAATCTACAACTCAATCGATACAATGACTGATGAACAAGAAAGCGTAAATTTTCCTTCTGAATTTTTGAATTCACTAAATGTTCCAGGAATGCCATTGCACTGCCTTAAATTGAAAGTTGGTTCACCAATTATTCTATTACGAAATCTGAACTCGCCAAAATTGTGTAATGGTACGAGACTCTGTATTAAACAGCTACAAAATAACATCATCGAAGCCAGTATAATGACTGGTAAAGAAAAAGGACAAATAGTATTTATACCACGAATACCTTTAATATCAAATGGATTGCCCTTTACGTTTAAACGTTTACAATTCCCGGTGAAGTTGGCTTACAGTATGACCATCAACAAAGCACAGGGCCAAACATTCAAATACTGTGGCGTTGACTTAAAGGAACCATGCTTTGCACATGGTCAATTATACGTTGCATGCTCACGAGCAGGATCACCTCGAAATTTGTTCATCTACAGCCCGGGCAATAAAACAATAAATGTAGTCTATAAGCAAGTATTATAGAAAAATTAAACAAAATGTAAATGTATAATATAACGTGTAATATGTTAATGTATTTATCATATATGTAGTATGTAGAATATCATATGTAAATAATTGTGTGAATAAAACATAAATTTTCCATTTACTAAGGTGTTTTTTATTCTAACTTATGATTATTTCAATTAGTTAATTAGTTAATTAATTAAATATACTTTCTATACACCGCATATTTAATGGTCGACTAAGTCTTTCAATATCTAAGATAGAAATCTATATTATCTACGTTAAAAAATGCATCCTCAAATATTTTTTATACCATTAAACATGCGATTTATTTTAACCCGAGCAACGCCGGGTTTTGCAGCTAGTATTTATTATTTACTACTATAACCAAAATGTCATTTAGTAGGCCAGTTCAAATTTATATTGTGACATTTTTTATATATATCATATATCACATATCTGTTCACGTTAGGCGCTAGCGATATGTATCATCGGGGGAGACATCTTAAACATCATTTTGATGTCACAATCACAATGTAAGTTTAACCTTTTTGACACCAGTGATATATCCTTACCAAAACAAAAAAAAACTTGGTATTAGTTGTCAAGCGGACCCCAGGCTCCCATGAGCCGTGGCAAAATGCCGGGACAACGCGAGGAAGAAGAGTGATATTTCCTTACCGTTAGGTCCAACGCCAAGACGGATTAATCCATCACAGAGCACATAGCAACTTAGACCTACGTGCATATGCATAAAGTTCAATTTCAGTTTTGACACTTAGGTGACGTGGCCGAGTGACAGCTTTTGTGTTTAACACGACGTCGAAAAGGTTAAATGAGCGTCTAGATGTAAGAAAGTAAGTAAGTTTAAATTGGCTTCCTTGCCACTACCGACTAAGCTAGGAAGGAGGTCGTGTACTAATCATCAGAGTTTAGGAAACATGAAACAAAGCTAATTTCTCCGTGAGAATAGATATTTTACCATAAGTTTTCATAACGTAAGACTGATCCGCGAATTCTGCTTACAATGCCTGACGACATTATTTGAAAGTCTAAAGTTTCCCAGAAGGCTTAACGATGGCCCCCATGAGCATAATGCGGACGCCAGCTGCGTGTGGATCTATTCCCATTACTAACCTAGTACTCACTTCTAATATAGTCCAAGCATACCATTATCACAGGCCTTTGCGTCTATTGCAAACGATTTAAGCATTGCTGTTTAGACAAAGGGTTGGTGACTGTGGAGGCCGATGTGTGAGCAGCACGACCTCCCACATTTTTGGCAGAGAAAGCTCATGCCACCTGAGGTTCCAGTCCCGGTTTGCTTTCTGCGACACCTTCTGCTAAAACACCCATACCCATAAGCATACCATACCCATAGCGATATCAACATCAGCTTTGATAATTCACTTACCTTCATTAACTAAACAAAAAGCTTACTGCTATTTTCAGTAAGGAGTAGGGAAAAATATAATTAATAGATAACCATTTATAATAACAACTATTTCTGCCAAAGAAGAGGAGTGAATTAAAAACAAATTTTACTACCTACTCCTTACTGAAAATAGCAGTAAGCTTTTTGTTTAGTTAATGAAGGTAAGTGAATTATCAAAGCTGATGTTTTTTCTTCATATCGAGATATATGAAGAAAAAACATCAGCTTTGATAATTCACTTCTAGACACGACTTACACTTATTATGGTCTGATGAGGCGATAGCTCTGTTATGTATAAAATAAAAGCCCAGCGGGAGCCATTGTATCCGGACAGCCGGAAACATAACATAAACCAACGCTAATCTCATGCGTTACGCAATATTGTTTTAAATTTAAATGACAACTCAAATGGGGTCATTGGTTTGTGACCTATGGTTATGGTTGGTAGGCGTTACGGAGTACTTATGAAGAGCAATATAATATAACTTTATTTTACATAAAAGAGCACGTTACATAATGAACACACTACGCAAAATTTTGGACAAACATGACAGCGTGGAGTGACTCAAACTTTCAACTTCTAAACTAGGTAAGCACCTGTGCCTTAGGGTTTAAAGATCGTCCAAATTCGATGTCGTAACAATATGTTTAGGTCGTGTTATGCAATGTACATATTTAACAAACAATCTTGTAAATAAATGGTAACTTCGAAATCACATTTTTTTTTTTACAAAAATACTTTATATGTACATACTTAATCTAGCAATACTTACGAAGACGCCGACCAAGTAAGTTACTTCTAATTCATTGTTTTAATCTCCAATTATTTATTTACAATAGGTACATAATAGATATATAAATAAATAAATAAAATAAATATTATAGGACATTATTACACAAATTGACTAACTCCCACAGTAAGCTCAATAAGGCTTGTGTTGAGGGTACTTAGACAACGATATATATACAGAGGTATTACTATAACTGGCTTAAGGGCATGTAGACGGTCTTACCTCATAGACGGTCTTTTGGCCTTAATACTTGTACAGTAATTAATTAATACTCTCAATGCAAAACACAAGAACTTTATTGTTGCAAAAAAAACATCGCTTACACCGGAACTCCTTGAAATATCTGTCAAAAGAGCCATAGACTATATACAGCTATAGACAAGAAGTATTTAGTGTTGCCACAATAGTCCTTTTCATTCTGATATAAACTATTTGAAATCACATTAAAAATAACATCGCCCACAAAAATCTGTCTCACAATCAGTAGCGTAATTCTAAAAATACCGCTGTCGATGTCGCTATATTTAACATTCAAGTTACTTAGCGGATTATCAATTTATTCCAAATCACCTTTTAAATATCGCCGCACAAAAAACTGTCACGTCGCAGGCAATCTCCATTTTGTTTTTGCCGCCATTCGAGATACTTTATACGAGTAGTCTTCCGCGTACCGGAATAATGAGGTTTTTTATCCTTCACACATTGTCCGATGTATTGGTTGCCGATTATCGGTTGACGTTGACATTTTATAGCCTGAGTATGGAATTTGTCGTCCGTGTAACGGCGCTCTTTTATTTAGTTTTGAAATATTATTGTTGTTTTTGAGTTAAACAGGTATGCTTAAGTTTTGAAAAGACAAACGAACGGAAAGAGGAGTAGGTATTATGTCTGTTTCTTTTATAAGTTTGACATAAGTAATAATATAGAGTAAAATGAACAGTTTGCTTACAATTCCCACAAAATTATAATTATTGACTAAATATCTACACTAATCATAATCATATTTTTTTAACATCTTACGTTTACTATTTTTTATGAAATGGATAAAGTACTCGTTTTACATTAATATCAAAGTTTGGTCCGCAAAATAATTATTACCTATTATAAACTTAATTACAATTTTGTAATAATAATTTGTTCACCAACTTTTTCCTCAGATTATCGATGTGGAGTCGGATCACGCAAAATTTTCATGCCAAGTGCGTTAAGTATGGAGTATATTGGGTTACTTATGCATGATTTCTGCCAAGTTTATGCAAAGCTAGCGTAGTCAGGGTCTATTTATTTGTTGTATGCTCAGTGAAGCAATTAAGCTATTTCAGATAGACACACATTCCAATCCACTAGCAATCAATAATCCAGGATGTCCTGGAACGGGTACAAATACTCGTATTGGAACGAGTACAAATACTCAGTATCGTTCAATTAGCTAGATGCATTGATAAGATGCTAGTCAGTTGATAAGAGATAAAAACCGAGTTAGGTACACCATAAAAGGTGATAGGGGAGTTGATGCATTCCAAAGTTGCACGTGTGAGAATTTTGATTAAGTGTTTTATATAGATAGAAATACTTGACACCATGTTTTGCTCTGGTTTTAGCTCTCGGTGTGTGTGAAGTAAAAAAATAAGAATTTGTGTGGACTGAGAATAAATAAACTCACTCGAGGTGCCTGTATGCATTAGAATGCAAACTTGCTTGGGGCTTGTCTTCTTGTCTTACTGTTAGGGCCCTGAAGAAGTGCATTCCAGAGACAGATAGCTTGAACACTAAAAGAAGAGAGATAACCACTATGTGAGGAAGTTCAAGGGACCGGGAGGAACGAGTTACTTCCGTGAGTTGTCCACCCCACGAAAGGCTCTTGTCTATAACAAGACCGAAATCTTTCACCTGATCTGAAACCGGGATCACCGAGCCATCAAACCATTGACATATATCTAAGGACGCACCTTACGAGCACTAAGAATATGCTAGACTGCCAGTTCAGTGGTGTCACTCACGAATTCGAGCCAATCGTACAGTCAACTAGTTGCGACCAATCGCGCACGTCAACCAATCGCGTTGTGGCGTTAGACTGCACGATTGGCTCGTATTCGTGTGCGTGACACCGCTGAACGGGTCCCATTCTTATTGCCCGTAAGGCTCATCCTTAGATATATATTATGTCAATGCATCAAACACGATCGGTGCGTATGGAAAAGAGGTGGGGACAATATACCTCCTTGTGGCACCCCAGTGTTTAGGTCACTCCAGTCAGACTGGGCTTGGCCAACACGAACAGTCTGGGAACGACAAGAAAGATAGAAGGCAAACCAAGCAATCGAAACTGGTAAGACTGAGATGAGAGAGCCCTCTCTCAAGCAAGGAAACGATTGTAATCCACTACATTAAACACATTTGAAATGTCAATGAGCACCAACCCTTATGTGACTTTGAAATACTTCATGCCCTGCTTTATGTCCTCAGTGACCTCCAATAGCGCAGTAGGTGGTGTTATTTTGGGACATTTTTGTCATAGAAAAATCCCATGAAAAATATGTATAGTGTATAATATAACTCTAAATAAAATGGCCCAGGTACCTAATAAATATTAAAAATATTATATGGATATTCTTATACAAATTGACTAAATCCCACGGTAAGCTCATGAAGGCTTGTGTTGTGGGTACTCAAATAACGATATATACAAATACATAGAAAATCCATGACTCAGAAACAAATATCTGTGCTCATCACACAAATAAATGCCCTTACCGGGATTTGAACCCAGGACCATCGGCTTCATAGGCAAAGTCCCATTAGGCCAGACCGGTTTTCTAATGAAATTCTGTAAAATAATAATAATTCCTAAACTTCAACTAATCTACTTCTTTTCTTGTGCCTAGTAATTAAATGTCATAGTGTCTTATGTGGTTCGCACGCCTCCATCCTATTTAATTATACCTCAATACGGGACCGGTTAGGCGACCAGTAATTCCTTGTACAGTCAGCATCAAAAGTAAAATAAATAAAATAAATAAATATTATAGGACATTATTACACAAATTGACTAAGTCCCACAGTAAGCCCATTAGGGCTTGTGTTGAGGGTACTTAGACAACGATATATATAATATATAAATATTTATAAATACTTCAATACATAGAAAACATCCATGACTCAGGAACAAATATCCATGCTCATCACACGAATAAATGCCCTTACCAGGATTTGAACCCGGGACCGTCAGCTTCGTAGGCAGGGTCACTACCCACTAGGCCAAACCGGTCGTATCAGACGACGTAGTAAAAGTAGCGGATCAGACGACGCGACGGGCCAAAATTATCTACCATTCTTTAATAGCTTAATAAAAAGAGATATGTCTATATGTAGTTGAATAACAGCGTTGTAATTTGCCTCGTTTGCGAATAGCAACAATATGCTGAGACAGGGCCTTTTCCTTACTGCACACATTGCTGGACCCAAGTGTGTAATTTTCGGATTTTAACGTGTACATAATTTATATCTGTTGTTTTTTTTTGTTTTTGTTTTGTTGTTCTTATCATTATCTTTCTATCTTATTTCTTTCATCTTCTTGTCCTGTGTATGTGTGCTTTATGGAATAAATGTCATTTCTTCTTCTTCTTCTAGTTGTAGAATAAATATTAGACTCTTTTAGAAACAGGGCTAGTCTCAATAAAGCCTTTGGGTTGGAAGGTTAGATGGCACTTACTAAGTAACAACGCCAATTCTGGGATTAGTTACCAAGCGGACCCCAGGCCCCCGGAAGTCGTGGGAAAATAGCTGGGACAACGCAAGGAAGGTGATGTGCAATAAATATACTAAACGCGAACTGTAGATGTAGAGGTAAGGTCAGTACTTGGTTGCTGATTACCAAATTAGTCTTTACTAATACTATTATTTTATTTGATCTTAGCAATTAAATATGTATAAAATATGAATTTCCTCTTATAATTACACCTGACACTACGTATTACTTGAGCATACTAACAACATCAACATCAACTTTCAACATCATAACTGTGTAAGTACACACTCTTAATGGTAATTATGTCACTAGTTTTATAAACAAGGTATTAAGGTAAGTACTAACTTTGAATATTGCATCTTTTACACTGTGTCTTGGTTGACGTGATCTGGTCCTGGCAGAATATCAGTGCCTCTCCCATAGGGTGAAGCGGAATAATACTGAGCCAGAACCCTTTTGTTTTGCTGCAACGCACACAACATTTTCTATATGTATGGAACAGTATTTCAATGTATTTTTTTTCTTTCTACTTCTATTTTGTATAATTCATAATTTTTTATTGCATGAAAGTGAGTACAATTTTTATTATAAATCTGTATTTCTCTCGTTTGATTCTGTATTATCTGTTTTGTTTGTCATTTTATTATTTTTATTTCCTGTGTGTATTGTGACAAACAAATAAACGGATTATCGCATCTATCTATCTCTATTTGGAAAAGTATTCCACGATGGTAGATAAGGTATACGGTACAAGACCGGCCTATTTTTCGGCGAGTTAGAAGGGCGTCACAATAAAAATTACTTGTTTTTCACAAATTTTTACCTCCAAATGTTTAATGCAAATGATAAAGAAGAAAATAAGCCTTTATTATAAATCCACTTAATAAAATAGTTTAGGAGTAATCAGCACTCAAAGTTGACTTACATTCCTTTCAGGACACCATACCAAAAAACCTTCTTGGACTAAGTTCGGACTAATTGCTAATTCGAACTCTAAAGCAAGGAGAATAAATTGCATACGTTGAAAAAATCGGGTCCTTTCCATTAAATTTCAACTTTTTCACACTGACACGACTGAGCGGTTACTATGTACAACATAGCAATTAAGAGGGGCCGGAGGAAACAAAGTCAATCATTATATTGCTTGCATGTAATTGCGATCATACGATCTTATACTCTATCCGATCTTAACCGGGTATACCTGGCGTGTTCTTTCACGCACTTATATTGATGCTGACTGTACAAACCGATAAATATGGCCGTATGATAGAATCTTTATAGAACTGTCGTCTAGTTATCGTCGGATAAAGTCGCCGACATGTCGGTCAAAATGGAGTCTTGTTGAATTACTGGGTTGCTTGATAGGGTTGAGTTGGCTAGCTTTCGCAAAAGGAAAACTTGATGAGTATTTTTTAATGGAGTTAAGGTTGTTTGATGGTAGGTGGTTTGTATACATGTCTACAGTATCTACCAAAAATATGTTGACAAAAAATTTACACGTCTTTTGCAGTAATAAAAAATTTAAACTTTGTAAAAGGACATTGATAGTTTTAATTTTAACAAACGTTTTCATGTGTGTATGAAAGCTAAGGGAGAATATTCTGAAAATAATGCGTTTTGTTTTAGTAAAATGGTTGTAGTTTTAATTTTTAATGACATTTTGTTAAAGAAGTGTAAGTAAGTATGATGATGTATGTACTTCTTTTATTGCATCTGGAACACCTACTGACATAACATTTTTTTTTCTTTTTTAATTCCGCTACCTAAAGGTTGTCTGGAAGAGAACGCTTTTTAGCGATAAGACCGCCTGTTGTTTACCTCTTCTTTATGTGTTGTATTATTTGTACTGTTTCTGTATTGAGGTGTGCAATAAAGAGTATTTGTATTGTATTGTATTGTATGAAAAATAGTCCTAAAGACAATGTCAACGTGTTTTTGGGCCACCAATGTAAGTAGGTAGGACTAGATCATACCTTAAGGTCTAGGTCTTAACCTTAAAATATGCAGAATGCTGGAAATTCGATTTACAGTACAAATGGTACTACTTTACCGCACTAGTGCGGTAATAGCGCTTTACGTGCATATGTCGAAAATATAAAAGGCTATATGTACTGTAAAACATTGTACGATATACGTGCGAATAGGTAATTCGTAACTCGTGTTTCGCAGTTCTATCGTACAGATGTAGTGAATGATCGTTTCCCATCGTATTTTCTCGGAATCGTTCGTATTTGTCATGTTATTTCAATCAACCTCGGTAGTTTTTGTATCGAGACATTCTCCAAACATGCGAGGCAATTAGGTAAAATAATTATAATTTAAGCACCAACTCAAATCCAACCTTCACATCAAAAACGTCAAAAACAATTTCCCTCTTTAATTATTTTTTAAAAGTTAAATGCTAAAACTATTCTGCCATTCAGTACCTTTCTATCGTATTCGTATATTATTTCATCGATTCCATAGGTATTTGTAATTTTTATTGTTTGAAAAATGGACATGTAAAAGTGCCCCTGTCGCCTATTTGCTGAATAAATGTTTGATATTTGATATTCAATATTCGCTCATTCAATACAATTGTGCAATATAAGCTGTATTTGCACGCATGAGATCCTTAAAAAAAACTAAGTCTTTGATTTTATTAAGCAGTATTCGCACGATCATACACGACGGTCTTACGCGACTCTATCCTAGTATAGCTTGAATTGATGCTAACCGGGTCGTGTAGACGCGGTCCGCGGCTATATTAATTGGCTGTTTGCGTTTTCCTAGTGAATACATGTTTTTTAAAAGTAAAAAACAATACAGTAATAAATTCCCGTCCGCTAAAACACGACAATAATAGTTTGATATTTTTTTTCATTTGAGTTTGACCATAGCGAAGAACTTCTCGTTCTATTTTTGCTACAATAAGGTGAACATTTCCAAGCATATTGGAGAAAAAATATTACCAACTGTAACAATGATTACTAATTCTTTATTCGTATTCGTATAATCTCATTGATGTATCAAACAATAGGCTCATCATCTATTGTAGTATTAGGAGAGGAAGCAACTTCCTGAGATCGTAGCAGTCAATCACTTAACAAGATGCACGGTTATCGGGGCGCGTTCGCTTGCGAAATACTTCGGCCATTGAACAGTAAATAGTACAGTTGATAATAACAAATCAATTCAAATGAGGTAGACCGGTCTGGCCTCGTGGGTACCTAGTGACCCTGCCTATGAAGCCGATGGTCCCGGGTTCAAATCTTGGTAAGGGCATTTATTCGTGTGATGAGCATGGATATTTGTTCCTGGGTCATGGGTGTTTTCTATGTATTTAAGTATTTATAAATATTTATATATTATATATATCGTTGTCTAAGTACCCTCAACACAAGCCTTATTGAGCTTACTGTGGGACTTAGTCAATTTGTGTAATTAATGTCCTATAATATTTATTTATTTTATTTATTTTTAGGCAACTGAGGTCCCAAACCTCGGTCGTTTCTGCACCCTTGTAATGTTTCTTGGAGGGACGTGTCTTTTTGGGTCCATCTGTTGTTATTGTATCTTATTACGTGCCCTGCCCAGTAATACCGGATTTAGAGGTCTGGAGGCCTCGGGCAATAAAGGAGTGGAGGCCCCCTGGCCCCAAATTTTTTCCAAATAAAATGGAAAATTTTCCGAATTCTCTATTGTGGGGGCCCCTCTTTTGTGGAGGCCCCGGGGCAGTAGCCCCGGTTGCCCTCCCCTAAATCCGGCCCTGCTGCCCAGTCCCATTTGAGCAAGTACTAGTCGTATCTCGGACGATCGATATTCGAAATGTCATTGGTATGTCATAGTCTTCAATTGTTAGGTAGATTTTAATATAATCTCCGTATTCCGACAACGCTATTCACGACATACTTTATACGAAAAAAAAACCATTCAGTTTCCTTAACTGTATTTAGCCATACCCCGAAAATAATGAAATTTAAAGAAAAACATCGTGTACATACGTAGGTCTAGTCACATGAATACAACAATACATATGACCCTACTGAAAGAAAACCAGCGCCACGGATTGCCACGCGTCCTGCTGAGTGAAAGTCCTATTTTCCCAAATGTAATGTGTTTTGGCGTTAAAAATGTTTTTTTTTTCTTTCTTTCTTCCTTTCATATGAAATGCTAAGAAATTAATGATAACAGCCTAATTCTGAACACGTGGACAACTGACATTTACGTGACATTCACGTTCAGTTATACTTAGCTCCGCTCTAAGAATACATTCTTAATAACAATGTATGTAAATGATGTTGACTGTACAGACATGTAACGTATGTAAACCAGTTGTATCGGAAGGGCAGGGCGTGTGCATTGGACCGAAATAATTCCTTATTGTTAAGAATTATTGCTTTGAGTTTAGCTCGTGCTGATAAGCGGAGCGGGGAGCGGAAGTGCGTGGGGACGATTCAAACTTGAAGCGTTGTAGCGAACTTGGGTTTAACTATCGCAAAACTGATCAAAATATAAAATATAGTCAATATTTAGTGTATGGAACATTTAATTAAAAATACTCTGTCTCTAGTTAAGTATGAATACTAATAATAGTTGTAAAACAAGGTAGTACTAGCAAATTATGGATCATGTTGTCTGTGAAATAAATACTAAATAAACTGAATACAGGGAGACTTAAATTGCAACACAACAACCACACCAGCACAAAACACATCCCAAACACAACACATCTTGCCAAAGCTAATGCCTTTACATTACACTAAGTAGGTACAATACCAGTGTTAAAATTTGACGACCGGTCTGGCCTAATGGGTAGTGACCCTGCCTATGAAGCTGATGGTCCCGGGTTCAAATCCTGGTAAGGGCATTTATTCGTGTGATGAGCATGGATATTTGTTCCTGAGTCATGGGTGTTTTCTATGTATTTAAGTATTTATAAATATTTACATATTATATATATCGTTGTCTAAGTACCCTCAACACAAGTCTTATTGAGCTTACTGTGGGACTTAGTCAATTTGTGTAAAAATTTCCTATAATATAAAAAAAAAAACAAATACAAACAATCTAAGGAATCTATTATCAGCAATCAATCAATCAGGAATCAATTAGGTACATATTACTTGAAATCGCACCTACGCAATTAATCACATTTTCAAGGTTGCCACTTAAAGCGTCCCTATAAAATGTGTAAGTGTAAGGCCTGAGTGGACGCTCGAAGCAGAGCGTTCGACGGGGCGTGCAGCGTGGCGTCGGGCTCACAAGTGATTTGAACAGCGTGCACTAAGGCCGCATACGTTTGCATTTGTTTAACATGCACGCCGCACGCCCAGCCCTGTTGCACGCCCAACTCGAGCGTCCACTCAGGAATTACAGACAACATTACTGTGAAACAACTAGGTATGACATGTACCCGACCGATGTTTTTACAAGTAAAAGACATAAACGCGCCCATCTCTCGCCATCGCTACCGCTAATCCTTGAGGAATCGCTATCGCTTTTCCAATAAGCACTCCATGATTGACATACGTAAAGCCAACCAAGATCAGATTCGGTTCATTCGCTACTACAATAGGTTCAGTATAGTTAGGTCAGCCGAGTAAACTACTATGTTGTAAGGTGATGTGAATTTGGATTTCATTGTGTTCGTGGGAAACTAATGTGTATATTTACTGGGTGGTCAGATTGGAATTCTGGTCGTAATATAGATTGGTAATTTTGTGTTGGATTAGTAGTGAATGTGTGAGGTATAATGACATGGCTTAGTGTGTAACTACGATACAGAGACACACTCTGGGGTACTCCAGAAAAGAGGCAGGTACGTGACGCTATGGTTTTAACACTTCTGATAGAAGAAGCCGATATTTGGCATGATCACGTTTGATACTCTTAACTTAGTTATAAAAAACGGCACTGTACTCGTAATAAGGAATGCGGTCTAACTATGGTGGAGAATATAAACGCAGACGTATATATTCGCCACCATAGTATCATATATTTTTAACAACATTCAGCTAGATTACAAAATCAAACCTTCAAGAATAGAGCGTATACTCCCATCTTAAAGGCCGGCAACGCACTTGCAACCCCTCTCGTGTTGCAGGTGTCCATGGGCGGCTGTAATCGCTTACCATAGGGTGATCCGTCTGCTCTTAATGACTGCCACCCCCCGAATACTCGTCTGCAGATCTTTATTCTCTTATCAGAGCGATAGTTCTGAAATCAAATGTATAACTGTTATCAGTTTTCTTCAAAAAGACTGAAAGTTTCCAACCTTCACAGTACATAATACAGATTTCTGCAGATATCTAAGTTAGCTGCAGTACGCGTCTGATAAAGTATATTTTTTAATAGAATGAGTATAGTCAGGTCAGCTGAGTAAACTACAATGTTTTGAAGGTGATGTGAATTTGTATTTCATTGTGTTCGTGGGAACGGATAAGATAAACTACTGTGTGTACATTTATTGGGTGGTCAGTATTAATGATCGTAATGTAGGTTGGTATTTTTGTGTTAGATTGGTAGTATATGTGTGGGGTAAAGTGAGATTAGTAGAGTAGTCAGACCAAGGTAAGTTGGCAACGACTTTGATAGCTCAGACGGTGCCAGAGTGTTCTTTTAAGCGTCAAACTTCTATGAAATTATGACGTTTACTTAACACCGTCTGGGCTATCTAAATAGCTGCCAACTTAGCTTGGTCTGATTCTATATGACTTATTGCAGACCTTGATTACAATTTAGTCAACTTTGTTTTATGGTTTTCATGATCGAAAACGGATTGAGATTTTGAGATTCATCTTATTATTATGTTTGTCAAATCTGTCATTGGATTTAATTCGTGTAGCTACAGCTGACCAGGGGGGCCTACCGCGAAAACCGAAATTCGCAAATTGCGGGGATCTTTCTCTTTTACACTTAGTAAGACGTCATTAAAGTGACAGAGAAAAATGCTCGCAATTAACGAATTCGATTTTTCCGGTAGCCGCCCTGGCGCTAGTTATGCACGCTTAATGCCGCGCCACGCTACGATCCGATCGGACCGGTACAGACCGGTACGTTCTATTTGTCCGTGCAATTTTATTTAAACTTAGTGTTAAGTATGTTCGTCATGTTTATTTTATGTTTCTTTCCTTTTGTCTGGTACCTTCCGTGATTATTTCGCACTCGATGGTCTCATCGGAAGATCAGCGCTGGAAGTCGCCAGCAACATGCTGAGATGAGGCCATTTCGTGACACTTTACTCTCATGCACTATGTTCTCTTTTATGTATGTCTCTTTTATGTGTTTATGAATAAAACAAATTCTATTCTATTCTATTCTAATAGTGTGTAGAAGCCGTTGTTGCTCGAAGATTCTATACTATAACTTACCTATATTGTGTAAAGTCGGAGAAAAGTAACTGCACGGCATTCTCAATGACAATGACATATAGAAAGTCAAGAATCAGCTGTTATCTTAATCTAAATTGTGATGATAATCGAAGAATAATCAGAAGATCATTAAAACTGGAATACTACAAAAGAAATGATTGGAATAAAATAAAACAATACGAAAATTGAATGGAGTGAAGGATTGACAATATTATTAATGTCATATATTATCTGTAGTCCGCATATAGATAAATCGTTTAAGCGACGGGAGCTTTTTCTAGCTAATTTAAATAACTAGCGTACAAATGATGTTATTTAAATGCGATTCCGATTAACGACGATCGATGTTTTACAGACTAGCGTATTTTTACGCACGTAAACGGTCGTTTCGTCGGTACGAGCTTCTACGCGCGTCACAATTCCCTACATTTGGTTTATACGAGATTACGCGCGCGTTACTTTTCCCAAAATTTAGTCGAAGGGCATTTTCAGAAAAAAGTGTCCCTGTACTTTTATAAAAAAATATTTCTACTCAGAAGTAGAGATGAACATTCCGGAAAAAATCAAATGGTTTTTTCGACAATTTTACCAAATTTTGTTTTTCGATTTCTTCCCGTTTTATTCTGAAAAATTAAATACGTCATGCACAATGCCACTGTCATGTGTGATGAGTGATGACAGTGTCAAATATATAAAATGCCAGAAACTAACACATTAGACGTGCAACCTTAACCTTCCTGTTTAAAATCATAAAATACAGAAGTTAAAAAAAACTTGATTTATTCGGCTTTATTCGTTATTTTCCGAAGTATTGTAACTGAAATTTGCATTGTTTTTTTTTTCGAAAGAAACTTGAAAAAAAACGAGTCGTTTGGAAGTTTTCCCGTATTTTTCCGGGTTTTTTCAACGCTACTCAGAATCACGAGCACTATAGATTTAAGCAATAAAAAAAATGTCCCACATTTAACTGTCAGTTATGTAACGCAGTTAACCATACATGTTGTATGGACCGTTACAAAACTGACTAATACTTTTTGTATGGATTTTTTTATGCCTCGTTGGTGGCAAACAAGCAAACGGCCCGTCTGATGGTAAGGAGTCACCGTAGCCTATGGACGCCTGCGACAAAATAAGGATAATTAAGGCAAAACGGGTACATTTTTTGTTTGAGCTGTAATTGTATAATATAAGTAAGATTGCACATTTAAATACAATATCAATATCCACAACGCAGGCTTCGTCATAGTTGCTAGTTGCTACACACAAAAATAGTATCCACAACATGCTTCGTCAAAAAAAACAATACAACACAAAAAACCTTCCATTCTAACAATTAAGGCCCGAACTGTTGCTTGCCTGGCCCAAACGTCCCAAATATGCTAGCTGCATTGCCACGCTGGATAGCCAAAGATTTTTGTTGGACCAGATAAGAGCCAGCCCGGGGGTCGCAGAGCGCCTGTCCCTTAGCCGACGCCTAATCCCCCTAACCAGCTTCTTGGCCTCGGTGCACCATGGCCCAGCCGTTTTGCCAGCAGCCAGAACAGTCATGCACTGGTCCAAGGTTGGCATATTTGCCATGTTCATAATCATAATCATTCTTTATTGCAACCATGGTACAGTATAGATGTTATAGTTGTATAGATGTTTGAACTTAACAGCAGCCTCAGCTGCACCTGCCTTCTTACTTGTATGGCTGACATGAGTGGGAGCGAAAGTACATCCCACAGCAGGCTCCGGCCTTTTGCCTACGGGACCAGTGTTAGACCGTCCAGCCTCTTACCATCTGTACGGCTCAAACCAGGAGGCTCTAAAATGCAGGGTATGTTTGCCGAGACCAATAAAATATGTTACGTATAACGGTCTTTCACGTGATTTTGATAAAATCTCGCTTAACGTTTTTTTAAATTAGTACACAAATTATCAATCGATACATCGCTGCCGTTTTTATTTCCCATAAATAACATCGATTAGATTACGATATTCCAACTCTTAACCCACTACTATTTATTGGTTCTAGAACCGATAATTACATACTGAGCATATTTACAAAATATTTATGGTAAATGCCTGCATTAGCATATGCCAAGTTAGGAATAAAATAAGATTAATGTTGGGTCCATATTGGGTTGTGGACTCTCGAAACACGAGCGTGAACGAGTTTTTTATCGTATTTTGATGTTATAATTTCAACGTTTTCTTAATTTAGGATTAGTATAAACGGATTTGATTTATAATTTATAGTAAAAATAGGACACACTTTTCTACTTGATGATTTATTGCTCTTGGACTGTCGAATGCACAAAAATATTATTCAGATACAAGTTTAGGTATTTTATTTTTATTTAAGTAAAGTGATGGACAATCACACGAATTAATCTACCTAAAAAAATCACACCATTAAATTGTGTAAAAACAAGATAAAAGACAAAAAAATGTTTATTGCCACAATTACCATAAAAAAAAACCATTGCACGTGACAAAAAACAAAACACACTTAATTGTACAAAAAACACTATACAAAACCTTCACAAAAAATTTAACTACATCTATGGTATGTGATTTTGTGGTTATCCATACGAATATCCATAATAACAAACATTAATATTAATTTTGTTAACATATTCTTAGTCATGTTTGTAATCTTAATATATATATAAAATGCTAATGTGCGTAAGTAAAGACACGGTTTTCTCTATCACCACTATTTCCAATCAACTTCCTGTTGGGGTGGTAAATACCCCTTGGTCTCCCGGTGGGAGTAAGGGAGTTTGGTCGCGGTGGGTGGAAGTGGGTGGTTGTGGGTGGCTAAAATGTGAAAAAATATATATCTGTCCTTTTCTAACTCATGGGAACTTTTGGAAAGTTCTAAAAATTTCTGGAATTTCTGGAATAATCTAGAAAACTCCAGAATGTGTACAACTGTAACAATCGATCTAGAATGTTCCAGAAAGTTCTAGAAATTTCTGGAATGATCTAGAAAGTTCCAAAATTGTGTGCGACTGCTAAAATCGACCTAGAATGTTCCAGAAAGTTCTAAAAATTTCTAGAATGATCTAAAAAGTTCCAAAATTGTGTGTGACTGCTAAAATCGATCTAGAATGTTCCAGAAAGTTCTAAAAATTTCTGGAATGATCTAAAAAGTTCCAAAATTGTGTGTGACTGCTAGAATCGATCTAGAATGTTCCAGAAAGTTCTAAAAATTTCTGGAATGATCTAGAAAGTTCTAGAAATGTTTGGAAAGATCTAGAAAGATTCAAAATTGTTTGCAAGTGTAAAAATCGATATGGAATGCTCTAGATAGTTCTAGAAATGACTAGAATAATCTAGAAGCTTCTAGAAAGTTCCGAAATGTGTGCAACTATTGAAATTAATCCTGACGATCCAGATCGTAATTAAGTACCTCGGAATGTTCTAGAGTTTTCTCATACTAGAAATTTCGATTTCCAACGGTATATAAACCGAAAATCAGTGACTTTTTGTCAGTTGAACCGTGTTTACAGTCGCGAAATGATCAATTGAAGCCAAGAGTGAACAGTGATTACATAAATTGAAGTGATTTGAACAAATGAAAAAGTAAAAACTATTTGACTATTCTAGAGTGTTCTGATACTAGAAATTTCGATTTCCAACGGTATATAAACCGAAAATCAGTGACTTTTTGTCAGTTGAACCGTGTTTACAGTCGCGAAAAGATCAATTGAAGCCAAGAGTGAACAGTGATTACATAAATTGAAGTGATTTGAACAAATGAAAAAGTAAAAACTATTTGACTATTCTAGAGTGTTCTGATACTAGAAATTTCGATTTCCAACGGTATATAAACCGAAAATCAGTGACTTTTTGTCAGTTGAACCGTGTTTACAGTCGCGAAAAGATCAATTGAAGCCAAGAGTGAACAGTGATTACATAAATTGAAGTGATTTGAACAAATGAAAAAGTAAAAACTATTTGACTATTCTAGAGTGTTCTGATACTAGAAATTTCGATTTTCAACGGTATATAAACCGAAAGTGAGTAACTTTTCGTTAGTTTTATCATTGTAACAACCAAGATATTCGTTTTGATTAATTTTATTACTTTTTTTATATTTACAATGCCAAGGCGAAAAAAAGTATTTACAAAACCCAAAGTGGTTTCAAAAAGAAGAAAAATAGCACGTCAAAATGAAACAGAAGAACAAAAAGAAAAACGTGTTTTAAGCATTCGTAAAGGAGTAAAAAGAATTAGAGAAAATTTAACCGAAGAGGAAAGAGCACGTATTAATGAAGAAACCAGATGTCGAGTAAGATCACTCAGAAATCGTCAATCTGCTGATCAACGTGAACTGGAAAATACCAAAAAAAAAGAAAGAATGGCTACTTTACGCCAACGACGAGCTGCTTCATGTAAAGTTGGAAGTTTAGAACTTCAGGCTTTCCATTATGATTGCAAAAAACAATACAGTGAACATCCAAATATTGTCATCGGAAAAATGGATACGATATGCGAGTATTGTCATGCCCGGAAATTTAAAGGCGAAACTGCTGGTATATGCTGCTCGAGTGGTAAAGTCAATTTACCAGCACTAGATGTACCACCACCTCAATTACTCGCATATATGACTGGAGAAACACCAGATTCCAATCATTTTCTACAAAATATACGTCGATACAACTGTTGTTTTCAAATGACTTCATTTGGAGCTTCATTAATATGTCAGGAAGAAAATTTCAGCCCGGTTTTTAAGGTTCAAGGCCAAATTTATCACCGATTAGGCTCTCTTTTGCCGATGTCTAATGAATCTCCAAAATTTCTTCAAATATACTTTGTTGGTAACGATGAACTTGAAACAGACCAACGTTGCTCTAACTTTCAGGGACTGCAACGAGATATTATTCAAAAATTACAACGTCTACTTCATAATCATAATCAACTAATCAATGTGTTCAAGACTTCTCTAGACCAAATGGCTGCAGATAATTATAAGATCGTCATTCGAGCAGATAAAAGACCAGCCGGTCAACACGAACGAAGGTTTAATGCACCTCAAACGAACGAAGTTGCCGTAGTCATTGTTGATAACGAATGTAGTCGTCGTGATATTATTATTCAACGTCGAAGTAATAAATTGCAACGTATTGCTGAAACACATCGTAGTTATGATGCGCTACAATATCCGCTAATTTTTTGGCAAGGTGAGGATGGTTATCATTTCAATATTCAACAAATCAATCCAGCTACAGGTGTCGAAACTAACAAAAAAGTATCAGCTATGCAATTCTATGCTTATCGAATTATGACTAGAAATGGTGAATATAACCATATTTTAAACTGTCGGCAGCTATTTCAGCAGTTTATTGTAGACATGTATGCTAAAATTGAAACGGAAAGATTAGATTTTATTCGCCATAATCAACGAAAGTTGCGTTCGGATGAATACATCCATTTGAAAGATGCAATGATAAATGATGGAAACGTCGATAACATGGGAAAATTGGTCATCTTGCCATCGACATTCACTGGAAGTCCACGTCACATGCATGAATATGCTCAAGATGCAATAACTTATGTTAGGAAACACGGCAGACCAGATTTATTTATAACATTCACATGTAATTCTTCATGGATGGAAATCAAAGAAGAATTACAATATGGTCAGACGGCCAGCGATCGACATGATATTGTTGCCCGAGTTTTCCGTCAAAAACAAATTAAATTTATAGACGCCATTGTGAAAAATCAAATATTTGGTGTTGTTATCTGCTGGATGTTTTCAATTGAATGGCAGAAACGAGGATTGCCACATTCACACAACTTAATTTGGCTCCAAAATAAAATTCAACCGAATCAAATAGATGATATCATCAAAGCTGAATTTCCAAACCCGGAAGAAGATTCTGATCTTTATAGTATAATCGTAAAAAACATGGTTCATGGCCCGTGTGGTGAGCTAAATAGAAATTCTCCGTGTATGAAAGATGGAAAATGTACGAAACGTTATCCAAAGCCATTTTTGAACGAAGACGGATATCCTAAATATAGACGTCGATCACCAGAACAAGGCGGATTTACAGCTAAAATTAAAATACGAGGTAATGCAGAAATTCAAGTTAATAATCAATGGGTAGTACCATATAATCCACTTTTATCTAAAATGTTCAATGCCCATATCAATGTTGAATACTGCAGTTCTGTTAAATCTATAAAATATGTATGCAAATATATTAACAAAGGCAGTGATATGGCTGTTTTTACGTTAACCAATGAAAACCAGCATGATGAAATAGTACAGTATCAAATGGGTCGTTACATTAATACCAACGAAGCAATTTGGCGAATTTTAAGTTTTCCAATACACGATCGAGATCCACCGGTTCAACATTTATCCGTCCACCTAGAAAATGGACAACGTGTGTTTTTTACAACAGAAACAGCACAAAAAGTTGCGACGGAACCACCAACTCGAACAACTTTAACAGCATTTTTTGAATTATGCCAGAAAGACCAATTTGCTAAGACTTTACTTTACTCAGAAGTACCCAGCTATTATACATGGGATACAACAAGTAAACAATTTAATCCTCGAAAACGTGGAATGCAAGTAGAAGGACATGATGGAGTGTTCAAGAGTAACACAATAGGACGAGTCTACACAGTGCATCCAAAAAACGCTGAATGTTTCTATCTACGCTTATTACTTCACACTATTCGTGGTCCAACGTGTTTTGAAGACCTAAAAACTGTCAATGGTTACATTTGTGAGACATATCGTGAAGCATGTCAAAGATTGGGTCTACTAGAAAACGATAATCATTGGGAGTTAGCTATGAATGAAGCAGCCCAAACGGCAACAGCAAGTCAAATTCGTGAGCTATTTGCAATCATATTAACTACATGTAATCCTTCTAATCCAAATCGACTATGGCTTAAATATCGAGAATATATGAGCGATGACATCTTGGCTGATTTACGACAGCAAAATCCGGACTTAGAAATTAATTTTAATGAAGAAATTTTTAACAAAGCTTTGATATTGATAGAAGATAAATGTTTAGCAATTTCTAACCAAACGTTAATACAACTAGGTGTTCAATCTCCTAAACGAAATCATTTGGATGTTATGAACAGTGAATTTTTAAGAGAAACAAATTATAATATCGACGAATTGAGGCTTTACATCCAACACAACAAACCCTTATTAATTGAGAGTCAAAAACAAGCTTACGACATAATAATGGATTATTATAAAAATCAGCGAAGTGGTATAATATTTTTAGACGCACCTGGTGGCACCGGGAAAACATTTTTGATAAATTTAATTCTAGCTGAAATCCGTGCAAATAAAGAAATCGTTCTCGCCCTAGCATCATCTGGAATAGCGGCAACACTTATGGATGGTGGACGAACGGCACATTCTGGTTTAAAGTTACCATTAGATGTAGCTAACTACGAATTCCCGGTATGTGACATCACAAAATCATCGGCACGTGGACAAATATTAAAACAGTGCAAAGCCATTATATGGGATGAAAGCACAATGGCTCATAGAAAATCCCTAGAAGCACTAAACAGAACACTTCAAGATTTACGCGACAACACGAATATAATGGGAGGTGTATTGTTAATACTATCAGGCGATTTCCGTCAAACGCTACCTGTCATTCCGAAATCAACGCCGGCAGATGAAATTAACGCTTGCCTGAAGAAGTCGTTCATATGGGAACAGGTAAAAATAATTAAATTAACAACAAATATGAGAGCACAGATTTCAGGAGATGAAAAGGCCCAAGAATTTGCTGAAAAACTTTTACAAATAGGAGAGGGCACTTATCCAATAGACGAAAATACTGGCCAAATCACACTAACTAATGAGTTATGTAATGCTGTTGAAACACCGGAACAACTTATAAATGAAGTGTATCCAAGTATTGCTGAAAATTATACTAATTCAGAATGGTTACGGGAGCGCATTATTCTAGCCACGAAAAACGACATTGTCAATAGCATCAACAACATCATCCAGGAAATGATTCCGGGAGAAGAGAAAATCTACAACTCAATCGATACAATGACTGATGAACAAGAAAGCGTAAATTTTCCTTCTGAATTTTTGAATTCACTAAATGTTCCAGGAATGCCATTGCACTGCCTTAAATTGAAAGTTGGTTCACCAATTATTCTATTACGAAATCTGAACTCGCCAAAATTGTGTAATGGTACGAGACTCTGTATTAAACAGCTACAAAATAACATCATCGAAGCCAGTATAATGACTGGTAAAGAAAAAGGACAAATAGTATTTATACCACGAATACCTTTAATATCAAATGGATTGCCCTTTACGTTTAAACGTTTACAATTCCCGGTGAAGTTGGCTTACAGTATGACCATCAACAAAGCACAGGGCCAAACATTCAAATACTGTGGCGTTGACTTAAAGGAACCATGCTTTGCACATGGTCAATTATACGTTGCATGCTCACGAGCAGGATCACCTCGAAATTTGTTCATCTACAGCCCGGGCAATAAAACAATAAATGTAGTCTATAAGCAAGTATTATAGAAAAATTAAACAAAATGTAAATGTATAATATAACGTGTAATATGTTAATGTATTTATCATATATGTAGTATGTAGAATATCATATGTAAATAATTGTGTGAATAAAACATAAATTTTCCATTTACTAAGGTGTTTTTTATTCTAACTTATGATTATTTCAATTAGTTAATTAGTTAATTAATTAAATATACTTTCTATACACCGCATATTTAATGGTCGACTAAGTCTTTCAATATCTAAGATAGAAATCTATATTATCTACGTTAAAAAATGCATCCTCAAATATTTTTTATACCATTAAACATGCGATTTATTTTAACCCGAGCAACGCCGGGTTTTGCAGCTAGTATCTTGATAAAGTATTATACTGTAACCTATGCCAAATTTTTTGCCATGTTTTCGCGATAGAATAACAAATAACTGTACATACATTTCATATATTGGTAAGTTAAATTGCTATATACATATTCCTAAATATTTAAATCCCCACAAAACTTAAATTTTTAATCCATAAGCCCGAAAATTACGCAACTATGTAGCCGTCGTGTCGTGCGTAAAAAGTGTGCTCAAGAACCAATCGTGCGTTTCTCGTTACTTTCAATGATACTCAGACCATAAACATTAATTTTGTATAATAGTATAACTAGTGGCTCTGTGAGCTGCAGACCTGGCAAAAGACCAGGGCTCCGCCATTTTGAAAAAAAATCTACAATTTTTTTTTTTATATAAACCAGCCAGACCAGACGACCAGTCTAGCCTAGTGGGTAGTGACCCTGTCTATGAAGCCGATGGTCCTGGGTTCAAATCCTGGTAAGGGCATTTATTCGTGTGATGAGCATGGATATTTGTTCGTGAGTCATGGGTGTTTTCTATGTATTTAAGTATTTATAAATATTTATATATATTATATATATCGTTGTCTAAGTACCCTCAATACAAGCCTTATTGAGCTTACTGTGGGACTTAGTCAATTTGTGTAATAATATCCTATAATATTTATTTATTATATAAAGATAGGCAGGCGTTTGACCACGATCTCACCTGATGGTGAGTGATGATGCGATCTACGGTGGAGCACGCTTACCTATGAGATACCTATTTACCCTAGCCTTGAAGAGATTCAGATTGTACTCATGCATTGTATTGTACAAAAAAAAATTCATCATCGAACCTCCTTACACATTTTTACGAGAATCGGTTGAGAGGTAAAAACATGTACGATCACGTCTCAAAATATCGATACGGATAAAGTGCCAAAAATATGTATACACTACCCTAATATATGGGCCATATAAAGTCGTGTATACATATTTTTGGCACTTCGATCGTGTCGATGTTTACAGACGTGACTGTAACATTTGTGGCCAAATAAACATTAAAACATACGAAAGCATTTTCGCCCAAGCTAAAACGGACACTTTAGTTAGCTAAAGCTTCGGTCAATAAATAAAAAATATTTTTTAGAAATAGTCAAACATAACTTCAGTTTTCATCCAGACAAAAAATTACGCATCCGGTCGGCGTGCATAAAAACTATGCTCCTGGGATTCAATCGTGCGTTTCTCATTACTTTCAATTATGCACACAACGTAAACATTCATAAAAACGTGAGTTTGCACACTACATTAATTTTTAATTTCTGTACATATTAAATACATCGGTTCACACCTTTTTTGTTTTTATTGTGAGGCTTTGATGATCTTTTGTTCCAGTTTTCCTTTTTACTTATATCATAACAACTGAGTGGTAGTTATTTAAGTTATTTTACGAGTATCATTTCCTATAATTCATGTAACCAACTTATATACCAATTTTTATGCAGAATAAATTATTTACTTAAATACTATAGCGTGTTACGTATTTATAACTTACCAATGTGAATTACCAATGGGAACAAATTTTACTGTGTAAATCAACTACACCAGAGATTAAAAAAATACTATTTTAACAACAAACCATACCTGCATTGAGTTGTAATTACGATTATGTGCATAATAATATAACTTCTAAAGTTAATTCATTCTAAAACAGCGCCAGGAAGCTAAGCAGTACAATGAAAACATCAACAGTTACTTTGAAAATACAGGCTACAATCTGCATAACTACACAATATTACATTATGACACTAACTCTCATAACCTCTCCCATTATCCGCGAGTATTCGCACGTCATAGTCTATAATTTAAAACTCGTAACATGTACCAAAACGTACTGGCATCTTGACAGATCTACAAACACCGATAAATCTTGAATAAGCAAAAATCGATATTAATGCTTTGACATTTAGATTCAAAATGAAACTGTCACTTATTTCAAGTTGATCCTTCTTGCAACAAAATGGCGAGTATTCAAGATCAAAGTGTAGTAACTTTCCGATAAATGCATTCTAAAATGAACTTTAATTAGATGGTATAGGGTTTATAGTTTATTGATCTTGATGATGGTATTTTGTTTTGTTTTTTAATGATGACGAGGTATTGATGGTAAAGTTAGAGACGTGAGAGCAGTGTGTTTGGACTTCGCGGTTCGTGGACATGGAGGAATGCAGGGTCGGTTATTCAGTATCGCTTGTGTATTGTCGATATTACTTAGCTACAATTACATATATCTGTTTTACGAAATAAGTGTAATTTATGAAGTACCTAGTTTAAGACTCTAAAGAACTTGCTACATGCGGATCAGACACTACTAATAGGTATTAACTTAAGAATAAGTACTAATATAGAATAGAATAGAATAATTTTTATTCCTAGACACAAACAAGACACATTAAATTACATGATATAACAAAAACAAAGGAAGTATAAAGTGCCACGAAATGGCCTCATCTCAGCATGTTGCTGGTGGCTTCCAGCGCTGATCTTCCGATGAGACCATCAAGTGAGAAAAATCACGAAAGGTAACAGTACAAGAAGGAAAAAGACATAAAATAATATAGAGTGAACAAATTGAAAAATAGATAAAAGATAACGACTAAATTAAGTAAAGATTATTTTTATATCAAGCATCGTAAACATAACACTGTATCGGTCCGGTTCAACTGCAAACGCAACAAGCGCCAACGGTAGCTACACGAACTAAAAGGCAAAGACAGACCAGACCAATATCGAGCGATCGAATATACAGTATGTATCTAACCTCAAACCCTTATTCTTCTTCCTCACGTTCTCCCGTCATTTTGCCACGGCTCATGGGAGCCTGGGGTCCGCTTGGCAACTAATCCCAAGAATTGGCGTAGGCACTAGTTTTTACGAAAGCGACTGCCATCTGACCTTTCAACCCACATGGTAAACTAGGCCTTATTGGGATTAGTCCGGTTTCCTCACGATGTTTTCCTTCGCCGAAAAGCGACTGGTGAATATCAAATGATATTTCGTACATACGTTCCGAAAAACTCATTGGTTAAAGTTTCATTCTGACAGTAGCAAGTACCTGAGGTAGTCGTTATTACTGTATTTCGTTTATGAAGAAAAAATATTTATTTATTTATTTATGTTCTGGAGAACCAACAGCTTTAAACTTACAATAGGACAACAAGATTAATACAGAGAGCCAATTACAGGAACTCACAAGTAATTACAAAGTATATAAAAAAAATGCTAACACTGACGCACACACACATGCGTACAAAGTGAGAAAAAAACAAAAACACAATTGAAAATGAAAATACATAGAAGCCATTAAAATAGACCCTAGGTTCGGAAACACTTAGTTCATTAGCGCCCAGAATAATAAAATTGAGGTCTTATATATCGTCATAAATCTACCTGGAGCGTTTACATTCCCCACTTTAAATAGATCGTACCCTTTTGCAACAACAATTTGAGCAACTTTTCCTATGGGACCATCCCCGAAATCGCGAAAAAGAATTTACTCTCCCATAGGAAATTTCAACATCAGACCAGCAAAATGTATCAAACGGTCAAGTTTTGTTTTGCGTATTCGTTTGTCCCATAGTAAAATTTGCTCAAATTGTTGTTTCAAAAGGGTACGATCTATTTAAAGTGGGGAATGTAAACGCTCCAGGTAGATTTATGACAATATATATATTATTATTTTTTTCTTCATAAACGAAATACAGTAATAACGACTAACTCAGGTACTTGCTACTGTCAGAATGAATCGCCTGCAGAATTCCTTCAGCAGGGCAATAGTTCCGAATTCAAATAATCGTTGCCAGTTATCTATCTCGAGACTGTGAAGGTTTCCAACCTTCACAATACAATGTACCTACATATATTTGATGTATGTGTGTGAATATATGGACATTCTGTGTACAATTATTTTTTGTATGTAGTTAAAAAAATACACGAGTAAATCATGAAATGATTTATTTATTTGTTTAAATTATGCAAGTTACTATGTAGAAAATAATAATTCAAGGCGTTGTAATAAAAAAAAACTGCGGAGACAACTGTTTCCGTTCGGCAATTGGCTCTAGTCACACCTGATAGAAAGTGAAGACAGGGCCTAAGATGGAGCTCACCGATTCAGTAGTAGCCTATTCACTCTTGCTTTAAAGAGACCGAGGTCATATTTTATTTATCAGGGAACACAGAGGGCGGGAGCGCATTCCATTCTTTAGCCTTAGTAGTTTCTTAATTATGGGAAATAATTATTAGCACATTTTTGCATTAGATTAAGATTGAGATTTATAGTAGATTGACAATTAAATCTGATCGGAATTCTAACGATCTCGTTCAAGCATACCTTCTAGTCAAGCCCATACGTTACGTTTTTTCTGCTAAAACACGTTTTATGAAAGCGGCGCATAATATATCTAGTCTCGAGAATTCTAAGTACAGTGTCATTCACGACGACGCATACCTTGAATCGTAATGTCATATTATTAAAGGTTAGATTTGACAAATCTGCGCGTCAACTTGGATGACACGAACTATAGTTGTTTACGTGACATCGTGATTTCGGTGAAGGAAAACGTCGCAAAGAAAACCTGCATACATCCGTGATGAAATTCAAAGATGTATGTGAAGTCCAGAGTTGGGCCAGCTTGGGGACTATAACCCAAATCCTCTCGCGCATGAGAAGAGGCCTGTGCCCAGCAGTGGGACGGATATAGGCAGAATGAATATATGTTTTTGTGATTTTTTTATATACCTACTTTAATGCCTATTTAAATGTTTTGATTGGAGTCTGCTCTTGCAAATATAGTCTTCTTTCCATGAAAATTTCCATAGTATTTTTCCTTGATTAAAACATATAAAAATTCAATATAATACTATATTTACAATGCGATAAAATACAAATACTCTTCATTGCACACCTCAATAAAAAACAATTGTCAAAGAGAACAGCATCAGAAATAGAAGTATAGAACAGGCGATCTTGTCGCTAAAAAGCGATCTTTTTCAGACAACCTAACCTACCCTTGCCTTAAAAAACTATTTTTAGATGTATATTTAATAATAATAAATCATTTATTCCAGAGAACATCCATCCATAGGTATACATTTGCAATAAAAATAATAAAATAAAATAAAATTAGGTGTATAACATAAAGATTCATGACTAGACATTAAAATTAAATTTAACTAAGCATTTGATCATTGATAAAATAAAAAATATCGAAATAATTCCTTGATAGGTAATAATAAAATTAATTTAAAAATTGACATTAATATTAAACAGTCAAATTTAGTTAAAATGTCAAAATTTAATAATAAACTAAAAAAATAATTATTTATTTTAAGATTATTATAATGTAATGTTTACCCAGGTATTGGCTGTTGTATTTATAAATGTTGTTATGTATTTTTCATGTCACTATATGATGTTACTATAAATGTTGTATTGACTTGTAAAAGAGCCCTTGAGGCCTACTTACAGAATAAATTTTTGAATTTTGAATTTGAATCATAAAACGAAATTTTAAGATTAATTTTATATATTTTTCGATGTAGGTTTTAAATAGTCATATTTTAGTTTAAAGTTATAATTCTTTATTCATAATGTAAATAAATGCCAATTTTATCTTCATTTAAACATGAATTTCACAAAAAAATGTTAATAACCTACTCATCCCTTTTTTGGGGGAATATTAACACAACAAAAAGGCAATATGATTCTCTATACTCCACAGCCACGCGACTCATGCCAGACTATAGTTAATTTAGTCCCGGTTAAAATATTTCAGCCATAATTAAACGGCCAAAGTAGATGACGCTGTGCGTGCCATAGTTTTGTCATCAATGGGTTGTTAACAGCTCGTGTGACAACCTGATTACCGCATAATATATGAGATCTTGGAGGATTTAACAACTGGAGAGGCCCTATCTGTAATTTTCTGTACAAAACAGTCTGCCGATTTTTGCGGGGGATTAACGTACAAACAGCCATGTCACAAACGTCAGTCCATATAATAATACGACCATTGGCCGAGGTTTTCGACAGAGGGGTCTCTTAAAGGCGACTCTGGTTGTTAAATCCTCCAAGTATGAGATCGTAAAGCGTCTACTTCAGCTGTCTGCGGAGTTACACTTTCTAGTTTTCTTTGTTAGCCAATCAAATTAGATTTTTTCGGAGAATTAATTCCCAGGAAGCTGGAAATCATATTAATAACTTTATTTGGTCATAAATGCGTGTAATCTGAATTTGCGCCATCCTAGGAGGTCTCTTTTTCAGTTTTTTACTTGTAGCTCGAAAACGATACGTCCGACAGAAAATTTGCTCTAATCATGATGAAAACTGACATCTGAGGATGCAAACGGTACCTTAATAATGAACTTGTAGTCAAAGTTGTAAAAATGGGCGCCGTTTTGAATTTAATTATTTGTATGATCTATTAAAATCGAAAACGCCTTTGTCTCATCTAACAAACCTTGTTGGTAGTGCCATTGAAATCGATAATGGCTTCCTTCTACATCGAGTGGTTTGGCAATCCAAGGAAAAATGTATATCCCAAAGCTCCCAAAATGCACATCTCCTGGGATTGCACAAACTCGGATAACATGCATTTAAGGACCAATTGAAGGTTTTAAGATGATTTCCAGCTTTCTGGGAATTAATTCCTTAAAACCCTTTTTTGGGTCTAATTTGATTGGCCAATTTGTCTAAACACGGTTGACAATTGACAACGAATATGAAACTGTATAAAAAGTGTGCATTCAAGTAAAACGCCCTGTTGTTATTGTGTATTGGTCTATAAGTCGATATCAATGGTTTTTTTCATTGTCGTTTGTTGTACGTTTACGTTTACTCATGTTTTGTTGTCGCTATGAAAACAGTACCCCTAGTGTAACTTTGATCGACATCATAACGTGACGAACGCGTTTGCGTTAAGTCTCATTTTGTATTGCAAAATCCTATACAAAATGAGACTTAACGCAAACGCGTTCGTCACGTTATGATGTCGATCAAATTTACACTAGGGGTACTGGTCACGCTTTATAGATTTTGCCATACAACGCACTCGTTTAATAAGTGTAAAAAACATTTTTCCACGCTCCTAAACACGCAACTTAACTTTCTGTCTTTGGTTTAGTTAGATACAGAGAGATTTTTTTAAATGTACCTGTTGAACGTTTATTACCTGTTATAATACAAAAACAACGACGTTTGCGTCCTTCTTTTTTCAGATATTATTTATTTATTTATTTTATACTTTATTGCACAAATACAAGTAAAAAGTACAATAGGAGGCATTCTCTACCAGTCAACCACTGGGCCAAACTTGCTTAGGTGAGCGCAGTGTGAAAAAAATCCAAATAGCCTAATACTAATAGGTAATACGTATAAACATTATAAATACGTATATATAAATTAATTTAATTTATTATATTATATACATAAATATATTTCTGGATGTCTGCGGGGAAGGGGTCCCACTAGACAGTATCTAGCAGGTGCTTGTACAGAAAATTATGTAGGATACTGTAGTAACTTCTGATTGTAACTTATATCGGCCAAAACCGCTCCTGCGTCCAAATCACACATTGCAATGTATCCAAATCACACGTTTTTAGGGTTCCGTACTCAAAGGGTAAAACGGGACCCTATAACTAAGACTCCGCTGTCCGTCCGTCCGTCCGTCTGTCACCAGGCTGTATCTCATGAACCCTGATAGAAATTTTCACAGATGATGTATTTCTGTTGCCGCTACAACAACCAATACTAAAAAGTACGGAAGCCTCGGTGGGCGAGTCCGACTCACACTTGACCGGCTTTTTACTGTATAGTAAGATTTAGAGATGCCCGAATGTCATGAACTGATAAAATAAATCACAACCATAACAGTATAACATATATTTTCAATATTCAGTAAACCATTATAGTAAAAAATATTGACACAGAAAATAATATTGATTTCAGAATAAGTTCAAATTCTAGTCAGCCAGAATGTAACATTACATCACATTAGCAACATGAACAATTCTAAAGTACCATTCGGATTCCTTAAATAATAAACTGAGAACCGTTTTGCAACCTAAGGTGATAAAAATGTGTGCCCAATCCGGGGGTATTACGGAGTTATAGCCGGCTATAATTCTTATTTTTAGAACGTCAATAGAACCTTTGGAGTAAACAAAGCCTATGTAGATCTCTCTTAACCCTTATATGTAGCGCCTAATGTTATTTGGATTACTATTTATACCTGTTTCCATATCATGTTATCAGAATTAACCGTTGCTAATTTAATAGATCTCAAGCTTTAAGAATATAAAGCACTTAAGTTATTTTGAAATAACTTATCAACGGCACGCGTCTCTTAAAAGTAATTGCTTTTACTCAGAAAAACTCACGTCATTTTTACGATACCTTACATTTCCTTCTATACGCCAGAAGAAAAAAAGCGTAACCGCCTAAGACTTTACAAATATAGTTCTTAAGTATTTAAGCAGATCAACATTCTAATGTTATGTAAGTTGTACGTGGGTTCTAGTACGGCAGCTACATAACCCGTGTTCACGTTAGGATTAAATACCTGTTACTTCGTGACTGGAAAAGTAATGAAAATTGTTCACGTTGTGCGAGTGATTTATTTGGTTATCTAAGCTCATTTCATATAATATATGTGTATATAATACTTAAAAAATACTTCTTTTTACTATATGTATAATCATCATATCAGCCCTTTATCGCCCACTGCTAAGCATAGGCCTCTCTTCTAGTACGCCACTTGTCCCGGTCTTGAGCTAATCTCATCCAGAAGTGACCCGCAATCTTCCGAATGTCGTCCACCAACGTGCCAACGGACGCCAGGGGCTTCTTTCATCCGAAAGCGGCCACCACTCCGTAGCGGTCATATAGCGGCCGTAAAATAGCGGTTGAATGACGTCATTAGAACGTTGTCTATCTATGTAAACAAAATGGCGTGGTTTCCTAGAGGGTGCTGTAGAAGGAATATTATTTTTGCATCCGTAATATTACGGCCGCTATATGACGGCACCGCTATCATAGGAAACGAGAGCTATAATACGTGACGAATTTCACCAAAGCCTTTTGCAATTGATTCAGTAAATACGTATAGTAATGTATTAATCGTTATAACACGTTATAATCGTTATACATATAAGTAGATAGAGATGTAATTATTTGAAGCAGCTTTTCTGTCGCTCACACTTTTGCCCGAATGAGTTTTTTCGTAATTACTAATGTGCCGACCGTTCCAAAATTGCGATGTTTCCACTGGGAAAATTATCGCACACTTTTCATGTTTGTATGTGAATCTAAATTTTCCATTTCCATGATGAAAGTTTCCTGTAAAATTTTCCTAAAATTTCCTACGACTTTTCCAGCTTTTTGGAAACTTTCCGCAACTTGCAAATCTGTAGTCGCAATCAAAATCGAATTGTGCTCGATATCAGTGTTACTATGTATGTTTTCATCATAAATAGTGTGTCGATAATTGTAAACCAAAATTTTAATTTTGTTTTTTTGTTCTAGTGATGGTGTGAGCGCATGTCGGCGGTGCTCGACGCAGCGGCGCGCGGCGACGCGGCGCGGCTCGCGAGCCTCCTGCGCGCGCAGCCCGCGCATTGCGATGTCGTCGATGAGGTGAGTCAATTGTCTGATAGATGGCGCTGTACAAACTAACGTGATTCTTACATCGCGCTAACAACATGTTGACGTAGGATCCTCAAGTAGCGCGTCTTCATTCCATTATTTGGTACATTCATAGTGTGAGTGCATGACGGTAAGGTCAGTCGATCGATAGACGGCGCTGCACGCTGTAGCGATGGTGGCGATTGTATTGGTTGAATTCAATACACTATAGTTCGTTTTTTTTCAGCATTAGAAAAAAGGTAAACAATCATCAATGATGCAACTGCGTCGAAATATCGGGAACTCAATAAAAACAATATAAAATTATTGACAAATGTTACTACTCTGTTAAAGATTTTTTAAATGATAATAATTTATAGCCTATAAAAAAAGATACATGACATGTAATAATTGACCTATAGTATAAGTTTCTCATTCTTGTAATTATTTTGTTAGTTAATTATGTAGGTACTGTTATTAGCTTTAAGTAATATTCTAATATTGTATGACCCTACGGGGTGTCATGTTCTGACTTGTTCGTATATATAACATCTTAATTGAAATGTACATGACTTCACAATGAATAAATGAAATGAAAAAAAAAAGGTAATCACGGTTTATATCCCGGTCGATTTAAGTGTAGTGAAACTAACCGTGAATCATTCAAAACTGTTAATCATGGCATGTCTTTTTATTGAAAAACGCTTTTTAAGATAAAACAGGAGCTGAGCCCGTACACAAATTTGAGTTTTTTTTTTATAGGACATTATTACACAAATTGACTAAGTCCCACAGTAAGCTCAATAAGACTTGTGTTGAGGGTACTTAGACAACGATATATATAATATATAAATACTTAAATACATAGAAAACACCCATGACTCAGGAACAAATATCCATGCTCATCACACAAATACATGCCCTTACCAGGATTTGAAACCGGGACCATCAGCTTCGTAGGCAGGATCACTATCCACTAGGCCAAACCGGTCGTCGAATTTTTAGGGGCGGCGAGAGACTATCCCTGTGTGTGTGTGGTGCGCACACACAGACGCGTACGCTATTTGCACTCGCGCCCTCGCGGGCTTCACGTGCTCTTGTTCTTGCAAACTTATTCTTCGGTTATATAGGTAACTCGTTAGTTCGTTACCGCCACTAAGCGCTTACTTATTCCCTGTTGAAGAACAGGGAATTTTTTTTTTATGAAATCTGTTTTTCGCTCCTAATTTTCACAATAATAAAAAAACGAATAAAGGGGAGCGTACACGTAACTACGTTTGAATGGAATGGAATTCAAGAATTTAGTTAAGTCAAGAGTCCGCAGTAAGTTCGGTTCTCCATTCTAACGTAGTTACGCTTACGCTCCCCTTTTTTCGTTTTTTTTTTATTATTGCAAAAATTAGGAGCGAAAAACAGATTTCATGAAACAAAAAGTGGCCAAGTGCGAGTCGGAGTCGCCGATGAAGGGTTCCGTCCCATTTATTACGTATTAAAAAAAACTACTTACTAGATTTCGATCAAACTAATTTTCGGTGGAAGTTTGCATGGTAATTAATGTATATCACATATTTTCTTTAGGTTTATCATTCTCTTATTTTAGAAGTTACAGGGGGGGGACACATTTTACCACTTGGGAAGTGTCTCTCGCGTAAACTATTCAGTTTAGAAAAAAAAAGATATTAGAAACCTCAATATAATTTTTGAAGACCTATCCATAGATAGGTACCCCACACGTATGGGTTTGAGGACTCCCCACAATTTATTGTTTTTTTTTTCTATTTTTGTGTGAAAATCTTAATGCGGTTCATAGAATACATCTACTTACCAAGTTTGAACAGTATAATTCTTATAGTTTCGGAAAAAAGTGGCTGTGACATAAACGGACAGACAGACGGACATGACGAATCTATAAGGGTTCCGTTTTTTGCCATTTGGCTACGGAACCCTAAAAATTAATGCTCCTAACTCTTATAATAATTAAAAATCGAAATAAATTAAACTTAAGGGCTGTGGCGATACAACAGTGTCAAAATATTTTCAATAATAATAAAAACTACGTTTGTATGATAAGAATATTTCGGACGGGTCCTCCACCTTCGTCTTAATCGATTTGAAAAACAGCCAATTCGGGTGTATGATATAAAACACCGATCAGAACTTACTGATTTTCGAATAAAAGCTTGATTTTGACGACCGGTTTGGCCTAGTGGGTAGTGACCCTGCCTACGAAGCTGATGGTCCCGGGTTCAAATCCTGGTAAGAGCATTTATTCGTGTGATGAGCATGGATATTTGTTCCTGAGTCATGGGTGTTTTCTATGTATTTAAGTATTAATATATTATATATATCGTTGTCTAAGTACCCTCAACACAAGCCTTATTGAGCTTACTGTGGGACTTGTGTAATAATGTCCTATAATATATATTTATTTATTTCAACAATAATTTAACTCTACCTATAAACAACCTTAAC
The DNA here is from genome assembly GCF_033807575.1 of Cydia pomonella. NCBI lineage: Eukaryota > Metazoa > Arthropoda > Insecta > Lepidoptera > Tortricidae > Cydia > Cydia pomonella. The sequence goes on along the minus strand of NC_084718.1, from coordinate 18,990,898 downwards.
ACCCTATTAAATTGCAATATTCCCGCGTATTTCACTCCAGACAGCTGCAACATTACTTCAGTAGCCATCCAATATGGAATTGGCACCCTGTAGCGAACAAATTGATGGTTAGCGAAATTGATTCTCACCACCCAAGCCAATCTGGACTTTATGGCTGTGAGTTAAGGTGCAACTGATTTATAATTTATGTGCGAACACTCTCTGTAATATGGATTACTTATCACAAGATCCCGTATTTTTATTCTTATTTTATAGTCGTATACTCAGAGTAGTCGTCATTGAATTCATAGACTTTTTTTATTGTTTCCCGTCATTATTTTCTACTTAGTAGGTACTTTTCGTACGCACAGATTGACCCGGAGAAAATCTTAACGTTCTTATTCATTAAACCTTCACAAGCCTCAGTTAATGTTTTATCTATTTCTTACTAAAACATAAGTCATTTTGACTTTTTAGTGAGAATTAAGACAAACGATTAATAGCTAAACACTCCGGAATGCGATTGCGGAGCGCCTATACAATCTATCCACCATAATATTAACGAGTACCCGAACCGAATGTACCCTGGTGACCCTCTGGACTTAATAGCGTTTAGTGAGAACGCAGCCCAATGGGTAAAGAACCTAGATATAAATCTATAAAAATAAAACTGGAGAACGACTCATAATTCGTATGGCATTATACGAATAAATAAATAAATAGCTAATTCACGCTTGTAGCTTAAAATAACGCCATTATTCGATGATCTATCTTGTGAAGGGAGTCTGTGGCTCGAACCTTCAATAAATAAAATGTAATTAATGCATCGATATTTCATGTTTTGTTGTTGAATTCGATTTCATCGCGTGTATTATATTAGATACTTAATGTGACCATTACCTATACAGTTAGGTGTCAGTTTCGCTGTTCACAGTTTTGTTGTTCATGTACAGGCGAACGCTAATTATCGTACATGCACGAATTTGGGCTCCCGTACGATGTACGTTCCATAGAGTATTATCGTATGCAAAAGTACAATAATTTCATCCCTTGGACGATGCCACCAAAAAAGTGTAGTATTTTAAGCAAAATATGACACATTCAGACTACAATTTGCACCTTTTGGGTGTTCGGCTCCTTGGTTTAATAAAAAACGACGAAATTCTCTGTAAACCGTTTGGATCTAAAAACAAGCAAATGTAAAACTGATTTTTGCGCAATTTAAACGAAAATTGTGTTTTCTCTGATTATACATTGGACATGTAAGTTTATTTTGCAAGAAATGTTAAGAGTCGTGCATTTTTGATAGGTGTAAGATAATTTTTTCACTGGTACGATAATTCTCTTCCGCTCACCTGGCAACACTGCATACAGCTTGGAATACCGTATTGTGTTATCCCAGGGTTTTGATGTGCGTATGTTCAGGTCCTCCGAGAAGACACCACATCCTGACCCTTCATTTGTTTTTGAGCCATCTGTGAATATTTTTAGGTTAGTTTGGTCTAGCTAGTCCTTCTTTTGGATCTTCTGTTAACGATATGGCGTAATCTTTCCAGAAGATCATAGTTTTTGGTAGTTGTCGATAGGCGCTTCCAGCATTGTTCATGTTAAGGTATCACGTTTAAGAGGGAAGTAGATATACCATGTGGTCGTCCATAGAAAAAGAGAAAACGTTTTTCCACTTTAATATTTTCCGTTCTCCATGATTTTTAGTATGCTATTAACACAATGAAAAACTAGGTTTATAGGTTTTCCTTTTTCCAAAATCTCTAAACATTTTTTTTCTTTTTTTTTTAGAAAAGCGAAACTTATAAATCTAGAATATATTATGCTGAAGCGATCGACATCAAAATCAAAGTGATTTGTTAAGATTTAGTTAGTGGAAACGGTTTTCTCCCGAAATGGAATTTCATAGAAAAATTACCGTTATTTCGTTAGATTCAAAAAGGATTGCAGCACGACATTACTGCCGACTGCAGTACTGCCGCAAAAGTCAAAATCGATGTCGCCGCTCGGATTTTTGATATATGCGACAGCAACCCAGTCAGCAGTAGTATCGCGCTGCAGTACTCCAGCAGTAATTAAGCTTATTCAGTCTGAATCCGAACGTTACCTCAAATCTCGAAAGGCCTATAACATATTGATGTAGGTGCACTGAAAAAAATATGATTTATCGAGCACACTTTAAAGTGATTTTCATTAAGATTAACTGAACAATATCAACATCAGTACCCCTAGTGTAAATTTTATCGACATCATAACGTGACGAACGCGTTTGCGTTAAGTCTCATTTTGTATAGGATTTTGAGTTTCCAAAACGTCCCGCTTGGCGCGCTCTTTCTAAATCCAATACAAAATGAGACTAAACGCAAACGCGTACGTCACGTTTCAAAATCGAATTTATTTACACTAGGGGTACTGTTTGAAAAATAGTGAACTCAAAACAGCAGCGGTATCATGGTCGTGTTTTTGTCACTTGTCATATTATGCGTCACTTTCGCACTTACATATTTGTTAGAACATGACAGGTATGGTGACAAATGATAGACAGCCGTCCATCTTAGCCCTGCAGTAACGTTTACTGTTTGAACATTTCTAACTATTGAAAACACGATAAAAATAAACTATATTCATACATTTTAGCTGCTCAAAACAGTAAAATTGACTGTCTTTTCGGAACAGTAAAATTTACGGTTTTGCTCGATAAGCTCACGTTGAACCTGTGAAACGTTAATGCAATTTCAATAGTTTTTAATGGTTCTTTTCTGTGTACTATATAGGTACAGTCAAGGTATTAAATACACACACGTACAAAGTGTCAAAAATATGTATACACTACCTTAAAGTACAGGCATTAAAGTCGTGTATACATATTTTTGGCACATATTGTCGATATGACTATGAATGTTGGCTAAGCAATAGACTTGCTCAGTTGGTCGTGATAATGTCTAACGATATGCGCCATCAATCATGGCTGAACGTCGGCGAGTAATACTCTAAGCCATGGGCGACAAACCGCGGCAGACAAGCATCCTGCGTTCTGGACCTGCGGTTATAAGATAATTATACAAAAGAGGTTGCAAAATCAAAAACATTTTTATCACCGCACCTCCTGCCAAAGGAGCAAAGCTCGTCCTCACTTCTTAGATAGGTACAGTCAGCGTCAAATACTTTGTAGCAGTCAAAGTGGCCAAATAGTTCGGTACACCATACTAAATATATGGTGTACCGAACTATTTGGCTACTTTGGTTGCTACAAAGTATGGTACACGACTGTACATGGCGCACCAAGAATAAGCGGGCATCTCGCTCGTTTCTTCCTAGAACGTACAGAATGTGGAATAAGTTGCCCTCTGATGTATTTCCTTTGCGCTACGACATGGGATTCTTCAAGAAGCGGGTATTTAGGGTTCTCAAGGGTCGGCAACGCTTAAGTGGCTCCTATGATGTTGCTTATGTCCATGGGCGACGATGACCGCTTCCCATCAGGCGGTTCATCTGCTCGTTTGCTGACTATACTATAACATTTAAAAAAAATATGCCAAAAATGCCTTACATTTTTTTGGAAAAAAACTGATACTGTTTAAACTGCTGCGGCGGCATCATGGTTCCACTTTTATCACTTGTCACTATGTCCGGCACTTTCGCGCTTACATACTTGTTAGAACGTGACAGGCTTGGTGACAAATGATAAAGAGCCAACCATCTTAGCCCAGCTGGATCGATTTTTATCATAGCTAAGATGATGATGATGTCCTCCCAGACGTATCCGTCGACGGCGAAAAAAGACGCATCGAAATCGGTCCATCCGTTGGAACTACGATGCCACAGACATTGGCGTCAAACATTGAACACTCTTTTTGCGTCGGGAATTAAAAAAACTATAAATGTTAGTTAAGTTGATACCCTGGCACCGTCCCATGTCCCGAGCACCAAAGTTCCCGCTGGCGTTGCAGCATCCTCGGCCGAAAGCCTCAAGCACCGCAAATATGCAGCTCTAGGAAGCAGCTACATGTTTGCGGCGTTTGGCGTTGAAACCTTGGGGCCATGGGGGCCAAGTGCGCGTCGGCTTTATAAAGATTTGTCGGCGCGCCTAATAGAGGCCTCGGGCGACCAGAGGTCTGGCCACTAATTCACGCAGCGTATAAGTATTGCCATAAAGCGGGGAAATACGGCCAGCCTTCTTGCTGGCACCTTGCCCATTGACGAAATTTTAATGTTATTTTTTGTAATTTTACCGTGATGTAAGGTAATTTACTGTATAGTAATTTGATGTTAATTATTAATGTTGACTTGTAAATTGGCTTTATAAAATAAATGACTATGACTATGACTATGACGGCGATTTGGGCCAAATTTTTTATCTTTAGTTTAAGTTCTTAGTAAGTTTTATTATGTTTGTTTATTTTTTTGTTTTTGGATGCTACTTAAGTAATAAGCTGTCTTAGTCGCTCGTGATTACTGTCCCACGATATGCGCCATCAATCATGGCTGAACGTCGTCAGCTACGCTTTATACTCCCAGGGGTCGACAAACCGCGGCACACAAGCACTTTGCTCTTTGTACAGTCGCCTTCAGATATATCGGAGCGGCCGAGGTGCTCAAAAATATCTGAACACGCATTGTAACGCCTTGACAATAAAGGCGTGTTCAGATATTTGTGAGCGCCTTGGCCGCTCCGATATATCTGATAGCGACTGTATACCTACGATTACGGCTCTTAAATATACTAAGCTCAGCTGAGATCCTTCACAGATTTGAGAATTTTAGGTAAATATCTTCGTCGCGCTGACGGGGGCGGCTTCTAAAATGAGTGCGATAAGGATAACTGCAGCTTATGTGAAGATCCTGCGTATAAATATCAAAAATCGAGGTTTTGTTCTAGACATTTTCCACCGCCATAACTTAACCAATCGTAACGAAATTTTGGGAACGGAATGAGAAAGAAATTATCTGTGTCTGATTTTGTATGCTAGGCGTCTATTTATGATGCTTTTATTTGGCCGTTTTTAGCGCTTTTTCTTATAAAAACAAACTACATCAACACAAACTTGTATGGAAAAATGACCACTATAAAATGATGAAAGTAGGCAAGAATCAAGCCTGGCCTTCTTCGGTACAGTTACCTTTATATTAAAAAATAAAACCATTACCCTATTTTTGAGTATGTATTACAGTCACGTCTGAAAATATCGATACGGAAAAAGTACCATAAATATGTATACACGACCTTATTGCCCATATATTGACGACCGGTTTGGTTTAGTGGGTAATGACCCTGCCTACGAAGCTGATGGTCCCGGGTTCAAATCCTGGTAAGGGCATTTTTTCGTGTGATGAGCATGGATATTTGTTCCTGAGTCATGGGTGTTTTCTATGTATTTAAGTATTTAGTACCTGGGCGACCGAGCTTCGCTCGGCTATAACTATTTATTGTAATATGCTGGTGTATAGGTGATAATCTACATAAACTTAAAAAGTAAAATGTGAACTGACAATTATTATTATTTACAATCGATTTCAACCTTACAGCACTTGTCACAGAGTACCGCCATCTATTGTCAATTTCTCTTCTTACATAGCAAATTTTTTTACTAAATTAAATTTGTCTAAAACAATAAAAATTAAAAAATTATATATAAACTTCAACATACAAAAAAAACAAAAGTTAGTCACCGGGTGAGATGCGAACCCGTAACACTCGTTTCTAGCAGTCCGCGTCTTAACCCGCTGGACCAGACGGACAGTGGCTGGCAATACGCAATTAGTGACCATATTCTGCGTCGTAAAAAAACGCATGAAAACTCGAAAACACGCGTTTTCCCAAACATAAGACTAATCTAGATCGATTGTATACCCCCAAAAACCCCCATATACCAAATATCAGCGAAATCGTTAGAGCCGTTTCCGAGATCACAGAAATATAATTATATATATATATATACAAGAATTGCTCGTTTAAAGGTATAAGATTAATATTTATATATTATATATATCGTTGTCTAAGTACCCTCAACACAAGCCTTATTGAACTTACTGTGGGACTTAGTCAATTTGTGTAATAATATCCTATAATATATAAATATAATAAATAATTAATTATTATTTATTTAATATATTAAGTTAGTGTATACATATTTTTGACACTTCGTCCGTATCGATAAAAGACGTGACCGTACAAGAAGATACATTATGTAGTCAAGGATCCCATATAAATTTGATCCATATCAGGCCAGTAGAAGCCATTTCATCTGCCAAACGTTTTTAATTAAAAAGTTTTGCTATTCCAACAAAATATTTCCTAAATTTTATAGTATCATTATATTTTTCTTAGAACCCCAAATCGCAGAACTGATGAAATCGACCTCGCAACATGATCGTTAACTTTACGTAAACCGAATCCCAGAATCACCTCATCGATCAAGATCTTAAAGATAAGAAGATTAGTACAACTTACAAAACCTCCTATCTTAGTTCCTTATAAACTTCAAATATCAACTTTGTTTTGCTTATAATAAAGTACCTTTTTAATCAGCCAGTACGGGTAAGATACAAGTTAGATTGAATGAATGTTGGGTGTCAAAAACATAAGGAGGCGATAAATTCAACTTACAAAACCTCCTATCTTAATTCTATATAAACTAGAAAAGTAAACTCTGTTTTGTTTGAAATAAGGTGTATTTTAAAGAAACAATTTTGGATGAGATTCAAGTTAAATTGACTGAATGGTGTCGTGAAAGCCAGTAGCCGTTACGACGCCATTTGAATTTGTTGTCCACATTACAAAATGGCGGATGCTAATGATTTATATGTTTACAGTCATCAATCCGAGCAAATTAATTGTAAGTGATTTAAATGCCTCATTTTGACGGGTGTGAGACGAGATGGTATCATGAAACAGCGGATATATTTTGCTAAACTACTTATTACTTATTTTGTAAGTCTTAGTTGTCATACTTATAGCATTATAGCAGAAATGTTAAACCTCTTCATACAGTCATTAAAATATCCGGGAAAGATTAGATTTCTGCAAAAATGCTTACCTAATTTACAACTTCCTTCTGTTTAAATTCTTTTGATAATCCCGTTCTACATTCGAGCCTAAAACGTCAATAATAAAATTATGTATGTATGTATGTTAACGGCACCAATCATGGGACATTTAAGAGAAATTTTTGATATTCCACTGATATCCGTATAATTTCTACCGCTTTATGCTTTAAAAGTTGAATGTCCAATTCGGCCTTTATATTTTCTATGAAAGCTACTCCAATGGGTTTCAATATTATTGACCAAGTAAAACTATGGTTTTTTACTCCAGTCATGAGATGTAAGGCGTCATTAATTTACAAACTAGTAAATATCAATGAAAAATTAAACTTAAGCAGCTCTTTTGGCTGCTGTATATGGTAAAATGTTGGCAGCGTTTAAAAACTGATGGTAAATACTTGTTTTACAGGATTTGTCTATACCATCCCATTACTGGTGCCTGTTCCATTATAGGGGTGTTTACTACATACATTGTACATTGGGATAATTTCGACAACGGTTTTTTTTTTAATTCGCTAATATCTACTATATATCGTGTCATTCACGACGACGCGTGCGTTGTCGAGTTATTAAAGGTTAGATTTGACAAATCCGCGCGTCATCGTGGATGACACCAACTATAAACTAGGCTAATAAACTCATACTTTAGCAGCACTTAGGTTACTGCAGCGCTTACCAAGGCTTACTGTTGCTACAAGAAATAGTAGATTGTTAACCAAGCCATGAAAGGACTCATTTCTGCCGAGGTAGTTTGGCGCCCGAACGTAGTGAGAGTGCCAATAGCCCGAGGCGGGAATGATGCCTTTCACCCGTGTTAAGTTCCACCCAGTCTACTTTTCATTTCGAATACGAGGAAAGCAAAATTCATGTGTTTTTATAAACATGACTATGTATAATTTTTTATAGTAGGGTCACCTGTTCAACAGTTAACCACCTAATATTCAAATCATTATTTATAGAATGGGGAGTTAAATATCAGAATGGATATTGTATAATAAATCCATTTAAAACCAAATTTCAATTACTTATTGTAAAAAAGAAAATCGTTCTTGAAAAGTTAAATGCTTTAGTGCAGATATGTATCACTTTTTGCACACTTTTTAGAATAACAATGACCCTCTCTCAGAGCGTGAGAAATGAAAAAGTACTTCTATTTTAGTAGATATTAAATTTTAACCCCGCTTTCGAAGTTAGCCCCAAACACCTTACGCATATATTTCATTTTTACTAGATACAGTTCTGTCGTAAATAATGATTTATATTTAAAGCGTCTCATTCACCAGCTCGATATAAGCTCTCGATTAATTATTCACCATCGTTATCGGCTGTCATCTAGACGCATAGATGGCATTTGTATCGCTTGTCCGACGATCGCGAGTTGATCACTCGAACAAACCATCCAACCTAACCTAGTTTCGTAAGATGACAATCAGTGATAGAATATTTTGGACCCGGGTCCCTAAACTACGTCCAAAATGGAGGTATGGGCGTTGTGAATGTCATCTCGCTTTGTGTGGTAGGACACGGCACAGCGGATGTCATTCCAGATCTAGAGCAGAGCCCAACTGGGTATAGTGGGTATTGGTGGGTATAAAACCGCAGCCAAATAACACTAGAACCTACTCATAGTGTTGTTTTCCTGCCGGTGAGTAAGGTTCCAGAGCTCAAAGAGGGTGCGGAGTGTTAGGGCCGGCAACGGGCATTTGAAACTCCTCTGGAGTTGCAGACGTACATAGAAGGAGACTGCTTACCATTAGGCTGGCCGTATGCTTCTTTGCTACCGACGTAGTATAAAAAAATGCCAATCGAAACTTAAATATTTTATGGAAATATTCACGGGACTTCGTAGCATCTCTCCTATAACTGTTTATTTTTACCGAATCTTCTCAAAAGTTTCCCCACTGGGCTCGTGCCAATACGACAAGTACGAACGAATTTACGCGCGACACATAATGTAAACATCATTTTGATGTCACAATGTGAGTTTAAAGCCTCCATAATTTGCTCGGATCTTATGTCGAAGTCAAGTTTTCTACTGGTTCCCGGAGAACCCACTCGCCCGTGCTCGCGACACCAAAGTGAACACAACTAGTCGTTAACGTACTATAACATAACTGGTTCAGAGTCTGAACTTCAGACCGGTTCTGGCGGCCATTGTGGTGTCTGTTCATATTTTAATGAATACTGTTTCCATCATATTTTATATTGACTTTCATTGAGAACTTGATTTTGATGTAGTTGTAGACTGGAAGTACGGGTATTTAGGGCACACATGCGATTTAGAGTCACAATTTTTTTTTTACTTAAGGGGTTGTTGTTTATTGGAGGTAAAAAGTCATACAATATCTCTAATGGTAAGCGGCTACTATAGCATATGCATGCAAGTCCAGTTACTCAAGGGTTGTCGCATTGCCGACTCTATAATATGATGACCGGTCTGGCCTAGTGGGTATCCTGGTCTGAAGCCGATGGTGCTGGGTTCGAATCCCGGTAAGGGCATTTATTTGTGTGATGACCACAAATATTTGTTCCTGAGTCGTGGGTGTTTTCTATGTATTTAATTATTTATATATTATATAGGTATATCGTTATCTAAGAACTTACAATACAAGCCTTCTTGAGCTTGCCCTGGGGCTTAGTTAATCTGTGTAAGAATGTCATATAATATTCATTTATGTAATTTATTATTTCTTAATAAAAACCTGTAATATGTAGTTTAGAGGTAAATAATAGGTCTAAATATTTTGAACGAGTAAGCAATTAACATTACAAATCAAACATTACAGAAAACAGCAGCCAAATAACACTAGACCCTACTCATAGTGTTGTGTTCCTGCCGTGAGTAAGGTTGCCAGAGCTCAACGAGGGTCGGCAGCGCGCATGTAACTCCTCTGGAGTGTCGGGCGTACATAGGCTGCGGAGACTGCTTACCATCAGGCGGGCCGTATGCTTGTTTGCCACCGACGTAGTATAAAAAAAAACATACTATAGTTATGTATTAGTAAAATTATCATTTTATCTAACGTAGCTCGTAGTGCAAAGTCATTCTCATTATAATTGATATGGGAGTCCATAATGAAAACTATGCGATAACAGTTTGGTATACGAAGTCTTATTTAATATTTCGGTAATTTCTACTACCTGAAGGTTGTCTGGAAGAGATCGCTTTTTAGCGATAAGACCGCCTGTTGTTGCTTAGTTTTTTATGTTAATTGCTGTTTTTCATCATGTTTTCGTTGTGCACAATAAAGAATATTATTATTATTATTTCAACCATTGAAGTCGACGAGTAAATAGAAAAAAAGTTAAAACCCGCTTAACCCAGATATTTTAAAATACATTTTATTGAATTAATACAGTCATAAATGACTTGTTTATAATGTGTATATGTATAAATATTGATTTAATTCCAAGCTTCTAAAATGAAAATAGTGGACTGCACGTCAAATTCTTGATATCATAATCCATCGATCAATCTTACACACCTGCTAAAGAAATGGCTTGAATATATTAAAGGTCTTTCACATTACGAAGTCTGATAGATGTCGGATCATAGCGGGCCTGTCAGTCTTGTGTCATTAGACTAAATATTAGTATTTGTTTTATACCTACAAACATTAAATAGGTACGATATCGATACAAATACTGAATAAACATCATATTGAGTCCGACAGAGCTAAGTCTGCAGCGACTTGGTAAATGACAGAGAAAATAGGTACATTTTCACTTCTCATGCTCGTACAATTGACATTTTAAGTCACGTGTAAGTGACATAAAATAGATTTTTATGCTCTAGAGCATAAAGTAAAATCATGTATTACTCAGTCACTCTAACAAAAGTTCTTATTAATATTAAATATTAATTCAGTTCATAAGATTGTAATTACGATATAATGTTTTAATAGTACATTACGATACAAGTGTGAAAAAGAGGAAATTCGAAACGAGTTGCGATAAATTAAAACACGACCGAAGGGAGTGTTTTAAATCGACACGAGTTGCGAATTACCTATTCGCACATGTATCGTATAACGTTTTACAGTACATATGGCACTTTAAATGTTCGACATAGTAACGTAATATGCTAATTTTCGCACTAGTGCGGTAAAGTAGCACTATATGTACTGTAAAAGTACATAACGGTGGTATTATTTCATTGTCAAAACTTATAGATATCGACTTATTTAAGTTCAAATCATAATAACCCCTGTCGTCACACGGGGGAATATTTACGAGTATAAACAAAAATTTAACTTTTTTTTTACGGCTGATGTGCTTTGGTGGAACAGCATATTCATAGTAATAAAGAATTTTGTGTTTGTTTTGTATTTATATATTCTTCTTTTTACCGAGACCTTAAGAATGACGAACCTATGTTAAATGCCTGCATTTTCATACGAATGCATGGAATATGCATGGCGTGGCGATTTGCCATTAACATACAATGTAACACGCCATACTGTATGACACGACAATATTTCAGCGCAAGAATGTTGGCTGTAATTAATTTTGTATTAAGAATTCATTATTAAATTTATCATTAACATTCAGGTGCCACATTTTAAATGATAAGTAGGTTGAAATAGTTGTTTACGATACAAGTGCAGAAAATAGGAAAATCGCAACGAGTGGTGATAAATGAAAACACGACTGAAGGGAGTGTTTTTAAATCAACACGAGTTGCGAATCACCTATTCGCACGTGTATCGTACGTTTTACAGTACATATGGCTCTTTAAAGTTTTGACATATGCACGGAAAGTTCTTATTCCCGGACGAGTGCGGGAAAGTAATACCATATGTACTGTAATAGTTATTTGTACAAATTTTAGGTAACTGTCTTTTATCAGGGGGAGTAGGGAAAAATATAAATAATATGCACAAGACTTGTGCCCCCTTTCACTAGATATATTTATTTATTTATTTATATTTATACCTTTATTTCAGGCAACTAGTGGCCCATAGATAAATACCTTAAGACTAGCAACCACATTATAAAATTATATTTTAAATATTAAATACTACAAATCACATTATTTTTCGGCGGCATGCACTATTCATCATAAGACACGCACCCTTTGAGACTGTCTACCCATTGTTTTTGTATATAACATGCAGCTACACATCCTTTCCGCAACGAATTTTAGAAGGCTATTGTGACTATCCCTTAATCGCCTCTGTTTAACCGCTCGCACTAATTTACATAATACTGATACCCGAGCAAGGGAAAGATTCCAAAATTGGATCACGAGAGTATTTCGTCAAAAATTGGAGTCTTGAGCGTTACGAGGGTTTTAAGGCCATATAATATTTTGCCACCGAGTGAAACACAAAACTTTTCACCTTACCAACGCTAGGAAAATACTAACAGTAAATCATCAAAAAATCAAACCAAATTAACACAAAATGAACGTTATTAAATATATATGATTCAAAAATTGCACGTATACAAACCGGACCAAAACCACGAGTTGATATGAAGTCGTGGCGTTTGGGGTACGAAATGTACTGACTTTATCTGATCACAAATAGACACCTTTATTTTCTGATGTATTTTTGCGTTCTTTCGTTAATTTTCTCCAGACATTTGGCATTTCGACACGTTAAGAAGAATAATATTAAGTATAATTGCTCGCAATTAAGTTCACTTTAGTCGAAGTGTTACTAACGCGTTACATACGCCGTGTGGTGCCGGCGTCAGAATAGCACCACCCCATCTCGTCCCGTGGGTGTCGTAAAAGGCGACTAAGGGATAAGCGACGGATGGGCAGCAGCGTCCGTTGAATAGTGTTACCAACACCTACTGCGGTCCCTATTCGCGTAAACAACTTAAAACCCCCAATTTAAACCCCCATCAAAAATCAAACCCCAACATCTTCAACTCGCCGTGTGGTGCCGGCGTTTAGAATAGCACCACCCCATCTCGTCCCGTGGGTGTCGTAAAAGGCGACTAAGGGATAACCGACGGACGGGCAGCAGCGTCCGTTGAGTGCATTATTTACTTCTACTGCGGTCCCTCCAACCACAACCAATTCTACCAATTTAAAAAAACTAAACTATTTCACTATCCAACATCCAAACCAAACCAAAAACTCCAACCAACCAAACCAAACTAAATTTCACATTAATCATAACAAACATAACTTTCACCAACTAAAAATCTAACAAAATCGCAACAACTAACTTCATAAATCTCAACCTGGGCCCATGGCCGCCCGTAGTCAATACGGGGACCATGGGTCCATTTATAGCTAAACCACAAAAACAACGCCGGGCCTCTAAACTGAGCATCACCATTGCTTTTCGTCTGATGGTGATGCCGGGCCCGGCATCGCATAATTCACTAAAGCCTCTCATAAATGTCACCTCGGGCACAGGGTCGCCCGTATCCCTAGCGAGGGCCCTGTGTCTTCAAATGACACAATAAACCTTAAAAAAAAAAAAAAAAACCCGTTACATATATCTTGTTAAAACAAGTGAGACAATCTACTTTCACAACGCCAAATAATAATAGCGTGCAACATAAAACAATTACTCCACTTTTAAAGTTAACGGCAGAAAAACGCCCTGTCAACGACCATAGATAATTTAAGATGATGGATGTTGTCCACTGATTATAGCTTCTACAGATACGGCCATTAAATCATTGGGATGTTCTTTAAAAAAAAGTTGTCTGTCAATTTGCGACGTGAATTAATTTGTATAATCTTGATGCGATACTCTGATAAGTCGAGCTGGTTTTGCGAGACGATAAATAGGTTTTTTAGAGATCCAGTAGTGTGGCTAGTGTACCTATTTATATTGCCTGCTTTATCTAGATATATTTTTCATGCTAATTTTATGGTTTATATCCCGTTCCTATTTTTAGACACTCGCGAGCAGGTTTAAGTCACTGTTTCAGGGAGCCTGTAATAAAGCAAGCGATTCCCGTCTGTAGAAAAAGCGGCAAACTAAAAAATGTAGCCGCAAAGGGTGGTAATCACTAATCAGACATAGAAGTTTTTGTGGCAAAATAAAGTGATTGACAATATCAAATATCGACATGTCTATTATCTACCTTAGCGTTATAGATATTTTTAACATTGTATAAATATATAGCTACCGCGAAATACACAACACGTTCGATATCTTCTTTGATACACCCATTGGTAGTTTTCTTATTTTATGACACTGTATTCTACAGTTTACGTTTTTATTTTTAAACACTTAATATGTATATGTAATAAAGAAATTATGGTCGGATTTGTAATTGATTTGTATTCTAGAAATTTTCCGGTAAATTACAGCAAATAGAATTTACATATTTTAATTATTAATCTATGAGTGACTTATCGATGTTATTATTTGTCGATGTTTCATTTTTTCAAGCACTCGTTTTTTGCCACAAAAACTTCTATGTCTGGTAATAGAAAAAAAATCGCACCTTTTTCTACTGACGAAATGGGTTTACCCTTTATTTCAAAGTTTAGATGGAGTTCACATTTTTAAAACTGCTTGAAACCCAAGAAACATCCCATCCCAAAGTACTTACCCGTCCAAACATAATAGAGAGATATTGTAAAGTTATTTTAATGAGCAAGATAACGTGCCGGTTCTCATTTTACATACATAAAGTAGCAAACTTAGTTGAATTGTTGAGATACAACCAGATAAGGGAAGTCATCGTATTATTAACACCTACTTTACTTGTCTGGTGACATTTTTTTGTCTATAAAAAGTCAGTATTCGTATAGACCTTAGGGAGGGGTGTTAGGGTCGGCAACGCGCATGTAACTCCTCTGGAGTTGCAGGCGTACATAGGCTACGGAGACTGTTTACCATCAGGCGGGCCGTATGCTTGTTTGCCACCGACGTAGTATAAAAATATATATATATATATATATATATATATATATATATATATATATATATATATGGCTGCTGTTTTTCAATGAATTTGTGTTTATTATTATATTATCGAGTACCTACTATAATAAATAACCTAGGACGATACCATTTGGGTATAGCTAGTGAACTTCAAAGAACTTAAATTAAATATCTACACAAGTTACATGATCTACTCAAAATT
Source organism: Cydia pomonella (assembly GCF_033807575.1). NCBI lineage: Eukaryota > Metazoa > Arthropoda > Insecta > Lepidoptera > Tortricidae > Cydia > Cydia pomonella. The sequence goes on along the minus strand of NC_084718.1, from coordinate 18,975,802 downwards.
TAAAAAGTTTTCAAGCGATCCCATATTTTATCGTGGTACATGGTGAAAAAATATCTCTTATAATTTCTGAAGGAGAATAATTATGGATAACTTTACCCACGTGATAAAAAAAGTGTTACTGTTAAACGACACGCGATTGAAAGATTGGGAACTGTCTTTATCACGTAGGCAAATACTACCATCAAGTCTGCATTGGATACGAAAACGACAAATAGGTAAAAACTTATTACACAAAAAACCTAAAAAAGGGACTAGAATACCTATATGCGGTTCCTTATGTGTGAAAATGATAGCCCGATAGAAGTTATTCTTTAAATTGGTCTGCTGTTTCACTTCATTTAATTAGTATATCGAACGAATCTCAATAAAAAATGTGGATCTACTCCATATCCATTTTAGATGAAATCGATAAAAAACACGACTGATATAACAACATCATAATTAAAAATCGACTTAAAATGTATAGCTTTACAGTTCATTTTTGCATGGAGCTGATTAAAACTACAGCTACAGGCGTCGCATTCGAACTTTAACAATCTCAATCCGATTTGACATTCCTCGCAGTGCATCTCGTTCTTATTTATTAGTGTGCACGAGATGAGTGCAAGTAATATCAAATTAATAGTATGAATGTTTGTCTATCGTACTAACTCGCTTGGATTATTGTATGATTATAGGGCGGATGATATTTAGAATTAGCACCTTACTTCAAAGCCATTAGAAGTTAAAATACATTGGCAGCTTTTAATAACCATGTGAACTAAATCGGATTGGTCGTAGCATTCTGTTGATGGCTTTTTTTTTAAATTTTTGCCTTGTTGATTGCCAGTGCGCTTTTATGTTTTTTTTTATTAATATCGGTTGTTACGGTATATTTGTATTAAGGAAACGGTTGATGTTTAACGATCTCTTTGAGCAAGCATCGTTAATAATAATAACTATATTTGTGTATGTAGGTATAATGTTATTAAAAAAATGTTACGCATTAAACGATTTTGATTTAATTTGAAATTGTATATTACATGCTACATGGTATGTTTATATATGGTAATATAGTTGTAGATATGTCGCAGTAAACTGGTAAAATTAGCCATCTAATAAGATGCCTAGCCAGTTCAATAAACGCCGGCATCTAATTAAATGGCTGAAGAACAATCAGCCAAGTCTTTGGACGCAACGTTTAACCAGATTGCCCAACGTCGTGTAGATATTTAGTTAAATTAAACATTGATGAATTTATGATGTTCGGTTAGGTTATGTAAGGTTATTTTATTTATTTTCTGTTATTCCATTTCTTCTAAGTTTTTTAGGTTACATTTAAATAACCAGTCGTTTTCAAAAGGCTAACTTTGAATACGCCAAGTATTTAAACGATGAGTGATTTCTAGTTTATTAACCATCAGCCTAGGCATCAAATTGGAAGGTGGTGCTTAATGAATAGCCTAGACGACTTAATTAGCTGGCTAATTTAACCAGATTGCTGAGACAGACATAATTAGCAGTGCAGACTTCGTCATAGTTGTTCTTAAAAATACCTACCTTCTACTTAAGACTTCTACAGACCTTGCTACAAATGACATGCGATTTTAGATGATTGCTGGATTTGCTGGCTAAGTAGAACAACAAACTCAATCGATCGATGAAATGCCGCAAATTGCGGCCCGCAATGTATCGCAAACGCATGCGATTATCGGTGACGTTTGGAGCGGCCATGATAAGGAAAATGGGTCATACACAGATTTAAGAACAAAAGTTAGAATAAATCCTTACTGGTGAATTTCCAATATGACTTGGAACTCCAGTAGCCGTCTAAGAAGTGTAATATTCTTACGGTAGATGTCGCTAGCTATGTAGCTTCCAAATCGGAGGTCGCGGGTTTAAACCCCGGCTCGCACCAATGAGTTTTTCGGAACTTATGTACGAAATATCATTTGATATTTACCAGTCGCTTCTCGGTGAAGGGAAACAACGTGAGGAAACCGGACTAATCCCAATAAGGCCTAGTTTACCCTCTGGGTTGGAAGGTCAGATGGCAGTCGCTTTCGTAAAAACTAGCACCTACGCCAATTCTCGGGATCAGTTACCAAGGGCGGACCCCAGGCTCCCATGAGCCGTGGCATAATGCCGGGACAATACGAGTAAGAAGAAGAGATGTCGCTAGGGTCCCCTAGACCCATATTTTTTACCTATTTTTTGGCTAGTGTAACTCCAATTCCAGCCCCCAAACCCCGGGGCATGATCATAACTTAAAAAATGTAATGATTAACGCCCAATTCGAAGAATAAAATACGATAGCGATAAGTTCTGGTTTAGATAAGTTCTCATTTAGATATCGTTTGTATGTCGTATAACTGACAGAAGCAGCTCGATTCGGGCAACCTATGTCACTTTGACGTTAGAAATTATAGTACCTAGATAGATCTTACTAGGATAACAGCGGAATCGAAATAAACGTCAATTTTGACACGTCGTTTAGTTATCGATCTTTTAAAGATCTTAAGCGTGTCTTAATCATTCTTCGAATCGGGTCGTAAGTGTGTTTTTACACCAGAACCTACTTTTTTCTAATCAAGACCTCAGTGACCTCACTCGTGGTCCGATAATTAAGCACGTCTTCAATTTGTCTTTCACTAAACTTTGTACTTGCCGGAAAATAAAAACCAAGCGATTTTCAGCATTATGGCAAAGGTAATAAGAAATCCCAATGAAATCAATGTGATCAGTAACTTGGTATCAAAATTTTTATGGTTTATTTTGACACTTTTAATTGGCGTTTTATGCTTTTATGGAGTTTGCTATCGGTCAGTAATTTGTTAAAATCGTAAGTGTTTTAAACGCTACACGGTTTTTGGCGTTTATGTCGAGATAAATTTTAATTAATTACAAAACTTGAAGAAGTAATTAAATTGAGAATGTGTCGTGTTGCGGAGAAAGTTTATTCGTGTTTTTACTTAAACTAGGTAACTGTATAGTGCCTTCTGAAGATATCATTAACAAATGCTGTATTTGATAATGATAAGTTTATATGTAAAGTCAGTGTACACTAAAAAATACAAAAAATAATAAATCACAAACCAAGTAGGCTTTATAATATTTAATATATATAGGAACCTCTAATTTGTATTAATATTTGTCTCACCCACCATGCTACAAGATGGATTTAAATTATTATCCTATTCTATAATAGCCATAGCTGTTGTACCTAAATGTAAAAAATCTGGTAACACCTGCGGGTCTCTTTACACAATTGTCATGTACGCTTAAAAAGAGGCACCGGGCCAGTTCAAATCACGTTTGTTTGTGCTAACTCAATAAACATTTTTATTTTTATTTAATTATTTGTTTATTATTGTTGACGACCGGTCTGGCCTAGTGAGTAGTGACCCTGCCTACGAAGCTGATGGTCCCGGGTTCAAATCATGGTAAGGGCATTTATTCGTGTGATGAGCATGGATATTTGTTCCTGAGTCATGGGTTTTTTTTTATACTACGTCGGTGGCAAACAAGCATGCGGCCTGCCTGATGGTAGCTGCTGGATGGTGTTTTCTATGTATTTATAAATATTTATATATTATATATATCGTTGTCTAAGTACCCTCAACACAAGCCTTATTGAGCTTACTGTGGGACTTAGTCAATTTGTGTAATAATGTCCTATAATATTTATTTATTTATTTTATTATAATATATTATCTAAATACGCCCCTCACAGTCACATCAAAACGCATTGTACCTTCATTGCCCTTGTCCTTAGTGATGTGGAAATATCGATAAAGTATCGATTTATTGCTATTGCGAGTAGTGTCCATATTTCAGCGCTCGATACCGACCATTATGGCCGTGGATATTCTGTTTTATACAAAACGATTTGAATAAATCAAACCATAGAATGAATATTGGTTTGGTGGTATATTAAACCGATACCGTGAAATATTCGTTTGTTTCAAACTTATGCAATAGGATTAGACAGGTAAAATGTACGCCGGTGATTTGTTAGTGTGAGACCACACTGGTGCGTCGCGTTTTTTGGTCACAGGTATCTTCGCAGCGTCGACGCTGCGTCGTTTGACATACATTTTTTGTGACATGCCACATTAAATGCGTTGCGACGACGCAACGCAACGCACCAGTGTGGCCTGGCTCTTACTGGCGGGAGGCGATCAAAGGGTGGCCGTAATGAACTTAAATATAATCATTTAAAAACGTCTTAAAATAACAGTTCAAAATGGCGTAAAAATCATTTATCGTATAGCGGCTCATAAATTTAGACCCCCATTGATCATTTTATGGTCGTCATCAACAGTTCCACTTTACCTAATTGAAAAGTGACCTCTTTATGAGATCTTAACCTTTAAATAATTCATAAGTTACCAAACTATAAATTAAAAATATGAAATAAGTAGTAAGCTCCAAATGTGCTTGGAAAGGTTAAAATAGTTTCTTTTATTACAGTTTTTAAGCGCCAATTACATCCACACTTCCCGATATCGGGTCAGAAATCAGTCCCGATTTCGGGCCTGATAATCGTATTCCGTTTCACGGAATATCAGCACATCGTTAACAATATTAAACGTAAAAAATACTTTACATTCCAAATATTGTTAACGACTAATTGCCTAAAATGTTTAATATTTGATATTTTTGCATATGAACCATTTTTTACATATATTGTAAACGATGTGCTGATATCTGGTGAAACGGAAAAATACTCTTGCGCGGGCCTGAAATCGGGTCTGATAAAGTGTGGATGTAATTGGCACTTTACTTATTCTTTGGATATTTTAAAATATTTCTGCACCAAAAACCCTCGAGGTATACTGATAATAAATGGACCAAGTGTGATGTAGCTTTAATGAACTTTTTTCGAATAAAAAAAAGGTACAGTCAAGTGTAAAAATATGGGTGTACACATCTTACTCAAAAATATGTCCCATAGCATCTTATTCCAGTGTAATAAGAGCGTAGTACCATATTTATGATACGATTCTTTCGATACATATTTTTGCAGTTGACTGTACCTCCTCCTTTTTTAAAGTCACTTCAACAAAAACTAATCTGGTAAGGGTCCTCACTGGATTGGGTATTTCCTCAGATTAATTTTACATCTTTATTCTTCGTAATATAATATGTACCCATGCTTATAAGTTAACATTGCAATTTTACTAGGCATACTAATAATATATAATGTAATGCATAATATTAATAGACACAGGGCACCCAGTAATCTCGATTTTCAAAAGTATTATAAGCTTTCATAAATCCATAACATGTTAATAACTCGAAAATAATAGGACTTCACCATCTGATGCTATCTTTCTAAATCATTTCACTGCGTATTGCAAGAACAAGTTTATTATACAATGAGAATGAGCTTTGTGCTCAATGTAAATGCTAAATAGCTCTTTAATTATCTCGTTCTGAACGCATAAAGCTGTATTATTTATGTTGTTAACTTTTATTACGACTGTGCCTGGATAATACTTTGTTTTAGTAATTTCATTGAAATTGAAATATTTTAGTGTCCATTATTATTATTCATTAAGGTACAATTGTTTCTGAGGGGCGAATATGTAGGTGAAAATTTTGAAAAACTTTTACTAACCATCCAATGGATGGAAAATGGATGGAATGAATGGATGGATGGAATGGCTAGAATGAATGGATGGAATGAATGGATGGATGGAATGGATAGAATGAATGGATGGAGCCTTTGATTAACTTTGACATAATTATAATTATGCCTGTGGTGTTCACATTTTTAATTCATCAATCTATGAACTCTTGGGATATCAATTAAATAAAACAGATGATTATCGCAGCCATAGTGCACCGCTCCACGGCGCAATGACAGTTGGCTGGTGTTGCTAGTGCATCTGCCCATTTATTCGAACATCACAATGCCGAAGCGAAATGTATGAAGTAATTTTGCATTTAAAGTTTCCTCAGTTTTCTCTGAAATTTTCCTAAAGTTTTCGAGAACTTTTCCACATCTGTAACAAACGAAAATGACGTAGCGACGCATCGCAATTACAAACCACGCAATGAGTAGTCGGCTTCAAGATATTCAAGATGGCTCCGTTTTCGCGCCATTTTTTCCGTGTTAATTAAATATGGCGGCAAAAACTCGAAATGACTCAAATGTCATCCTTTAACGATGCCGCGCTTGTCATAGTTTGTTTATAAATAACTGGTACTTACTGTTTGTTGAGGACAATGACATTGTTTCCTATCGTTTTATGATGGGGATCTGTGTTTTATATATTATTTTTTGTTTTATTTATTTCTCAAACTTAATCCAAGACAATAGTGTAACTATTTATAAGATTACAATCTTATAGTATATCATTCCATCCATATGTACAATGCTGACAATCATTCAGAGAACAAGAGAATAGGTCAATATTCTCCGCCATTCTGTATTTATTCTACTATCTTTTCACACACAAGGTGAACTGGGACAGTTTTGAGAATGGGATAATTTCAAAATCGCAAATAAATACAAACTAATGAAACTAAAACACACTACAAGGCGCGCTACTCTACAATTTGTCAAATTGGATTTTACTTTAGAAACTTTTATGGAATTCTTCACGTCACTCTGGTTTCAATTTAAATATACCGTCCTCGCTTTAACTTAACACTCAACTCATAACTCTCTTCTTCCTCGCGTTGTCCCGGCATTTGCCACGGCTCATGGGAGCCTGGGGTCCGCTTGACAACTAATCCCAAGATTTGGCGTAGGCACTAGTTTTTACGAAAGCGACTGCCATCAGACCTTCCAACCCAGAGGATAAACTAGGCCTTGTTGGGATTAGTCCGGTTTCCTCACGATGTTTTCCTTCACCGAAAAGCGACTGGTAAATATCAAATGATATTTCGTACATAAGTTCCGAAAAACTCATTGGTACGAGCCGGGGTTTGAACCCGCGACCTCCGGATTGCAAGTCGCACGCTCTTACCGCTAGGCCACCAGCGCTTCCAACACTCAACTCATAACTGATCAAGTAAAATAATAAATCCAGCATGTAGAGAGCTTGGAGAGTTTTTGATGGTGATGATGATGGTATCCTGTTATTCCTCATCAGGCTTTCAGAAGGGATTTCCATTTTTCACGGTCCGGCGCGGCCTCCTCCAGATGGAGAGCCTTTACATCTCTAAATCTTATTAGTAGGTACCTATTTATATTTTCTCTGACGTTGGGGATCTTTTACATCTCCAAATTTAATGTATTATTAACCCTAGAGACTATACATCCCTGTTTACATTATTATAAATTATAACGTAATGTTTACCCTGGTATTGGCTGTTATATTTATAAATCTTGCTATGTAATGTATACAGATGAATAATTAGGAATTTGAATTTGGAATAAACAATTTTGTGTCACTGTAAATTTTGTGTTGACTTATGAAAAGCCCTAAAAGCCCTTAAGGTCTACTAACAGAAAAAAAAAGAATTTGGATTTTATACGAAGAACATGCAATAGTTGCATTTTATGCACTCCACCTTCCAATCTCCATACAATTTAAGTAACCTGTAATTTAACATGACGGACTGATCCGATGACATTTTTACAGCCTTTTTATGACAGTTTCAATTAAAAAAGTAGTCCAGTGGCCAATCAACGTATATTGTGACTGGGGAATAAAAGTTATTAAAATTTAATAACCGTTGCGTCGGTGATGGAAGACCGAAGCTGTCATATAAATATGTAAGACACAAATGTTGTTACCTACAATAAAACTAGTAACTTCAAAAATGTCAAAATAAAAAATGCCTACTTCGCCGAGACATTATCACAGCGAACTCAGAGAGAAAAATATTTTTTCGAATCTAACGAAATAACGGTAATTTTTATATGAAATTCCATTTCGAGAGAAAACGGTTTCCAGTAACTGAATCTTACCTTTTTATTTTGTATTTTCCAATCCACCTCTATTTCAAATACTCTAAATCATATTAAGTTGTAAGCGCGTTGTGGTATACCTACTTATATGTACGGTCAACCAATTTGATTCCTAGGCCACTATAGAACCATGTCATAATGACTTCTACGACAGTGCTTATTGAGTGATGCATGTCATGTATAGAGTAGTTAAAGCGACAAGGTTCTATAGTGGCCTAGGATTCTAATTGGTTGACTGTATTGGTTTACCTACGTATACGTATACGTCCATAAATACCTACACATGTGCAAGTTGCAAAAAGTTTACAGAATCTGGAAAAGTTATCTGGAATCTGTAAACCTGTAAAACGACGTTTCAAGACGTACCACGTACGAATGTAAGACCTTGTTAGGGGTTGTCGTTGAGATTCAAGATGGCGAAAACGTCTCTAGAATATTTTTTTGTGTTTTGCTCATTCATGTAGTTTAAAGTGTGATATTGATAGCTTATTATGCAGTGAACTATGCAGCTAATGAAAAACTAATCTTGAAACGCGTTTAACCATATTTTAATCAACACCCGGCAATCCATCGTGGCTTTTAGTAAAGTCCAGCTATCTCTTTACTAAAAGCAACTACCGAACAACGTCATGCTCTACGAGCACACTTAAAACTTACAACATAACTTGACATTGGCAAAATCATCATAGATTTGATGGAACCCATATTTTAAAAGAAAATATTGTCAAACGTCTAAAATAAAACCCGTTTCTATTCGCCCTTTAATGCAATTATAAAATTAAAAAGTATACCCATAAACAGTATCTAGTTTCAAACGGATCTTAACCACTTTCCCTATTAATGGCGTATAAATATTAATTTCAAAAGCTACCGGGCAACGCATTTTTTTTACTCATAAAAGTCGTAAAATTACTTCGGCATTTCTGCATATTAAACGCGTCGTTGTGCAAAACAAATTGTGGTCACTGGTGGACATAAATATGTAACTCTGTCTGACTTTCAAACGTATGTTTTTTTAATACTACGCGGGTGGCAAACAAGCATACGGCCCGCCTGATGGTAAGCAGTCTCCGTAGCGTATGTACGCCTGCAACTCCGAAGGAGCTACATGCGCGTTGCCGACCATAACAATAGAGATGAGATGAAGATGAGAAAAAAAATTAATCATAGACAGCGCACTTCACTCCGTAAATAACGCCTAGGTTCTTACCTTACCTACTCGTATTCTAGCGCTACTCTGGAGAGATTTGGAACTATTATTTATAGCTGACAGCTGGACACTTTTGCAACAATTCTGCCTAAGGAGTTTCTGTTCCTTGCCTCTACCTTCCGTAAGGAATAGGTAAATTACTGATATAATAATTAATAGTTGCGCGAGACACACTTCCAAAGTGGTAAAATGTGTGTCCCCCCCCCCCCCCCCGTAACTTCTAAAATAACAGAATGAAAAAACTAAAAAAAATATATGATATACATTGTCCACCGCAGCACTACAGAAACATAGCTTCAAAAATTCGAGATTTGCAAAATTGCTCAGCTAGGAATCTGTTCAGATATTATGAGATCGCGGCGAAACGCGAATAGGTGAAAAGCTACAAGGATTTTTTGATTTCTAGGTATACAACTAACAAACGTTAACTTTCTACATATAAAACTTTACAGACATACAGCATGTATTTTTGATACGACCGCATAACCATAGGGCAGTATACACTTTAATGAACATACTTTCATAGGTTTTATAATAAAACAGACGGCTTTTATTTTTCCATATAAAATAATTCAGCAAGCAATGTATCACTACTTTGTTTTAACTCAAAACGTCGCACTTAATGATGCGACATTACTGCTGTCAGAAGTGCATGTGATGCTCAGAATAATGACTATGATGTACAAACAAATTCTACGAAATACATTGCCGCTGGTAAAAATCAAAAATGAATTATGCTCTAGTAGTTGAGACTAAATAAAAAATACTTTCAGAATCGTTTTACGTTTGCTGTTATATCAAAAACACATTGTATAATTCAAGCCTTCACATAGTAAAAGTTTATTTCAAAACGACTTTAAATACGCTTTCTTACGTATATATCTTTATTTATAATACAGTCATAAACAGCGAAACGAAACCATAGATAAGAACTTTATTTATCACCCCATTACTCTAAATATACCATCTTAATCCTGCCTTATAGGACATGACATGCGCATGATATTAAATTATACTAGAAAACGTAACGTACTTTACCGCTACCAGTTACTAACGTATTTTAAACCTTATCGGGATGGAATAAGATTCAAGTTTAATCTGAATATGTTTATTTCAAATGAAGTCATTGATGTATTTGGTAAATGCAAGTCTGTTGAATTGACCGATTTAATAGCCAATTATGGCGACTACAAATCTTTTCAATGGCAGTCTTTATAATGTGAAAATGGTATTTTACTAGTACTAGTGCGGGATGTCTGTATTTAATGTTTTTTGTAGGTACTCTTTGATATTATATAAATGGGATTCGTAACTGTCAACGGTTTTATAGATGGCGCCAGCATAGGTTTTACGTGTCTCTAGTTTTGTTTTGTGAGATGTGGTTTAAATGGCCAGGCCATGAAATTCCAAATAAGTTTTTGGGGAAAATTTCATTTTTGGTGCAAGGTTTTATCGCTGACTGTACTTTTTTTCCACAGCTAGGCAACTAATACTCATAGAGCCTCTAAGAACCCCAAACACAAGCGTTGTTTTATCACAGAGTTCCTATGTCCACCTCTTGTCTTCATCATCAGATCAGCTCGTTATAATTAACTAATTAATTGCATTTAATCCCGTTTGCGGGTGTTTATTAGTTCTTGAAATTCCTATGAGATTACACTAAACTTTCTTTCAAATAAAACAATAATTCTTGAAATCGGTTCACATCATAAAGGTTTATCCCTGAAAAACCAACATACATACAGGTTGCGCAGATTAGTTAGCCAATTTTCCCATAGATGGCGCTGAACACAATTATTCTTAGTATACTTCTGGTCAAATAAGTCTTTCGTGAGTTGCATGTGAAAACGGAACGTCTTTGCAGGAAAGTACGTGAAGCAATTGAAATAAGAAAACACAGAAATTTCAATCACAATGAGGGACAGGGAATTTCGTCTTCGTGGAATCCGGTGATTAGCAAATGCAAGGGTGAAAAAACTTTCCAACACATACCATCGGACGTCGTGAGTGTTGTGTGTAGGCAAAGTGACAACCCTAGCGTACAAGTGAATAATCAAGATCAAGTGCGGGTAGTTCGCAAAACCCGCGCAGCAAGATGTTGATACAATTCCTCGCCAGTCTGCCTGTGACCACGAGCGTAACGTCACGTTCGAAACGTCAGGCCATATAATAAACGTAAATTTACGCGATTAAGTCCCGTATTCGTTTTAAAACTATTAACGAAAATCGTCTTGGTTTAAATCAATATACATGTGAAAATTCAAAGTTTGTACGGAACCCTCGGTGCGCGAGGTAAACGAACTCGCCCTTGACCAGTTTTTTATTTTATATAAGTTCAATATTAGTGTGACTGTACGTTTTGCTTTCTTTGATATTCTGTTTTTTATAAGATCTAGTCACTTCAAATAGCGGCAAAAACGGCCAATAAAATGCGCCGTAAACAGACGCCTAACATACAAAATCGGCAACAATAATCGCAAAAATTAAAACAGTCTGACACAGATCATTTCTTTCTCATTCCGTTTCCGAAATTTCATTACAATTGGTTAAGTTTTAGAGGAGGAAAATGTCGAGAACGAAACCTCGATTTCTGAGATTTTTACGCAGGGTTTTTCTTATCCTTCCAGTTGTCCTTATCGCACTAATTTTAGAAGCCGCGTCGTCAGCGCGACAGAGATATTTACCTAAAATTCTCAAATCTGAGCAAGGGCTCGGCTAAAAACTCCCATTGCATATCACATTCAATATCTATATAGTTTACCAGCTATTAGAAAAGAAAATCATCATCAACTTTTTGCATATATAATACTCATACTGTTTTTTAATCTAGTTTGTCAGCCATGTTCACATTACTATTACCCACGTTTATTAAGAATTTTATGCATGAACCTCGGCCATAATAACAATTACTAACCATTCATAATGCTTATTGCATTGACTTAAGGTATATAATGGATCAGTCGTTACTATGCCGTTAACTTTTTACTGACTCGATTACGTTTTAATGGGAATGGGCATGGAATAACTAGTTTTCTAGTCCATCGCCTCTTGTATGAGAATGAGAAGTTCCCAGAGTAATTATCTTATAAATAGCTGTTAGTTACTTAGCAAAGACTAGTCAACAATATAGACAGACAGAGTCTGTTCGGAATGAGAAGAGTCGTGGAATGCGTTGGGACCCATACATTCCACGACTCTTCCTTTCCGGACAGACTCTAGTCTATTCAAAGCTGCTAAATCCGAATGTATGGATATGTTAAATCCGAAATTTGGTCCTCTTTTTCCTCCGCTTAATTTCGCTACGCTATCTGTAATAACTATTGATAATTTAATTTAGTGATGTATTGTCTTATATTACCTAATGTAAGAAGTAACAATTACATGGTTTTTTCAATAAACTATCTGTATATATATTTACCTATGTCTGCAACATGATTGGCGATTTGCCCAAAAATACTTGCAATAGGTATTGGCCTTTTGAGCGCCAAGAACACCTACACACCAAAGTCGTCATGACTAGTCGTGCGCACAGCGCCAAGGACAATTATAGATGTTATGGTGGACGGGACGCTGTTAAAGTAACCTTTACACTTTCAAGTAAAAGTCAGTCGTCAGGCGTGTCAGTGACATTTTTGTTTATGACAAAGCGTTCAAAAGGTTATGGAAATAATTGCCACACGAATATTTGGCAAAATATAAATGTGTGTTGCGCCAACCTTACCTGTGACACTTCGAATGTATCAAACCATCATGTTTCACATACAACAATATTTTTATAGAAAACTCCAAACTCTATTCTTTATATGTCTCTGGATGGAGTTATAAACTTTAAACTTAGGAACCTAAGTACCATACAAACTTTATTTCACGTAATTTCAACTATATAGCCGATATAATTATACTCGTATGTAATTTTAATGAAGAAGATCTAAATAGAAGTCAGAACGTATTTAAGAGCCCGGTAACGGTTTTAGAGCAAAAATGTAAAATTGATAGATTTAGTCGTTGAACTTGTACACCTTTTTTAGGGTTCCGTAGCCAAATGGCATAAAACGGAACCCTTATAGTTTCGCCATGTCCGTCTGTCTTTCTGTCTGTCTGTCTGTCTGTCTGTCTGTCTGTCCAAGGCTTTGCTCCGTGGTCGTTAGTGCTAGAAAGCTGAAATTTGGCATGAATATATAAATCAATAAAGCCGACAACGTCGTACAATAAAATCTAAAAATTTAATTTTTTTTAGGGTACCTCCCCTACACGTAAAGTGGGGGTGAAATATTTTTTTCGCTTCAACCCTGGAGTGTGGAGTATCGTTGGAAAGGTCTTTCAAAACTAATAGGGGTTTTCAAGAAACATTTTTTGATAAAGTGAATATATTCGGAGATAATCGCTCCGAAAGAAAAAAAAAATGTGTCCCCCCCCCCCCTCTAACTTTTGAACCATAGGTCCAAAAAATATGAAAAAAATCGTGGAAGTAGAGCTTAAGAAAGACATTAAATGAAAACTATAGCAGACATGATCAGTTTAGCTGTTTTTGAGTTATCGCAAAAAGTTTTCCCTTCATAGTAAAAAGACTTACTTTAATTAGGTACTGATTATGCAAATTTGCCTATTTGTTTAACTCGGGTGAAAGGTTAACAATTTACTATACTTTAAGCTCCAGTTTAAATAGCTTATTGTGACGGAAGAGTAACTACGGAACCCTACACTGAGCGTGGCCCGACATGCTCTTGGCCGGTTATTTTACTTAATATCTAAATAACAAGTATTGGTTTCTATTAGCACGTCTTCTCATCTTTCCTTTTAATGATGAGGTCGCAAGCGTGCGTCCCCGGTATTATGTGACGAGAAGGGACAGTTTTTAAAAATTTATCAAAAAATTATGCTGGTAAATTATACAAAATGATGAAAAAGAACAGTTTCAGCAAATCTTGTAGATTGTTCAAGTATCAAAATTACGTTGAGATTAAGTCGATTTTCAAAGAAATTGTCACTTGTTTCGAAGTAATTTCTAGAGAAAGTTGATTTCGTCTAACTTTCATTTACACCTCTTCAAATTTATAATAACAAAAATATAGTTTATTAAAGTTGATGAACAGGATATGTGTAATAAAAAAATACAATTTTTAACAGTCCAAACTTTACGAAATTTACAAATAAGATCGACAAAATCAGTGCTTTACGCGCGTTTACCTAAACGTCCATCAAAAAAAAATCATTACTAATAGAGTCAGTTTCCAAAATAATATTTAGGTATTAAAATGAAAGATAACAAGACGTGTCATCGAAATCAGTACTTGGTTTTTCTAATAGTTAACAAATGGTGTACAATTTCATCGACTAAATCTATCAATTTTACATTTTTGCAACTAAAATCGATAACGGCCTCCATGTTGTAGCCAGCCACATGGTAAGGTGGATTGGGGTAACTTCGAAAATTGCAAATCTACTAAAATAGAAACATTTTACAAGCTTTTATGCACCTATGTATGTATATGTAACTATGTACGGGTTCAATCTTGCAAGTTACATTTGACCGACTTCCCAGTTTCCGATGAAGCTGAAAATTTGCATACATATGTAAGCCGGGTGACAATGCAATATTGTGGTACCATCGAGCTGATCTGATGATGAAGACAGGAAGTGACCATAGGAACTTGAGATAAAACAACGCAACCTAATGTGTTTGGGGTTTTTGGAATTGTCTCGATGAGTATTAATTGCCTGTGGAAAGAAAAGTACAGTCAGCGATAAAATCTTGTAACAATAATGAAATTTTTGCCAAAAAATTAACATAAATAAGCAAAATGCCATCGTAAGCGTTGCAGTACCTAGCTTAAGGATGCCAAAGTTTGAAGTATTTCTGGTTTAGTACGAATTATCTATTATCAAAATATCGGAGTGCCGCTTTCAAAGTTATAGCACCTCACCTTATCCCGAGCCCATGTGTGCCCAAACCCTTGACGTGCTCGGGATAAAACTATATAACTCATTAAACGATGATATGAAACAAACACCGAATGATAGGTTGTTTCTTACGAAATTAAAGACGATATTAGTGCAACCAGCTTGCTACAACGTCGAAGATTTTTTCTCCGTCAAGTCATTGGCCGAATCATAATAAGATAAAAAAAATACGAATACGAGTATGTTGCGAATGCAACTTATTATTATATAAAAATCAATGCAGTAGCTAAACGCAGCCGTCGGGCTCGGCTAGTATTCGGAGGCTTTTTAAAAGCACCAATAGGAGCGCTCCACATAATCTGTATCGCGGCCAATTGGAAGCATTTAAATCTAAACCTTTTGTACTGATCAAATCAAATATTGCAAATCACTCTTGCATCATCCTCCATACTATCAACACCTATTTTCTACATTGAACCGTTTTGACAAGAACCCTTGTAAACCAGTACCCCTTTGGAAGATTATACTTCACTTCATTATAAATCGAAGTTTTATTTAAGTCGTCGAGATCCTGACCTGCACGGCGGCTACATATGGTCCTTCGAACCGGATCATGTACTGTTATTAAATATAAACAAGTTGAAACGATACTATGTTATGCAGATTAAGATGTTTAATCTATAATGTAACTACTACGACTTGTAAATGTATTTATTTACCAATAAATCAATATCATTATCATGTTTGTGTGTTATAAAATATGTTTATATTTTATAAATATACTGGTTTTTTTTTTCAGAATGGGTGTAGCGCGTTGCAGCGCGCGGCGGCGGACGGACATGTTGAGGTGGTGCAACTGTTGCTGCAACACGGCGCTGACCCTAACAAACAAGACCTCGTGGTAAGTCTTGTAATAAGCATCCAGCGTGTTGCAGCGCGCAGCGGACATGTTGAGGTGGTGCCACTGTTGCTGCAACACGGCGCCGACCCTAACAAACAAGACCTCGTGGTAAGTCTTGTAATAAGCATCCAGCGTGTTGCAGCGCGCAGCGGACATGTTGGGGTGGTGCCACTGTTACTGCAACACGGCGCCGACCCTAACAAACAAGATCTCGTGGTAAGTCTTGTAATAAGCATCCAGCGTGTTGCAGCGCGCAGCGGACATGTTGAGGTGGTGCAACTGTTGCTGCAACACGGCGCCGACCCTATTGGTTGGTTATTAGGTACATTCAACATATAGGCAATAAGGTCGTGTATACATTTTTTTGGTACTTTGTCCGTATTGATATTTAATACCTTGACTGTACAAGACTTATCTTGTGGTAAGATATGTACCTACACCCTCTACGCTAGGATTAGCGTATTGATATTTAGAATCCTCTAGCGATATCATCTTTTCTCATTTCTCTCTAAATACCCACTGAACATCTATGACAATGATCAATACAAATAAGGGGTCATCCATTAATTACATCACACGAATTTCTAGGTTTTTTAATCCTCCCCCCCTCCTTTTCACACTTGGTCACATTTGGCAAACCCCTCCCCCCTGGTGTGACGTCACATTTTTCGCATTTTTTTTTTCAACAAAATCGGCGAATCGAATTTGTTACTATTAATATTTTATCAAACTATTTTGAACAAAAGAAATATTAGTAATTATATCACAAAACCGACTAGGAAAGAAAATTAATCGTATAAAACGATTATCGTTCTGAAAACTCGTTATTTAACTGTACAGCGAATAATATTTTTTTTAATAATACTGGTGAAGTGAAAATGACGTCACAAAGTTTGTGACTCCCCCCTCCCCCTTGTCACAACATGTCACATTTTCTTGACCCCCTCCCTCCCCTTAAACGTGTGATGTAATTAATGGATGACCTCTAAAGAATATGTACCTATATGAAGCCTTTTATACGCAAAATATCAATTCCACTAACTAGAGTTTTCTCTTTCGGATTCTTTTGAATTAATTTCGCATAAAATGTATTAATTGCCTTTTTCATACTTTTAAATATAAGTATAATACGTTACAGCACGGCAACACCGCGGTCCATGAAGCGGCCTGGAAAGGTTACTCGCGCTGCGTGGCTCTCCTCGCCGCGCGCTGCGAGCTGCGCGCACGCAACGCGGGCGGCTTCGCGCCTTTACACCTCGCCTGTCAGAACGGACACAACCAATCTACCAGAGAACTGTTATTGGCTGGTGCACCACCGGATTTGCAGAACAACGTAAGTTTTTGATCCCTGAACATAAAAATCAAAGAAAATAGCCAAGTGTTCGCACTACATGGATGCCTATATTCATACCGCTACACCTGGCTTTTCAGAATTAGAGAACGGATTTGCAAAACAATGTAAGATTTTTCACCTCCATCTTTGATTCACATCTTATTGTCTGTGAGTCTGTCACACTCCTTAACGTGCGATGGGAACTGCACGCATCGCGCCGCTACACCGTGACCTCGCCTATCAGTAGGTACGGACACAACCAACCTACTAGAGAACTGTTACCGACCGGGGCACCACGGAACTGAAGAACGATGTAATATTTGTTGGCTCCATCTTTAATTCCCCTCTTATTTTCTGCGTGACACTTCTAAAGTGCGATGGGAACTGCGCGCGCGCAACGCGGGCGGCTTCGCACTACTACATCTCGCCTGTCAGAACGGACACAACCAATCTACTAGAGAACTGTTACTGGCTGGTGCATCACTGGTTTTGGAGAACAAATGAAGTATATTTCCTCCTCTTTCGACCATAAATAGAGCTAATAGACAATGGTTCGCGCTGCATATGTGCCGGTAGCTATGCCACCCCCTCTTTTGTGAAAAACCATCTTTAATATTTTATTAACTGCTATGTTTTAAGAATTTTTAGTACGTAGAAGCTATCAGTAAGTTTTTTGTTTTCCAGTATGGCGACACGGCCCTCCATACGGCGGCGCGCTACGGGCACGCGGGCGCCACCCGCATCCTCATCTCCGCGGCGTGCCAGGTCGCGGCGCAGAACAAGAACGGAGACACCGCCCTCCACATCGCCGCCGCCATGGCGCGCCGCAAACTCACGCGCATCCTCCTCGAAGCCGGCTGCGACAAGACACTCAAGAACCATCAGGGCGAAACCGCTAGAGATATCGCCACAAGAAAAGGCTTAGACGAAATCATTGCCATTTTGAACACCCCTGTAGCTAAACAGAAGAAGAAACGAGACAAAAGCAAAGAGAGAACTATAGACGAACCTGACGCTCCAAAGAAAAAAGATGGGAAGAAAAAGAAGAATGTCCACTTCGAAACACCAGCACCAGTCCAGTGGTCTCCATACGGATGCCATTACTATCCGGACCCGAAATACTTCCCGAAGCCCAAGTTAAGCTCGCTCCCCACCGAACCGCTTAGAAAAGGCGAACAGTACTTCTTAGATTTAGCGGGGAATATCAAAAAAGGTCCCATCGGAGCTGGGTATACGTGCTACTGCGCACCGTTCTTTAAACATATGGAAGAGAAGATGAATGAGGACAAGAAGGATTTGAAACGACACATAGACAGGGCTCATGAGAGACTCGATCAGAAAGTAACGGATTTGGAGATGAAGACGCAAGGACAGATATCGGAGTTAACCAGGTTTGTGGCTGCCGAGAGAGCGCTGTGCAAAGAGCGCCATCAGCATTTAGAACACTGGCTAACGAGAGGCGTAATGTTCAGAGCTTCAGAAAGAGTCAGGAAATTAGACTACAGCCCTAAAGGATCCTTAAATATACCTCCCATGAAAAGGACGAGGAGTCTAGAAATCTTGGATCATTCAGAAGAATGGAATAAAGTCAACAAATTGATAAAAAGCTTCAATCAAACAGCTGAGCATTACGAAAGCCATCCCAAAGAGCGACCTGATAAACAGACGTCGAAAAGCACAGAAGTGCTGGACACTAGATCACCACCGACTCCTCGAAGAAAGTATATTCTTAAGAACTCTATGAGCAGTGATCAATTAGATGCTGGTCCAAGTCGCATGTCGAGATTACCTCATACTACTACTTCAGGACCAAGTCCAGATCAGAGCCGCTTACATAATGTCACTGCTGAAATACATGTAAAGGCGAATAAAATATCTTTATCACAATCACCAGTCTCCATGGAGGTCCAAGGATATAACGAGAGATTCACCTCACCTAGTCGACAGTCGAATACTAAATCACCTAGTAGCAGCAGAGACTTTAAAGTCAGCGATTCTGAAGAAAGAAAAAGAGATCAGTCTCCAGGCGTGCCAGCTTGGAAGAGTCAAGTCTTACAAAGAACGGCAGATGATATACGAAAGAGAGTTATGCTTGAAAAGGAAATGTCCCAAGTTGTTATGAGAAACAACGCGAAATCTCTAGACATATCGCAAGACGGATACGTTAAGCTCCATAAACAACCAAGCAACTATCAAGTTCGAGAAGGAAACAGTGTGGAAAGAGAACCAAGAAAATCAGTCCAGGAGTTAGTAGCGCAAGTAGAACAGCAAAGATGCCAGTCTCCTGAAAGAAAGCCCACCGAAGAACCTCTACCCTCAGTCTCTCCAAACCCTGGCATACTCAAAATGCCTCAACAACCACAAAGACCAGCGCCAGTGTTAAAAGAAAAACCGCCTAAATCAAAACGCTTCAGCTTGCATAACCTCATCCCGTTCCCAACTAGAAAGACCTTCCAAACCCCACCGAAAGACAATGGAAACAATTCGGAAAGCAGCGACGAAGAGGACAATCCAATCAGAACCACCAACACACCCGGGCCTATGAAGAACACCAACCTACTCCAAACCCTTCCTCTACCTAACTACGAAACCATGTCCACCAAATCTCAATCCCCCGCCCCGCAAACACAAAACAAACCTTACCCACCAGACTTAAGACCTATGATACCTAAAGACGCCTACTTCCACGAGATACCAAACCGTCAAAACCACCAGCTGCCCTACAGAGAAATGATCGAAAACGGCTTACCTACTCCTCAATACAACTACGATTACAACCAAACAGGTCTACCTCAAACGCAAGTCCAACCTAGAAACAGGAACCCTTTATACCACCACCAAACTGGTGTCTTCGACGCAATGATGCAAGATCACATTATAAGGGAAATGGATAGAATACCTCACTGCTACAGCGAGCATTTGGACCAAAACACTGAAGTTGAAATCGCCAATCAGAATGAGTTTGGGTATTACGACAATCGACCACCATATCCATACAATCCAAAGCCCGTTCCAGATCATAATTTACTCCACAGCCGACTTCAATCTCTAGCTATTAACACGCATTTGACAGAAACGCAATCTCAAACAGACAGGGAGTCCCATAACGACTCAGGGTACAGTACTAAAGTGTACGGGAGCTCGCAGGGTCCGTCACCAAGTTTGTCTGGACATGTCGATGGTTCGGACAATCTTTCTGGACAGCGGATCAATATTGTGCCGAATGGGAAGCCGGTTATGCCGATTGGGAAGCCTGTTATACCCATTGGGGCTTCTAGTTTGGTTTAACCCTTTTATAAAATACACTTTTTTGGTATTTTTCCGTGCTGCCGATAATTATTTATCTATAGACGCAGTTGATTTGATGCACACCGAATGCGTGTGCCTAAACGGGCAGGTGGGAGTTGTAATATGAAAGTCCGTATGAGAAACGGCACACCGTGCACGTGTACTCACACGCAGCCGGTATGCTCTGGCCTGATTTGTTATTTGATTGGATATTTAGTTTCGCAAAAGCTTTGACAAAAGGGAATTTAAAAAGCAAGATTTATACGACCAAAAGCGACCCCACGTCCATTTTTGTCCATGCAATTATAATTTACACGTTTAGACTTGGGTTACTTTGGTTTTATGTACCGTAAAACTACCCAACTATAGTCCAATACTGCAACTATGGTCCACAAGTTCAAAAGGAAATTAAGTATCTATACCAAATGTTCCTTGTGGTTTACTCCTAGTTTTACCTTTCAGTTATAAACATACTTTGCCTTAGAACTACAAAAATATAGTAAAATACACACCTGAACGAGAAAAATTTAGTTTATTTGTGGACCATAGTTGGGAGCTTTGGACTATAGTTGGGTGGTTTTACGGTACGCAAGATGATGGGATAGTATGAAGTTTTATAAATGTACACCTAACAAATGATCACGATTGACTAATAATGGTATTAGACTGGCAATAATGGTATGTTTAAAACGATTACTTACAGACAGGTCAAATTACCTGTCAAAAGGAAATAAAGAGGAATCTAAGTCATAAGATTACTTTGGCTCTCATAAAATACTCACTACGAGTATTTAGTACAATAAAATACTTATTTAAGTAAATTGCCTGTAGAATAATCGAGTACAAATACTTTAATGCCACGTAGATTTAGATATATACTTTAAGCACTCAAAATAATAAATATAACTTTGTATGTATGAATCACAAGCACCCCTATTATTGTAACAGAAAATAATATAAAAATTAAAAAATACATACACGACAATAATAGATCAACAAGTTACAAAAAACCCTTAGACGTATCCACTGACAATATTTTGACGGCTTTCAATGTCCATAAGGGCACCCGTTAGCTAGCGCGGTTGCACGGCGCGGGCGGGTGAACGCCAACTGGCGCAGACGCACGCCCGCAAGGTGCACCCGCACACGCTAGCGGACGTCCGCGTCATATATTAATATCAAGATGGTATGCTATGGTTGTATAAGCTCGGTAAAGTCTTAAGAGGAAACATTACTAGTAGTAATTTTTCCATACAAACGTTATCGACATTTTCCTATCTGGATTTTGGCCCTAGATGAATATTTTTTTAATATGTGTTCTATATGACCATTACCTATAGGGACCGTGCGCGTTGGAGGGTCTGCCATCTTGTGGCCTGAATCGGAACAATAAACATGTACATTAACACGTCACGTGTTTCCTTGTGCATAGTCGGTTCTGCCATCTTGTGGGCTACATCGGAACAATAAACATCACATTTACGCCTCGCGCCAAAAATCTGACGGCTCCTGTGCTGCCTCCTACAGTTCATGCACGCTCCCTATGTCTGTACGCTTTGCTTTTTTTGATATTCGTCTGGCTACTTTAAATTGCGCTAAAAACGGCCAATTAAATGCACCGGAAACAAACGCCTAGCATACAAAATCGGCAACAATAAACGCAAAAATCAAAACGTTCAGACACATAATTTCTTTCTCAATCCGTTCCGAAAATTTCGTTACGATTGGTTAAGTTTTGGAGGAGGAAAATGTCATTAACAAAACCTCCATTTCTGAGATTTTTACATAGGATTCGCAGTTGTCCTTATCGCACTAATTTTAGGAGCAGCCCCTGTACCTAAAACACTCAAATTTGAGAAGGAGCTCAGCTGGTATTTCCTCTTAAGAAGATGGCGTTGCTCGTGTGGAACGTCAGGAATTTAATTTTTGGTTAGAACTAAGTACAAATATAATTATAGATCTTGATGCCATGCGTGACAGATGTGTATGCTTTTTTGAAAATGGTTTGTAAATAGCCTATTTCTATATAAATATGTATAGGTTAAGCCCAATTTGTTTTCATGTAAATTGACATATTTATTTTGTAATTTTGTACTGATTGATTCTAATAAATGCACTTTTGAAGTGTCACAACTAATATGTTATTTTTATTTCCGTTGTATTATTAGGGAATATTACGAGAAACTATACGTAGGGGGCGCCACTACCACAATCCATCACAATCTGAGAGTCTACCGCGAAACAAGAAAATCGAAATTTCGTTATCTAACCTCTCTGTCACTCTTGCATATATTGCGTGTGTGTAGTTATTTGTAAATTCTATGTCACTAACCCCAATTTATTTTTAAGATTCTCTGTACTGTACTAACACTATATGGATCTTCCTAGATTCGATACAAATAAATAATTGAAAATGAATTGAAAATATTCGAGCGATGAAGAGGTAGATAATTAAATTTCGAGTTTCCCCGCCCTTTGTGAACAAACCGCTTTGATGCATCAATGTCATATTTCATTATCTGTGAAAACTTGTCAAAAACAATTTAAGACACAGTATGTATAAGTTACTCTATGGTTTACGAAAGGTGCTAGTGCTGCACTCTGGCGGCAGAACATTGCAGTAATACTTACACTTAAAACAATACCTATTTATGAACAAACTATTTACAATACACTCTAAGACGATATCTGTCTTTTTTTTTATACTACGTCGGTGGCAAACAAGCATACGGCCCGCCTGATGGTAAGCAGTCTCCGTAGCCTATGTACGCCTGCAACTCCAGAGTTACATGCGCGTTGCCGACCCTAAACCCGCCCCCCCTCGTTGAGCTCTGGCAACCTTACTCACCGGCAGGAACACAACACTATGAGTAGGGTCTAGTGTTATTTGGCTCCGGTTTTCTGTAAGGTGGAGGTACTTCCCCAGTTGGTCTCTGCTCTAGATCTGGAATGACATCCACTGGCTGTGCCCTACCACACAAAGCGAGATGAAATTCACAATGCCCATACCTCTCTTAAAACCTCTTCTTTGAGTTGAGTCTCCCCAACTCACATCTATAAAAATAATTCACCGCCACAATAGCCCCCGATGTATTTATTTATGGCATCTCTACCAGTCAACCTTTAGGCCAAACAGAAACTTCCAATTGGTGCGGAAAAAAAATCAGTACAGAGAGATAAAAGTGCCTATTTAAACACTACTATTATCAATAATCGTGCTTAAATACATAGTATTATAATACATACATATATATATATTTGAAATATTGTATCCATTTAAATTCGTCATAGTATCTAACATCCTCGGTGTACGTCCGAAAAGTATTTTACAGTACATATGGGGCTACTTTATAGCACTAGTGCGAGAAGTAGCATATTACGTTACTGTGTCGAACATTTAAAGGGCCATATGTACTGTAAAACGTTGTACGATACATGTGCGAATAGGTAATTCGCAACTCGTGTCGATTTAAAACACTCCCTTCGGTCGTGATAATTTATCGCCACTCGTTTCGCAGTTCCTATTTTTCGCACTTGTATCGTAATGTACTATACGATTTCATATGTACCTCCCCATCATCTTGACTTACAATCTCACAAAAAGTATCTAACATCCTTGGTGTACGTCCGAAAAGTATTTACGATTTCATATGTACCTCCCCATCATCTTGACTTACAATCTCACAAAAAGGTCCGTTGTTCGGATTTCGTGTCCATATATTATGTTATATTTAGTTATGGGCGTTACTGACTGATAAAATAAATACATATCACTTTTTAAACAATATTTATTAACAAATTATTTACAATATTTACACTCTAAGCACATGCCTCTGTCCCCAATTCACATGCCTATAAAAATCTTTTACACCAGTATGATACATCGGTACCCCAGTCAACACAGACGATTTAGCACCCGATATCTTCACCGCCACAAAATCCCCCGATTTAATATTCACCTTCCCACCATCTTGGCTTACAATCTCACATTGATCAAAAACAACTTTCATGTAGAACTCATTTCTTCCAAGCAACTGTCCTGTTTTGGTGGTTCCCTCTATGAGGACTAGGTGCGTGTTCCCGATCTCTGATTGGTTGAGAGCCTGGCTCTTGGTTCGGTAGAGGTGTATCATTCGGTTGTGGCGGAGTTTCTTGACGGAGTCGGGAACGTCGTCTTTATAGCGGCGGTGGGCAGCGGTTTTCTGAAAAAAGATTTAAGAGGAGTTCCTAGTTGCAATTTCTCCATACAAACGCTCTCGACTGTTTCCTCCCTGGATTTTTAACCTAGAGCAATGATTTTTTTCAAATAATATCAAGAGATCAAGAGAACCAGCTTTAAACCAAGATTAAAACAGAAAGCCAATTACAGGAACTCACAAGTAATTACAAGTATTTAAAAAAAAATGCTAACACACGCACACACATGCGTACAAAGAGAGAAATATAAAAACACATTTGAAAATGAAAATAGAAGCCTTACAAATAGACCCTAGGTTCCGAAAACAGTATAATCTGGAACGCGGCGAGAGATTCGAAAGGAAAGTACTAAGCAGTCCATAATCCTGGTTCCCCGCGATACAGGTGTATCCTAGTGCGGGGGCCCTGGTAAATATGTCTGTAATACTTATTAGAAAATAAACTATTATATTCTATTCTATTCTATAATATAAAGACTTGAGAATAGCGAGGTAGTCAAAATAGTACAATCGCGATATAATATCTCGTATATATAAAATCTCGTACCTTACTTAGGCAACTTAGCAAGCTTCGTTGCCTAATTTTTCTATGAGTCATTTAAAATAATACTTTGTTACTATAAAACTTTAGTTATTTGTGTCCCAAGGAAAGAAAAGTAGGAAATTGCGTGCCACGTGTAGAATTGTCACCTGAGCCGACGGCGAGGGTGGCAAACATGCGGGATGGAATGTCCTACGTTTCCTCCCGTGGTGCGCATACTATTTTTCTGCTCGACGGAGGCGGAAAGCGGCAACTTCGCTTAGCGCAGCGGGAGCAAAGTTGACGCTTTCCGCGTAATAATATTTATTTCGAAACGGTTTAGTCAACTATAATGAAATAAACCAATCACAGCTCGCCGCGGTCAAGAGGACGAAACAAAACGATAGCTCAAATTAATTATTTATTTTAGGTTGTATAGTAGAAAGCATTGCTTCATAAGTCATAAACGCACATGTGACACCCTTTATATAGCAACATCCATAGACTACTAAAACCGCTTACCATTGCTTGTTAGTCTCCATAAGCTACGGTGGCCAAAATCGTGAAAAAACTGTCTAAAAATTGAATTTAGGAAGGAGCAAGTACCAGGGCCTCATGAGTTACGAGAAGGTGTCGCTGAGCACCCCGCCGGGTCCCGGCGGCCGGGGCGCGTACGAGTATGAAGGTATCGCGGCTGCTCGCGTATCTTAAACAGCTGTATACTTTTGGCTTGTTTACCTGTATGATTTTATTAGTTTAAAGTATTATTTTTATTGACTCGTAGAAAAAGTATTGTACACAATATAGATATAATCAAGCTTTTCAATCTCGTACCTCACTTTGGCAACTCAGCAAGCTTCGTTGCCAAAACACGGTACTCGACTGAAAAGCTCTCTATTATATCACGATTGT
Organism: Cydia pomonella; assembly: GCF_033807575.1. NCBI lineage: Eukaryota > Metazoa > Arthropoda > Insecta > Lepidoptera > Tortricidae > Cydia > Cydia pomonella. Next base: position 18,949,635 of record NC_084718.1, on the reverse strand, counting down.
ATAAAATACTATTTCAGTTGACTACGGCGTATCGAAATGAATCTTATAGTTGAGTGGGAGCCCATGCATGAAAAGTTTGGTATACGAAATCATAATTCAACCATTACAGTCGACGACAAAAATACAATTTTACTTACCTCTCTCATGCTGTACGGAAACAGGAAGGCAATATTATAATCGACCTGCTGCATCAGCGTCATGGTTTCTTCGAATTCCTCATCAGTTTCGCCACAGAACCCACAGATCATGTCGGTGGATAGACCCACTGGAATATTACAGAAATATATAAACCATATGAACTAAATGTGAATTAACTCATCTGGATTTTCTCTATTTACAAGCTTTTATTTAAATTGCCCTTTTAGTATACAAACTTATGTTATTTTCAAATCTTGAGGTGAAAATTTGCGTAAGTACATATTTAAGTCGAATGACAATGCAATATTATGGTACCATCGAGCTGATCTGATGATGGAGACGGGAGCTGGCCATAGGAACTCTGTGATGAAACAACGCAACCTAATTGTGTTTCGGGTTTTTAGAATTGTCTTCAGTATTAGTTGCCTGTGGTAAGAAAAGTACAGTCAGCCATAAAAGTTTATACCAAAAATGACATTTTTACCAAAAACTTTACTCATTTCAGGAAAATATGTTTTTATATGATTCATAAATAAATTAAGATGTATATTAGCCAGTAGTGAATAGTTCTAATTAATACAAACCGCTCGCCGGAAACACGATTTGTTAAATCTTAAAAACGAAGTACTTAAACGCCAAGTTACCTCCTGGGATGGTATTTTTGACGTGATCAACAAGTTGCAAGTAGGCTTCCCTCGTGTACCCTCGCCGCATCCTTTCAAGAACGCTAGTGGAGCCCGACTGCGCCGGCAAATGAAGCAGCTTGCAGATGTTCGGGCGCTCGTTGATCACTTGCAACACCTGCAAATTTTGACGCAAGTAAATATGGATCAAATAACACTATTTTTAACACATAATTTTTCTAACGTTTTCTATATTTTATTTGCTCACTTAGGGAACTTAAATAAATAAATATTATAGGACATTATTACACAAATTGACTAACTCCTACAGTAAGCTCAACAAGGCTTGTGTTGAGGGTACTTAGACAACGATATAGATAATATATAAATACTTAAATACATAGAAAACACCCATGACTCAGAAACAAATATCCATGCTCATCACACGAATAAATGCCCTTACCAGGATTTGAACCCGGGACCATCGGCTTCATAGGCAGGGTCACTACCCACTAGGCTAGACCGGTCGTCAAGTGGGAACTTGAAATCCTTGAATCCGCTCGCCAACCTAATCCTAAGATATGGCACAGGAATTCGTTTTTTTACGAAAGCGACAGTACTTAGGGGGCGTCCATTAATCGCGTCATACGTTTTTGGCTTGTTTTAGACCCCCCCCCCCCCTCCCCCATAGTGATCTATGGTGATATTTTCAGGACCCCCCCCCCCCCCCATCCAATATGACGTGTATTTTTTTCGATAACTAAAGAACAGTTTTCTAACAAATGAACGCACGTGAAGGATAAAAATCAAACTAAATGTATACATATCTTCGTATTTTAATTATTATACTTAATCTTAATAGACTCGAATCAGTCAAAATAAAAATTTAATTTTCTCCCCACAAATTTGTGAGATTTGGCAGCCTGGCGACACGCGCGCCCCGCCCGCTCAAATGAGCACAGGATTGCCAACCGCGAAGCAAATATCCGCGCGCGAATTTTAAAAACTCTGATTTTGACAGTTTGGTTAGTTGAAGGGCGGAAAACTATTATTTTTATTTTATTGACTATAATACAGTATAGCACAGATGAAAAAAAAAATACACGTGATACGTGTCCATACCCCCCCGTCCCCTGTGGTGATCATTGGTGATTTTTTGCTGACCCCCTCCCCCCCCTATACAATATGACGCGATTAATGGACGCCCCCTTACCTTCCGAACCCAACCTTCATTATTGGGACCTTTTTTCCACATTGAGCCTTATTGGGACTAGTCTGGTTTCTTCACGATGTTTTCCTTCTTTTTTTTTTAATAAATATCAAATGAGATTTCGTACCTATACAAAATTCAAGAAACTAATGAGTTTCTTGAAATTTCCACCAATTTTCGTACCAATGGATACGAGCCGGGGTTCAAACCCGCGACCGTCGGTTTGAAAATCGCACACACACATGATAGGCTGATAAGGTTTAATTTATTTACCATCAACTTCATGTACCTACAAACGCTCTTACCTCGTCGGGAAAATCTTTGGGATGCGCGGCGGTGAATCTCACACGCACGTCTGGCACGGCGGCCGACACTTGGTCCAGCAGGTCTGCGAACCGCAACCCGCCCTTCTTTGGTTTGTACACCGTTTTGAACCCTGGACATGCAGTAAATAAATAAATAATAAATAAATATTATAGTACATTATTACACAAATTGACTAAGTCCCACAGTAAGCTCAATAAGGCTTGTGTTGAGGGTACTTAGACAACGATATATATAATATATAAATATTTATAAATACTTAAATACATAGAAAACACCCATGACTCATAAATAATAATTCAAATTCCTTCCACGAAGCTCCGGCTGTGGAATGAGCTCGTAGCCAAGATTTTCTTAAAGGGCTACATTATTAGGTTCAAGAAAACAGGAGTGTACCTATTTAGACTGCAATGTACTTTTTTTTAACTGTGGTTCTTTGTACCCTAGCTGAAGAAACAGAATAACAACAAGGAATAGTTCATCCACTCATATATTACACGGTGTTTTTTTTAATTCAGTTAACTTCGGGGTATGGCCTAAGTACAGTCAACCAATTTGATTCCTAGGCCACTATAGAACCATGTCATAATGACTTCTACGACAGTGCTTATTGAGTGATGCATGTCATGTATAGAGTAGTTAAAGCGACAAGGTTCTATAGTGGCCTAGGATTCAAATTGGTTGACTGTACATTTAAGGAAATGAATGGCATGGTTGGAATTTTTTGTAAAAAGTAATTTGTTGATGTAACACGCACATTATATTTAAATCCACCAAACAATTGAAAACTATGACATATCAATGGCACTTAGAATATCGATCGTCCGAGATAGTATTTGCGGTTAGTAGCAAACGTATAAACTCGTACTAAACACTAATCAATATGTATACAGGCCCTAAGGCAAGTGTACACGCGTAGGGGCCTACTCAGATAAAAATAAGTCATAGATTATTTCCAAAATGGAGTTAGTTAGAATACCGGTTTCTTTGAGAAAGTTACTTAATTTAAGCTCAGGAATGCAGCCTTGAAATTAACTTTAAAAAAAACCGTGTATTTTACCAAGCAATATCTCCTGAGCACTGGAGGTGTCTAGTATCTGTTGGGGACTTGACCTTGTTATTCTCTGTTGAGCCAAGAACAAGTAAACATGTTCCTTACTAACCTATCTATGTCTCCAGTTTATATCTCCCGAAAACCTACCACACTTTTGTTGATCTATTTCCTCTATCGCTCGAATATGCAAGAGTGGTTGAGAAGCATATAACGAAATTGCGATTTTCGCGGTAGGCCCTCAGTTATTCTCTCTTTGTCTCTATACCATCTCGCTTGTCTTTGTAAAAAGCCTCACCTTTCGCTAACTGCGTGTCTAGCCTCTCCTTATCCTCCGGATTTTCCCGCTGGTCTCTATAGCTGTTCACATTCTGTCCCAGCAACGTGATCTCCTTAACACCGCGGTCTGCGAGTGACCGTGCCTCGTCCACTATGGAACGTAGCGGACGGGAACGTTCTCGGCCGCGGGTGAACGGCACTATGCAGTATGTACACATGTTATCGCAGCCGCGCATTATGGAGCTGAAAATAGATTAACAAAAAATAAAACCCACTTCAAATATTACCAAAAGCGTCATACATGTACCTATAACATTTGAAGAGTTCCCTCGATTTCTCCAAGATCCCATCATCAGACCCCGACTTGGTGCCAACGGGACGATCTCGGGGTTATACCCGTTCGATAAAAAAAAAAATTGAAAATTGGTTCACGATTCTCGGAGATATCGAGTAACATACATACTCCTTTTTTAAAGTCGGTTAAAAATAGTTTACACATAATACACAAAATATAAGTCTAAATTAAAATACAAGATATCAATAACTATATACACCAGCGAAAAAATTACGTTAAAACCACTGACGGTTTTTTTTTTAATGCTTTAGATACAGAAAATTCAGTCTAACAATCTTTCTTCTTCTCATCCAGTTACCCTCTGCCGGGATGTACGGCTCATATTCTTCCACTGACTCCGGTCCTGGGCAGTTTGGGTAACCTCCCACCCCATCCCCAATACACCCAGCTGTTGCTCCAAAGAACGGCGCCAAGTAAATTTAAGGCGACCATGTTTCTGTTTCCCGGGCATCTACCAGGCCATTTTGGATAGGTGGGTGTCAGGTTTCCTAAGGATATACCCAATACAATGCCATAAGTGAGCATTTGTGATCAATCAAACAATGATATTGATGATGATGTAATCCTATTATCCCTCATTAGGGACATAGGGCTCGTAGAAGAATTTTCCATTTGGCGCGATTCTGGGTGGCTACTTCCAACTCTTTCCAGCCGTGTCTAGTTGAGCCAGCCTCCTTCTCAACTGATCGCCTCCATGTGGTACGAGGCCACGACCGTCTACTGCCAGTCAATCAAACAATAAGTTTTGTAAATGATCGGGAACATTAATTTGTGTAACCTGAACATGTATCAAGTTGATTCTGAGGATTATCCACTACAACAGTGATATTAAGCTACTCTGCGTCGTTTTTTTATACTACGTCGATGGCAAACAAGCATACGGCCCCCCTGATGGTAAGCAGTCTCCGTAGCCTATGTACGCCTGCAACTCCAGAGTTATATGCGCGTTGCCGACCCTAACCCCGCCCCCTCTCGTTGAGCTCTGGCAACCTTACTCACCGACAGGAACACAACACTATGAGTAAAACTAACACTACTACTAAGTTTTAAAACAAAGGGACTCACATGAAAGCAGACACACTATCCTGGTTGAGTCTCACTGGCATCACATCAGCATAAGTCTCATCCAAGGACAGCAGCACATTGACAGCAGTTTGGCCGCTTTCCGTCAGGGCTAGCAGCCGGGGCAGATCCCGGTAGCTATCTGGACCGGCCACTGAAAAATTTTATTGTGATAAAGTATATTCAACCTTTCGTATGAAAAAAATCTAAAATTCAAATTGGTGGTCAAATATTGTGGGTCCAAACCTCGTTTGTGCACTATAGGACAGGAAAATTTGTTCTGAAGTACTTCACAAAAAGTTGTCTATTGTAAATTGGACAATCAAAACTATCATTTTAGTACCTATATGGGATATAAAAACAGAGTTTAAACATGTAGAAGTTACCAGAGTAAATAAGAGTAAAAGCTGTGTGTGGTTGATATGAAAAAAGTTGTGTCGGGTTGATACTGAACTTATTCCCAAAATTAAATAGAGTAGTTTTTGTAAAAAAATAGGAAATTTTAATAATTCTTTGCCACAGCAGCTATCAAAACGAAAACTAAATTTCTTACCAACATCGACAGCTTTTTCTTTTTCAATAAGTTTGGTCTTCAGCCGTTCTGCCATACAACCGAGCAAACCAATTTTAACCGGCCTTTCCTTGTTCTTCTGCGCCCGACGTCTTTTGAACCCCCTCAAGTGATCCAAACGGTGCCATATCTTACTCTCAGCCCCTTCTCTGATCGCACACGTCATTACCAGGAATATATCTGCTTCCTCCTCAACTTCCGTCTTCTCGAAACCCTCTTTCTTTAAAATAGACCAAACAATTTCCGTATCATTCAAGTTCATTTGACACCCGTACACATCAAAATATACTTTGCGATTTGAAGCAAATGTTACATTTTCTGGTAAATATGGAATATGAGGCCTATCTACAAGAACGGGCTCAGAGTCTCCAATTATAAATTCCTTTAGGCCAGGCCCCTGTTTTATTTTATCACGTCTTAAAGTTAGTCGAGTCCCGTCTGATAAACATCGACAATTTCTGGATATATATTTACTGGATAGATTCAGCAAGCGCTGAGTACGGCGTAGTAAAGACATTTTTGGATATTTTTATTATTTTTACATACTATTTTTCTCTTAAGTCTATAAATTAGAGGAATTTCTATCACGTAACCTAAAATTTTGCTGATTTGTTGACAAATTGTTGTCAAAATGACTTAATTGAGTCGTATTTTTCTAATGGCACGATTATGAATGGTTCTAGCCCAAAATGCTTTCTACACACGATGCGTCATAGAAGGTCATTTCAAGGTGTTGGCTAACCTGATTTTTTCCTGTTTTGATCGTCTTTTTCTGTTCACCTCTAATTTTTGTCTATGAAAATATAAAATGGCTGAATGCCCGAGCTGTCAAACAGGACATTTCTAATTTAATATTTTTAATTGATTACAAGGAAAAGGAAAGAAATTGTATCTGCACGAGTACCAAGGTGAAATCAGCAATGAGCGGTCGTTACGACTACAGCAAAGGTATTCGAATGATATAGCGTTTTAAGAAATTAACGACGCTCGATAAGTTAGACGTAGGCTCAATTAAGTATTTTTATTTATCGTGGCCAGTGTTGCATTGGCAGGGTCGTCTCGATCCACGCGTGATGATTCTAGGCAGGAGAGGCGGCGGGAGCGCGACAGATCGCGGTCGCCGCGTTCGAGGTCCCCCAGGCGTCGTTCTCCAGAAGTCAGTCGCTACTCTAAGGAACGGTCGAGGGAACCAGACACTAGTCGTGAGAGTGAGTACTGAGTTCATTCGTTTTCTTTAATTTAAAGCCCGATTCACTAGCTTATTTTGTAGCTGTAAA